>NC_142487.1:28642142-28957857 GCF_049115385.1 Moschus berezovskii | reverse complement strand
TCATTGAGGGTGTAGTTAAGACTCTTGATATCATTCTGAATTACCGAGGTGGGCCATATTGTATAAAAGACAGAAAAGGAGGACATCCATGGTGGTCCGGTGGTTAAGAGTCCGCCTGCCAATGCGGGGGACGTGGATTCAGTCCTTGGTCTGGGAAGGTTCCACATGCGGTGGGGCAACTAGGCCCGTGTGCCACAACTGCTGAGCCCGTAGTCATGACCACTGAAACCCACCTCCTAGAGCCTACGCTCCATGAGAAGCCCCCACGGTGAGAAGCTCGCGCACTGCGATTCAGAGTAGCCGCACTCGCTGCAACGAGAGAAAGCCTGGGTGCAGCAGTGAAGACCCGGCACAGCCACAAATAAATGAACAGATGCCAAAAGTGGGGGGGATAGGAGGAAGAGGAGGCCCGTGAAGACGAAGGCGGAGGTTGGGGTGATGCGCCAGAGCCCAAGGGAGGTTCGGAGCTGCTGCAAGCTGGAAGAGGCGGGAAGGAGGAAACAAGGTGACTAGGGCCTTCTGGCCTCCAGAACTACGAGAGAATAAATTTCCACCATTGTAAAGTACCCCCGTTTGTGATAATGTGTTATAGAAGCCCAAGGAAGCTAACACACTTGGGGAGGTGACTTTTACAGACCCATTGGCCACTTTCCGGATAGAGCCACAGTGCTTGCTTGGCTAAGCCATACTGCTCAGCAGGTCATGAGTGTGAGCCCCACAGTTCAGCCTGAAATGTGAACAGTAACATCAAGATTGCTGATGAGTTGCCTTTCCTGGGATATTCCTGCCATATTTTTCTGGAAGTAGTCAAGAGATCCTGAGGCTTTTTCAGTTTTGGTATTTATATGTCTGGATTCAGTTAAAACCAGAAAGCCCTACGTCTGGTTGTCCTTTAAACCATGGCATCACCCGCCCTAACCCTGTGGCATCCGTGACCTTTTCCAGAGATGAGGGCATTTTCCCAGGGGATCCTCACACACGAGTCCACTCAGCCTTTAGTCCAGACTCAGCATGAATCAGGGCCTGGCACATCATGAGCACACTCTCCGCACCTGAGAGGGAAGCCTTCCAGTGGCGTGCCCTTTGTGAAGCCATGAGTCTTGTGTGATGACGTTCCAGTTCATGAGGTCTTATCCCATGTGAGTCTGCAAGCTGGATGGAGCTGCTGCTTTTACTGCTTCTAGGGCCACGGAGGTCTGAGAGGGAGGAACGTGGAGAGGTGGGCCCTTGAGCCGTCCCCTGGGTCTCTGCCCTAGCGTGGCATGCGGTGCTCTGGTTCCTTCGTTTGTCTGCTGGACTGGCTCCTCCGGGAGGCTGCCGGCATTGGGAAGATGGTGGGGCCTGGATCAGGCTTGGTGAGTTTGGCCTGGGGCGGTGAGTGCTTTGACACGCATTGCAGATGCTCGCGACTGCTGTCCGCTCCTCGACGGCCTTTAACTACCGGCCTGTCAGGAGGACCTGCGCTGTTCTCTCTTCCCGCCTGGTTGCCTCTCCCTCCCATTTTCTGACTGGTGGTTTGAAGTTACAGCCCTGCTCCTGAATATGCCCTGGAGTGCGCAGTCACCCCTACTAAACTCCCCATTTCCTGCTTCATCAAATTCAACTTTGCCAATCCCGCCAGTTCTATTGGCTGCCAACAGAGCAAATGTGACTTCTTTCAAGAAAGACAGTAGCTGAAGCTCCAATACTTGGACCACCTCATGTGAAGAGCTGATTCTGGGAAAGTCCCTGATGCTGGAAGGAATGAAGGCAAAGGGAGAAGGGGGTGGCAGAGCATGAGATGGTGGGATGGCACCAACGACTCAACAGACATAAATTTGAGCAAACTCTGGGAGATAGTAAAGGACGGGAGCCCGGTGTGCTGCTGTCCGTGGGGTCACAGAGTCGGTCACGACTTAGAAACTGAACAACAACAAAGCTCAAGAAACAAAATGAATTTCTCTCTCTTTCGTTCATCCATCTACCCCATCGTCCTCCCTTCCCTTTCTCTCTCTCTCTCTCTCCCTTTAAAGAACTTTACTTGAGCCCCTATATGTCAGCTAGGGGGCTTCCTTTGTAGCTCAGTTGGTAAAGATCTACCTGCAATGAAAGAGACCTGGGTTCAATCCCAGGGTCGGGAAAATCCCCTGGAGAAGGAAATGGCAACCCACTCCAGTACTCTTGTCTGGAGAATGCCATGGACAGAGAAGCCTGGTGGACTGCGGCCCATGGGGTTGCTGGGAGACTGGATTAGGGAACTTGAAATGGTTAGAGATGCTGTGTACTGTCCTGGACTTGGTCACTCGGTTGTGTCCGACCCTCTGCGACCCCCTGGACGTAGCCCGCCAGGTGACTCTGTCCGTGGAGTTCTCCAGACAAGAATATTGGAGTGGGTTGACATTCCCTCTTCCAGGGGATCTTCCCAACCCAGGGATCGAACTGGGGTCTCCTGCATTGCAGGCAGATTCTTTACCAGCTGAGCCACACTGCAGGCAGGATTTGCAATGGTCTTTTCCTCAGGCTTTGTAGGTGGACAGAAAAGCTAGTGGGGGTAGGAGAAAAATAGAAGAGAGTAGCTGAGATCCAAAGGGTTCTCTGCATCAGTTTACCCAAAAGGGGCAGAATAAATGAAAAGCGGCATAAAGCCGTCAGAAGAATGGAGCAGATTTTCTCCCCCCAGCAATGCTTCTTCCTGCTCCCTTCCTATCTCAGCCAGAAATTGTGTTCCTGTGCCAGAGAACTCTGGGGAGAGAGACAAGGACGGTGAGGCTCCTGGAAGTGGCTCTCAGCGTGGTCGCAGCCTCCACGCTACTCGTGAGGGCCTGATCCCTGTCTGCAGGATGCTGGGACGCTCCGAGGTCGTGCCGCTTTTCACGTGGAGACATGGTGGCCCTTGTCTACTGAACTGGAGACAAACGCACACATCTGCTTTTTGGGAATCAGGATACTGTTGCCTCCCATGAAGACGTTGTTCCTTTCTTCCTCTGATGGTAACTTACTTACTTGGACAGCAAACCTCAAGCCTTGACCTTGTTAGCTTCGTATTCTAAGGAGCTGAGAAAACAGAACCAGGGAGTTGCTTTAAAAGGGACATCTCTTACCCAGGAAATCCCAGCAACTTTTAATCTACAGGGTGATCATTTTCAAAATGGCACTTTGTTCGGAGTTGTTGCCCTTTATTGCACAGGGCTTTTCAGTTCGAATCGCTAGAATCACAATAAGGAAAAGAAAGAGGAGAAAATTGTTTCTAAAAATTTTAAGCAGAAAATTCTGGAAATTTTCTCAAGAAGACTTTTTTTCTGCCTGCTGCTACCATCTAAATAATGGTATTTCCTTCAACTAAAATATTTGTCAAGCTTCTCAGTTTCTTCTGTTTCTGTTTAGAGCAGATGGTCTGAATGGCCTGAGTCTGTCCCACGATGGCTTGATTTTTCTTCCAAAGTTGCTGACGCCTTAGAAGGATAAACAGCTCAGGAGAATGTCCTCAGTGGACTCCCTCTGCTGTATTGAGTCTCTGCTGTCACACTGGCAAAGAGAGACCCCCAGGAGGCCCACTAGATAAAGGCTGCAACACCTTCCAGCTGTTGGGCATTCTTATCACCACAGGGTTGTCATCATTAAAGGGGAGGGTTGGAAGCAAATGTGTCAGCCGTCCAGCGGGATCTCTCTGTGGACTGAAGAATGTGGGATGGTTACCGCACACAGTCTGTGGGCCTGATGCACAGTGAGGCCAAAGTACAGAAATGTCCGAGTTTGGAGCAGAGAAAGGTTTGTTTCCGGGCCAGGTAAGGAGACAGGCGGCGCATTCTTAAAAAAAGCCCCCAACTCCTTGAAAGCTTTCAGCAAAGCCCTTGCACTGGGAAGGTGAAGAAGTGGTGTGGTTAGTTGTCACAAACTTCTTGGTGTGGGATTCTTTGTTCTTGCAGGTGTCCATGTAGGTCAGGCCACGGTCATGTTCATATAAACCTCCATCAAAACAAGTGTTATTCTCTGTTGTGACAAGAAAGAGAAAGGGAGGCATTAAATTGTCTCTCCAAGCCTCTGTGCAGCTTTTAACACTTAAACCCCATAGTAAGAAAAGCAGTGTCATCACCCGTCCTTCTGCTTGTTTAAGATCCTGAGCTCGACATTTGCCTTCTGAGATCCAGCCCTGGCCAAGAGGAGGGTCCCTATGTAGGCAGTCACACTCCCGGGAGCTCTCCTGCAGCCCCCTGGGCCCTCTCACAGCCCAGGACCCGCCGCGGAAGGGACCTCGGCTGGCACTGCCCCCCCAGCCAGGCCCCGCACCCTGCCAGCCGTCTTCACTGTGGCACCCAGGTGCCTGGGGCCCAGGTGGCCCACAGGCTCCTCTGGCCACCCCGACAGGGCAGGTCCTGGGGACTGTGACCCAAGGTGACCACCACGGCGGCACCCCTGTGATGCCAGTCATTGCCGGAGCACCATCGGGAGCAGCCTCAAGCTAACAGTCTCGGGCTCACAGTCACGCACTAACAGCCACCTGCTAATGGATGCCTGCTAAGTCACGTGCTAACCGCCACGTGCTAACAGACGCCTGCTAAGTCACGTGCTAATGGACGCCTAAGTCACGTGCTAACGGACGCCTGCTAAGTCAGATGCTAACTGCCACGTGCTAACAGATGCCTGCTAAGTCAGGTGCTAATGGATACAAGCTAACGGACACACACTAACTGCCGCATGCTAACGGTCGCACTCAGACGGTCTCGCGCTGATGGTTAAGGGCTGACCGCCAGGCACCAGCTGTGTACCTGCCCCACCCCGTCACAGTGCCAGCAACAGCCTGGCTGTCAGAGGGCACAGATTAAGTGATGAGACTGGAATGTGATACCTGCTGCGTTCTCTATTTAAATAGAAAGCAGTATTTAGCATCTTACTGGTTTTTTGAAGCTAGTGCCTCAGGGGGGCATGTCTTAGGCCACAGGGCTCTGCTCATTCCTAATGGTTGCTGTTCCACGTGGGTTTGTGAGGACGAATGTCTCCTCCATCCTATATCTCTGGCCACTTCCAACGTGTCTGTCCAGTCTCCCCAGCAAGTTCATGGAGGGTTGCCCGTCTTTTGACAGGAGTCGCAGTAGCAGACCCAGAGCCATGAAGGCTGTTGGGATTCTCTGTACAAAGAAAGCATTTTGACGACATTTTGAAGTAATAAGGGACATCAAGCTTGATATAACTGTTAACCCAAGACATTTAAAAGTAGATTATTCTCCAGCAGGAGATCTGGGTTCTTTCCCTGGGTTGGGCAGATCGCTGGTGGAAGGCATGGCACCAGTATTCTTGCCTGGAGAATCCCATGGCACGACTGAACGGCTCAGCACACACATATTCTCCAGCTTGTAAGGTCTGGCTTTTTAAGAGGGCTTCTCTTATCTTTGCTTTTCTGTCCCTATTGGTATCATTTGTTGCTGATTAATTCTTGGGGCCAGACACAGAATGAAACTTTCCACTTGCTTTTAAAATTCAAAAAGGAGAGGAGGAACAAGATGGCGGAGGAATAGGATGGCGAGACCACTCTCTCCCCCACAAATTCATCAAAAGAACATTTGAACGCGGAGTAAAGTTCATAAAACAACTTCTGAATGCTGGCAGAGGACGTCAGGCACCCAGAAAAGCAGCCCATTGTCTTCGAAAGGAGGTAGGAAAAAAACATAAAAGATAAAAAGCGAGACAAAAGAAGTAAGGACGGAGCTCCGTCCC
Source organism: Moschus berezovskii (assembly GCF_049115385.1). Classification (NCBI taxonomy): domain Eukaryota; kingdom Metazoa; phylum Chordata; class Mammalia; order Artiodactyla; family Moschidae; genus Moschus; species Moschus berezovskii. The sequence goes on along the minus strand of NC_142487.1, from coordinate 28,952,166 downwards.
GGGAAGGGAGGCTTTAAAAAGAGAAAACTTTCCAAACACCAGGAAACACTCTCACTGGCGAATCTGTGGCGAGCCTTGGAAGCTCAGAGGGCCACATAACCCTCTTTTTTTTTTTAAGATTTTTTAAAAACCCACAGATTACCCGCCAAACGGTAACTCCTAGCGGAGAAGCAGCGCAGACGCCTGCATATGCCATTAGCAAGCGGGGGCTGGGCAGGGAGGAGCCGGCTGAACTGCTTAGAGAGAGGACTGGGCATGAATGCCGAGAGAACAATTTGAGAGAACTGGGGAGAGCAAAGCAGACTGTGGGATAGCTTCCCCACAAAAAGGCGGAAAGCTCTAACCTAAGACTCGGCCGGCCCCGCTCACAGAATAAAGGACTGAGCAGAGTGAGCTGGCTGCGGCTGGCCCATCCCCCATCCCCCGCCGAGACAGGCAGGGAGCGCAGCCAGAGCCGGAGCGGGCAACCACGGCCCCAGAAAGGCATCTGATACAAACTGCAGACAGGCTTGTTGCTAGCCAGGACTTCTTGGGCTCGGGCCGGTCGATATCCCCCTGAGAAGGTGCGCCGGTTGTACACCCAGAAAACTGAGTGGCGGGGACTGGGGAGGCGATAAGTCGCAGAGACCGCGCTCGCCAAACACCTGGTCCCCTGAGCTGCTTGGACCGGGAAAGGCACAAAACACAGGCCCAACCAAGTCTGCGCCTTTGTGGAGTACCTGAGAACCTGAACTTGAGCCGCTCAGACCTGGGAAGTGCATACAACCCGGCGCCGGCCTCGGACAGTTCCCGGCAGAGCAACCTAGAGCCTGTGCAGTATAGACTGGGACAGCACACGCACTGTGAGCGGGGACAAACCCAGTGTGACCGAGATGCTGCGAGCACTCCCCACAGATGCCAGAGATATTTGTCTGCAGCATTCCTCCCTTCCCAGAACAGGACTGAACAACTGAGCCTTAAAAAGTGTCCACCCACCCCCTAGTATCAGGGCGGAAATTAGACACTGAAGAGACCAGCAAACAGAAGCTAAAACAGAGGGAACCACCTTGGAAATGACAGATAGAGACGTCTAGAGGCTACTCCAAGAATAAGACCAAAAACCAGAGGCAAGAGGCTTAAGCCCGAATCCTGAGAACACCAGAGAACTCCTGACTCCAGGGAACATTAATCGATAGGAGCTCATCAAACGTCTCCATACCTACACTAAAACCAAGCACCACCCAAGGGTCAACAAGTTCCAGAGCAAGACATACCACGCAAATTCTCCAGTAACACAGGAAACTAGCCCTGAGCTTCAATATACAGGCTTCCCAAAGTCACTCCAAACCCACTGACATCTCATAACTCATTACTGGACACTTCATTGCACTCCAGAGAGAACAAATCCAGCTACACCCACCAGAACACCGACACAAGCTTCCATAACCAGGGAACTTTGACAAGTCACCTGTCCAACCCCACACACAGAGAGGAAACTACATAATAAAGAGATCTCCACAAACGGCCAGAAGAGGGAAAGGCCACCCCAAGCAAAGCATTATAAGCAAGATGAAGAGGCAGAGAAATACCCAGCAAGTAAAGGAAAGAGATAAATGCCCACCAACACAAACAAAAGAGGAAGATATAGGGAATCTACCTGATAAAGAATTTCGAATTTTGGTGGTGAAAATGATTCAAACTCTTGAAAGCAAAATGGAGTTACAGATAAATAACCTGGAGAAAAGGATTGAGAAGATGGAAGAAAGGTTTAAGAAGGACTTAGAGGAAATAAAAAAGAGTCAGTATACAATGAATAATGCAATAGATGAGATCAGAAACACTCTGGAGGGAACAAACAGTAGAATAACAGAGGCAGAAGACAGGATAAGCGAACTAGAAGATAGAATTGTAGAAATAAATGAAACAGGAAAAAAGAAAAACAAAAGAAATGAGAACAATATTAGAGACCTCTGGGACAATGTTAAACACTCCAACATTCGAATCATAGGAGTCCCAGAAGAAGAAGACAAAAAGAAAGACCATGAAAGAATACTTGAGGAGATAATAGTTGAAAACTTTCCTAAAATAGGGAAAGAAATAATCACCCAAGTCCAAGAAACCCAGAGAGTCCCCAACAGGATAAACCCAAGGCGAAATACTCCAAGACACATATTAATCAAATTAACAAAGATCAAACACAAAGAGCAAATATTAAAAGCAGCAAGGGAAAAACAGCAAATAACACACAAGGGGATTCCCATAAGGATAACAGCCGATCTTTCAACAGAAACTCTTCAGGCCAGGAGGGAATGGCAAGACATACTTAAAGTGATGAAAGAAAATAACCTACAGCCCAGACTACTGTACCCAGCAAGGATCTCATTCAAATATGAAGGAGAAATCAAAAGCTTTACAGACAAGCAAAAGCTGAGAGAATTCAGCATCACCAAACCAGCTCTCCAACAAATGCTAAAGGATCTTTTCTAGACAGGAAACACAGAAAGGGTGTATAAAATCGAACCCAAGGCAATAAAGAAAATGGCTACGGGATCGTACTTATCAATAATTACCTTAAACGTAAATGGGTTGAATGCCCCAACCAAAAGACAAAGGCTGGCTGAATGGATACAAAAACAAGACCCCCATATATGTTGTCTACAAGAGACCCACCTCAAAACGAGGGACACATACAGACTGAAAGTAAAGGGCTGGAAAAAGATATTCCATGCAAATAGAGACCAAAAGAAAGCAGGAGTAGCAATACTCATATCAGATAAAATAGACTTTAAAACAAAGGCTGTGAAAAGAGACAAAGAAGGAAACTACATAATGATCAAAGGATCAATCCAAGAAGAAGATATAACAATTATAAATATTTATGCACCCAACATAGGAGCACCGCAATATGTAAGACAATTACTAACAAGTATGAAAGGGGAAATTAACAACAATGCAATTATAGTAGGAGATTTTAATACCCCACTCACACCTATGGATAGATCAACTAAACAGAAAATTAACAAGGAAACACAAACTTTAAATGATACAATAGACCAGTTAGACCTAATAGATATCTATAGGACATTTCACCCCAAAACAATGAATTTCACCTTTTTCTCAAGTGCACACGGAACCTTCTCCAGGATAGATCACATCCTGGGCCATAAATCTAGCCTTGGTAAATTCAAAAAAGTTGAAATCATTCCATACATCTTTTCTGACCACAATGCAGTAAGATTAGATCTCAATTATGGGAGAAAAACTATTAAAAATGCCAACATATGGAGGCTGAACAACACGCTGCTGAATAATGAACTAATCATAGAAGAAATCAAAAGAGACATCAAAATATGCAAAGAAATGAATGAAAATGAAAACACAACAACCCAAAACCTCTGGGACACTGTAAAAGCAGTGCTAAGGGGGAAGTTCATAGCAATACAGGCACACCTCAAGAAACAAGAAAAAAGTCAACTAAATAACCTAAATCTACATCTAAAGCAACTAGAAAAGGAAGAAATGAAGAAACCCAGGGTCAGTAGAAGGAAAGAAATCGTAAAAATTAGGGCAGAGATAAATGCAAAAGAAACAAAAGAGACCATAGCAAAAATCAACAAAGCCAAAAGCTGGTTCTTTGAGAAGGTAAATAAAAGTGACAAACCACTAGCCAGACTCATCAAGAAACAAAGGGAGAAGAACCAAATCAATAAAATTAGAAATGAAAATGGAGAGATCACAACCAGCAACACAGAAATACAAAGGATTATTAGAGAATACTATCAGCAATTATACGGCAATAAAATGAATAACCTGGAAGAAATGGACAAATTCCTAGAAAAGTACAACTTTCCAAAACTGAACCAGGAAGAAATAGAAGATCTGAACAGACCCATCACAAGCACGGAACTAGAGGCTGTAATCAAGAATCTTCCAGCAAACGAAAACCCAGGTCCAGACGGCTTCACAGCCGAATTCTACCAAAAATTTAGAGAAGAGCTAACACCTATTCTACTCAAACTCTTCCAGAAAATTGCTGAGGAAGGGAAACTTCCAAACTCATTCTATGAGGCCACCATCACCCTAATCCCAAAACCTGGTAAAGACCCCACAAAAAAAGAAAACTACAGGCCAATATCACTGATGAACATAGATGCAAAAATCCTTAACAAAATTCTAGCAATCAGAATCCAACAACATATTAAGAAGATCATACATCATGACCAAGTGGGCTTTATCCCAGGAATGCAAGGATTCTTCAATATCCGCAAATCAATCAACGTAATACACCACATTAACAAACTGAAAAATAAAAATCATATGATTATCTCAATAGATGCAGAGAAAGCCTTCGACAAAATTCAACATCCATTTATGATAAAAACCCTCCAGAAAGTAGGAATAGAAGGGACATACCTCAACATAATAAAAGCTATATATGACAAACCCACAGCAAACATTATCCTCAATGGTGAAAAACTGAAAGCATTTCCCCTAAAGTCAGGAACAAGACAAGGGTGCCCACTCTCACCACTACTATTCAATATAGTTCTGGAAGTTTTGGCTACAGCAATCAGAGCAGAAAAAGACATAAAAGGAATACAAATTGGAAAAGAAGAAGTAAAACTTTCACTGTTCGCTGATGACATGATCCTCTACACAGAAAACCCTAAAGACTCTACCAGAAAACTACTAGAGCTAATCAATGATTACAGTAACGTTGCAGGATATAAAATCAACACACAGAAATCCCTTGCATTCCTATACACTAATAATGAGAAAATAGAAAGAGAAATTAAGGAAACTATTCCATTCACTGTTGCAATGAAAAGAATTAAATACTTAGGAATATATCTACCTAAGGAAACAAAAGACTTGTACATAGAAAACTATAAAACACTACTGAAAGCAATCAAAGAGGACACTAATAGATGGAGAAATATACCATGTTCATGGATTGGAAGAATAAATATTGTAAAAATGAGTATACTACCCAAAGTAATTTATACATTCAATGCAATCCCTATCAAGCTACCAACGATATTTTTCACAGAACTAGGACAAATAATCTCACAATTTATATGGAAATACAAAAAACCTCGAATAGCCAAAGCAATCTTGAAGAAGAAAAATGGAGCTGGGGGAATTAACCTGCCGGACTTCAGGCTCTACTACAAAGCCACAATCATCAAGACAGTATGGTACTGGCATAAAGACAGAAATATAGATCAATGGAACAAAATAGAAAGCCCAGAGATAAATCCACGCACCTGTGGACACCTCATCTTTGACAAAGGAGGCAAGAATATAAAATGGAGAAAAGACAGTCTCTTTAACAAGTGGTGCTGGGAAAACTGGTCAGCCACTTGTAAAAGAATGAAACTAGAACACTTCCTAACACCATACACAAAAATAAATTCAAAATGGATTAGAGAGCTAAATGTAAGACCAGAAACTATAAAACTCCTAGAGGAGAACGTAGGCAAAACACTCTCTGACATAAATCACAGCAGGATCCTCCATGACCCACCTCCCAGAATATTGGAAATCAAAAATAAACAAATGGGACCTAATTAAAATCAAAAGCTTCTGCACAGCAAAGGAAACTATAAGTAAGGTGAAAAGACAGCCTTCAGAATGGGAGAAAATAATAGCAAATGAAGCAACAGATAAAGGATTAATCTCCAAAATGTACAAGCAGCTCCTGCAGCTCAATTCCAGAAAAATAAATGACCCAATCAAAAAATGGGCCAAAGAACTAAACAGACATTTCTCCAAAGAAGACATAAAGATGGCTAACAAACACATGAAAAAATGCTCAACATCCCTCATAATCAGAGAGATGCAAATCAAAACCACAATGAGATACCATTTCACACCAGTCAGAATGGCTGCTATCCAAAAGTCTACATGCAATAAATGCTGGAGAGGATGTGGAGAGAAAGGAACCCTCTTACACTGTTGGTGGGAATGCAAACTAGTACAGCCACTATGGAGAACAGTGTGGAGATTCCTCAAAAAACTGGAAATAGAACTGCCATATGATCCAGCAATCGCACTCCTGGGCATACACACCGAGGAAACCAGAATTGAAAGAGACACATGTACTCCAGTGTTCATTGCAGCACTGTTTATAATAGCCAGGACATGGAAGCAACCTAGATGTCCATCTGCAGACGAATGGATAAGAAAGCTTTGGTACATATACACAATGGAGTATTATTCAGCCATTAAAAAGAATGCATTTGAATCAGTTCTAATGAGGTGGATGAAACTGGAGCCTATTATACAGAGTGAAGTAAGCCAGAAAGAAAAACACCAATACAGTATACTAACGCATATATATGGAATTTAGAAAGATGCAAATGATAACCCTGTATACGAGACAGCAAAAGAGACACAGATGTATAGAACAGCCTTTGGGACTCTATGGGAGAGGGTGAGGGTGGGATGATTTGGGAGAATGGCATTGAAACACGTATGTTGTCATATGTGAAACGAATCACTAGTTCAGGGTCAATACATGTTATAGGATGCTCGGGGCTGGCATGCGGGGATGACCTAGAGGGAGGATAAAGGGAGGTGGGAGGGGGGTTCAGGAGTGGGAACTTATGTAAACCCGGGGCGAATTCATGTCAATGTATGGCAAAACCAACCAATATAATATTGTAAAATAATTTGCCTCCAATAAAAAATAAATTAATTACCAAAAAAAAAAATTCAAAAAGGGCTACGATTGTTTTAATGTGTCTGTTTCTCAGACTTAATCATCCTGAAAGAAAGAAAAGTGAAGTCACTTAGTCGTGTCCGACTCTTTGCGACCCCATGATTGGAGTGGGTCACCATTTCCTTCAACAGGGGATCTTCCTGACCCAGGGATCGAACCCAGGTCTCCTGCATTGTAGGCAGATGCTTTACTGTCTGACCCATCAGAGAAGGCCACAATCATCATGAGCCTTGTTCAAATTAGCTACCTGGACTTATTTTTTTTTTTTTTGCCTACTTTTAAGTTCAGTTCAGTCGCTCAGTCGTGTCCGACTCTTTGCGACCCCATGAATCACAGCACGCCAGGCCTCCCTGTCCATCACTAACTCCTGGAGTTCACTCAAACTCATGTCCATCGAGTCGGCGATGCCATCCAGCCATCTCCTTCTCTGTCGTCCCCGTCTCCTCCCACCCCCAATCCCTCCCAGCATCAGACTCTTTTCCAGTGAGTCAACTCGTCGCATGAGGTGGCCCAAGTATTGGAGTTTCAGCCTCAGCATCAGTCCTTCCAAAGTTATCTACTGAAAAAAGATATAATAGCGTTAACTAATCCTGTGAGTTAGTTCTTGATATTCCCCTTTCTGAAACCTAGACTATGTGGGTGTGTGCTAATTCTCTTCAGTCGTGTCTAACTCTTCACGACCCTGTGGACTGTAGCCCGTCAGGCTCCTCTGCTCACAGGATTCTCCAGGTAAGAACACTGGAGTGGTTGCCATGCTCTTCTCCAGAAACCTAGACTAATAATCTTCCTTATTTTAAGTATTCTTTGTAATTGTTTTGATTGATTCTTTCACAAAGATTTACAGTGTTCCTCTTTTGTGTTGCTCATATTTCAGTGAAAGACAGATACGTGTGAACGAATACTTGGGTTTTCATGATGTATGTGGCATAACTTGTATATGTGCCCAGCGTTCTGAGTGCCCAGAAAGGAAGCTGATAGCTGCTGACAAGGAGGAGCGACTGGGGGAGATTTCACACACGTCGTATTTGAAGTAGGCCTGTTGGGACAGTTATTATTAACGCGGAGGGGTTTAAGATGCAGAGATAGCAGTTACCTAGGTAATAATCTGGGTAAAACTTCAGTCTGACAGGGACAATTCTGTTTGAAAGCTGCTGCAGGCTTGTTCCATTGACTTGACGCAGGGGCGTGGGGTGGAGCAGGCAGGCACAGAGAGCGGGTGGTTCTGCTTGGATGTTCAGTGGATGTTCAGTGATGTGAGTGCCTTGGTTTAGATTTTTAAAAAATGGAGGAGGAGGGCATTTTAAGGGCAGAATGTTGAATTTTCTGTTTTAAAAACTGGATTCATTTTATTTTTGGCTGCACTGGGTCTTCGTTGCTGTGTGCAGGCTTTCTGTGGCTGCAGCAAGCAGGGGCTCCTCCAGCTGGGGTGCGTGAGCTTCTCTTGCAGCGCTTCCCTGAGTGCAGAGTGCGGGCTCCGGAGCACAGGCTCAGTAGCTGTGTGCACAGCCTTACTCACTCCTCGGCGTGTGCGGTCTTCCCAGACCAGGCATTGAACCTATGCCCCCTGCATTGGCAGGCGGGTCCTTAACCCCTGGACCACCAGGGCAGTCCAAAGTGATCGGTTTTCTTCCTGTTCAACGTGAACCGCCCAAATGCAATCCTGGGGGAGTCCCTCCTGGTTTGACTGATCAAGTCTTAGAGAAAAGTCCTGAGCCAAATACAGGTACATATGGGAGTAAGGTACATAAGGTGCATATGGCATGTAAGATCTTTTGTGAGCTAGTCCCCGGCTGTGTTCCCTGCCTTATCTCCTGTAACATCTCTCACTGTCTTTTTCCAGACCTGCTCAACTACACACAGCTGTCTGCTCTTTCACTCTGGTTTTTACCCTTCAAGGCACCTAAAACACTCTTTTTCTGAAAATGGAAAAAAAAAGCAAAACAAAGCAGAGGAAAAAGGAAACAAAATAACTCTTGCCTAGAAAATCCCATGGATGGAGGAGCCTGGTAGGCTGCAGTCCGTGGGGTCGGGGGGTCGCTAAGGGTCGGACACAACTGAGCAACTTCACTTTCACTTTTCACTTTCACACATTGGAGAAGGAAATGGCAACCCACTCCAGTGATCTTGCCTGGAGAATCCCAGGGATGGGGGACCCTGGTGGGCTTCTGTCTATGGGGTCACACAGAGTCAGACACGACTGAAGTGACGCAGCAGCAGCAGCAGTAGGAAAATAATCAATACACTGGCTAACCCACACAGTGGAACTCAGTCCAATAGTTGAAACTAATGGATAATATCTATATTTATCAACATAAATAGGAACCTAATATTTACTAAAAATAACCAAGTTAACTGAATATGGGGCTTTCCTTGTGGCTCAGCCTGTAAAGAATCCCCCTGCAGTGTGGGAGACCTGGGCATGATCCCTGGGTCGGGAAGATCCCCTGGAGAAGGGAACGGCTACCCACTCCAGTATTCTGGCCTGGAGAGTCCAGGTATAGTCCATGGGGTCGCAAAGAGTCGGACACGACTGAGCGACTTTCACTTCACTCACTTCACTAACTGAATATGTACAGTTTGATAGCATTTTTATGTAGTAAATACACATATAAGCAAAAAAACTGACAGCTTCATAATGTAGAATCTTCTCATCCATAGACAGGCCATATCTCTCCACTTATTCAGGCCATTTTTAGGCCCGTCAATGGAGAGGCACTCTTTTTGCATAGAATTCTGGTGCAATTTTATTAGCATCCAGTCTCAGCCTTTCTTGTAGTCCATCCTAGACCTGGACCAAAGTTTCTTCCTCCTAGAAGACTTGTTCCTCTGTGCCCATGAGGAGGGGTGAGGTTTTCCATATAGTCTCTAAGAATGGAGACGGTGTCTTATTTATCGTGGCGTTTCCAGTGCTCAGTCAGGGTCTGGCGCGTGGTCGGATCCTAGGCCACCCTGGGTGAGAAGCTTGGGGGTGACAGTTGAAGCCAGGGAGGCACGTGAAGGTCCTCGTGAAGACAAGCAACAGATGACAGGCAAGGGGCTCAGCCCCAGGGGGACGTCTGCGATAAGCCACAGAAAAGGAAACTCCTGGAGTGACGGGTGGTAAGCAAGCACCATATACTGGTGTCCCGAGTGGGGTGTTTCTGCACGTCCAGGCTGACAGCCGTGAGTGAGCCTGGTGCATATTAATCTTCAATGGGAGAAGAGTCATTCCAGGCACCCAAGAAGTGAAGGAGGCAGTGACCCCTGCGTGTGACTGGGTCGAGTGGCGCCGGCCCACTGAGTGCACAGGCCACCCCTTCAGGCCAGCGGGCACAGCCAGCAGCTATTTCCACTTCAGTCTTCGACTTGCTCCCCCCCACTCCCAGCCGCCCCGCTCCACCAGAGCAGTTGGAGGTCCTCCTGGTACCGTCATGAAGTACCCTTCCCGGGGATGGAGGAGCCGGCTCTGCTTCCCCTGTTGGCTCTTAGTGGTCCCACTGACCTTGGCCTCATCATCCCCCAGCCCATTACTTCCCAGGTGGGTCTGAGTCGGTCCCTTGAGCTTTGAGAGTCCCAGATCCTCTGGGACTGCTCTTCTCTGAAAGTGGAAAGGAATAAAAGGCGAACATGGATAAACTCTTAGGGCAGACACGGCTGTCTGTGGAGCCAACATTAACTATCTTAGACTTTTTCACGAACTGAATCTCAGTTTTGCTCCACGTGGTCCTATGAAACTTTGACGTTAGCCTCTGCAGTCACATGTGGCCGCAGTCTGGCCAAGGAGGTGAAAGAGCACGTTGCCTGGTGAGGCGTTTGGGAGCCCTCTTTGTAAAGGGCCTGATTCAATAGGTCATATTTTTGTGCTTTGCTGGAAAGCAGAGGCACTGCCTAGGGCTCTTGGAAACTTCCTATAGACAAGGGGCTCCAGGCCAGGCACAGTCAGAGGTTGAAGATCTCCTCCTCCAGGGGCTCTTCCTCACCCAGGCATTGAACCCAGGTCTCCTGCATTGTAGGCAGATTCTTTACCAAGAGCACAAAGGAAGCCCACCAGGGGCAGACAGAAACGGGGTGGACTCTTTATATGAAAACCTTGCAACTTTGTTTTTTTTAAGCCACTGTTGGTTTTCCTGTTACTTTCAATATAGTGCAAATGTAAGTGATACTACTTTAAGTGTGAAATTGCAATAAATATTTATTTCTGTCCATAGGAGAGGTGATAAACTCTGCAGCATAATAGGTGGTATTTAAGCAAAGGCCAAAGGTGACATTAAGGGGGTTTCCTGAAGGAGAAGAAGAGTTGAGTTTGGCAGAAAAACAGAAATGTTAATTTATAAAGAAAATCATTTGAGATAAAGGTGGCTTCTGGAACCTCAGAGTGAAATTCTAATTACTACAAAATAAGGTTTCCTTATTATTTTAGCACTTAAGGAAGCTACAACTCTGTGTGTGTGAGAGGAAAACATAAGTGTGTTAGTTGCTTGGTCATGTCTGACTTTGTGACCCCGTGGACCGTAGACCCCTGGGATCCTCTGTCCATGGGATTCTCCAGGCAAGAATACTAGAGTGGGTTGCCATTCCTTTCTCCAGGGGATCTTCCTGACCCAGGGATCAAACCCAGGTCTCCACATTGCAGGCAGATTCTTTACCTTCTGAGCCAGTAAAACAAAGATGGTAGAGATGCTAAAGACAACTAACCTTTTTTTAAGAGTTACCAAATGCCAAACTCTGGTCTAAGCACCTTCTCCTTTCATTATCACAATAACTCTCTAAAGTAGATACTATCAATTACTGCCATTTTAAATGAGAGGAAACTGAGACACAGGTTTAAGAAACTTGCTCAGGCCATAGAACTGTTAAGTGGTACAAAACAGACCAGTACTTAACTCTGGTGATCTCAAAATCTGCCATAAATTTTCTATAGGAGCAGTCTGATTAATCAAATTAACTCACAAAAAGTCAAAATAACTCACAAAATATTAAGAATTTACATGGTGAAATGTAATACTGTTCTTTAAGATTCTCAAGGAGGCAGAGTATATTCACAAAAAATAATTGAATTTGTTTACATTAATAAGCAATTCATACTATAGTATATAAATTAGATACAATAATGTATTGCCTGAGTAGAAAAATACAGGCAGGTAATACCCTAAAAAATAATAGCATCATTTCCATTCAGTGGGATTAGAGATGGTTCGATTTTCTTTTATAACATTTTCGTGTTTTCAGTTTTTCCATAATGATTTACTTACAGTATTGTTTCTGTCATAAGAGAAACAATTAGAGAACAATTGTGCGTGCTCAGTCGCTCGTCCTGTCTGACTCTGTGATCCCCCTGGTCACAGCCGGCCAGACTCCTCTGTCCATGGGATTCTCCAGGCAAGATACTGGATTGGGTTGCCAGGCCTTCCTCCAGGGGACCGTCCTGATCCTGGGATCAAACCTGTGTCTCTTAAGTCTCCTGCCTTGGTAGGTGGGTTCTTCACCACCAGTGCCACCTGGGATGCCCAGAGAACAACTGTATACAACACGGTTTCCAAATGCTGGTTGAAAGCTGTGCACGTGACAGCTGTCTTCAGTCCTGCTGAGTCTTTGTGAACCATTCAGCGGCTCAGATGTCCTGCAAAGCCAAAGTTTGCGGTAAAAGTTCTGTTTCTGGATGTCAGGGTCATCTCCACATTTAACCTACTGGGGGAAGACCACAGACCTGATCCCCCATCTTTTGGGGTGTGAAATAACAAAACTACTCCCTGTTGCCCTCTGGGGGCACCAAAGGCCAACTGGAGGCAGGTCACACAAGGATGGCTGAAAGCACTCTCCTTGGCAGCATGCGGGGATGACAGGGAGACAGGCGCTAGGAAGTCGGTGTCGTGCATTGTCCAGTCGATGAGCGAAGACGGTATGGACCTGGGATGAATGGCTGATGGCAGGAAACACGCGGGGAGTTGGGGTGGCGTTGGGACTCGGTTCTCGTCAAGAAGGTAGGCTCTGGAGAAATGTCCTGAGGTCAGGGAGTGATGGTAGGGAAAACTAGGTTTCTGAGGGAAGAGGGAGGAGCCTGGATGGACGCACGGGGCAGCAAGGTCATCCAGCATGCCCCTTCGAGGCCCTGGAGGTGGTAACGCCCCCGGTCCTGTACCAGAGGAACACCCACTGCAGCTTAGTGCAGCAGGGAGGCAGTACAGACTTGGCGGCAGCATTTTGAACGGACTCAGTTGCAGCTGGTTTGGAGTTGAGGCTGCTGGAAGGAAGAAGGCTGCAGTGGGTTGTGATGTGAACTGCGGTTTTCCATCGAACGGGGGATCTGAGGTCCTTGAGACTTTCCCTTCCCCTGCCAGTGTGATGCTGGCAGATGCTGGCAATGAGATGATCCTGGTCAAACAAAGGAGCTGAGGTCACTGGTAACACATCCGTTCATCCACAGGCTCAGCTCTCCCACCCTCAGCTCCTGCTGCTCCACAGTCCAGGGCAAGACTTGCGCAGGCTTCCCTTCCTCCCGCCTCCTCCCTCTGCAGGTTCTGTTGTTCTGAGACCTTGCTTATTCTTCTCCAAGTCTGTCTGGCTATTAGTTTTAACCATGTTTTGCATTTCCTTGGAACAACTCTGACTTTGAAAAAAGATAGTGAAAGGGATGGGACAGAGTTGAGAAACTGTGAAGGGAAAACTGTCAGAATTTGGCAATAGCCAGAACTTGGCGAGAAACAGGTGAGTTAAATGAGCTGGAGGTTTTCTTGTTAGAAGATGAGTAGCCAGGGCCCTTGCTAACTCCACGTCATCATCCACGGTTTCGCTTCTTACTGTGTTTTGACCTTAGTTAGGTGCACACAGTGTTCATTCATAGGTACAGGGAGTCCCTGAGACATGGGCCATAGGCACAAATGCTGGGAGATGACAAGGCGTTTGGCCTTCCCAAGAGAAAACTTCCCCACTGAACTTTTTGTTCAGATGTATCAATTTCTTATATACGCACACACAAAGTGAAATACTTAATTTTAGAGATGGCGATATTTTAGGAAATAAACAACAACGCTAATACTTATGAGGCTAGATTTGAAGCACTAGTGTGTTCCCTCCTTTCCAGAGTCAGGCGTTCATTTCTGAAGTGGGCAATGTGAAGCAGAGACGTTGACGCTGCTGGAGCTCAGTGCTCTGCCGCACTGTGCTGTTTCCGTTGATGGAGTGAACTTGTTCACAGGACAGCCTGGAAGGTCTGCTTAGAAACAGCCGCCCTTGTGGTCACGGGTGGGAGGAGAAGCACAGTATTGACCTTCCTCAGGCACAGGCCACAGGGTGTTGGGGACTTAGGACTGTGAGAGCCATAACGATGGTTCCTCCGATACATGGGTAGCTTTTCGGCCTCCTTTCTTCTCTGGAGACCCCCTTCAACCTCTCAGTCCCGTGGCCAGGCAAGTCCTGACCAGTCACTGGAAGGTGCAGGCGTGGGAAAACCCAGCCCCTCTCCTTGAGCTGGCGCGGTGTTGGAGTTTGCCTGCACTGCTCAGTTTCCCGTGGGGTCAGGAAGAAACTGCCCTCCGTGGGGTTTTGCTTGAGATCACACTGCCGTTTGGTTTTCTCTCCTTCTGGTTCTGCTTCCTGCACAGCTTCCTGTCTCCCAAGGCAGTAAATGCAGCGCCTTCCCAAGGTGCCGTACTGGTCTCCCAAGGTGCTTTTACATAATCCCTCTCTTCGGGCCTATTTTGGGAACTCCATCCTAAGGCAGCATTGATCATCAACAGCTGCGAACCTCAAAAAGCAAGAAACAACCAGATGGTTAAGTGCCTCTAACACCACCGTTTGAAGTATTCGTGCCAGCAAATGTCAAACCAGAATCTCATACAACTTCTAGATCCAACTCTCAATGAAGAGGACAGAAGACAGGAAGACATGATAAACACACGGCACCACAGGGATGTGGTTGGAAAAGTGCAGACTGAGGCAGATGCTGTGGGGCAAATAATCTCATGCCCTAAAAAAATAACAAGAAAAAATAAATGTGCAGCATCTCACGAGATAGAAATTTGAACCCAATATATGATACAAGGGAGTAATTATTAATTTTTTATAGTAGGATAACATAGGATTTTTTGTAGTAGGATTTTTTAATTTATTATTAAAACTTCATTAATAAATTTTAAATTTTATTTTATTAATAAAAATGTATTATTAATTTTTTGTAGTAGGATTTTTTGTAGTCATTTTTAGAGAATACGTTTTGAAACTTTTGTAGATGAAATGTTGTGATATCTGCTGCTGCTGCTGCTGCTGCTAAGTCACTTCAGTCGTGTCCGATTCTGTGACCCCATAGGCGGAAGCCCACCAGGCTCCCCTGTCCCTGGGATTCTCCAGGCAAGAACACTGGAGTGGGTTGCCATTTCCTTCTCCAATGTGTGAAAGTAAAAAGTGAGAGTGAAGTCTCTCAGTCATCTCTGACTTGTAGCGACCCCATGGACCGCAGCCTACCAGGCTCCTCCATCCATGGGATTTTCTAGGCAAGAGTACTGGAGTGGCTTGCCATTGCCTTCTCCGGTTGTGATAGCTAGAATTCTTCAAATCAGTTCAAGGAGGAAAGCAGGTAAATATTGTTGAAACAACATCAACCGTGAGTCAGTAACTGTTGAATTTATATATTATACTAACAGGTCTACTTCTGTATGTTTGAATGTTTCTGTGTTAGGAAGTCTAATATTTCCCCTTTTGTCAGATGACATTGGAATGTTGGAATGGCTGTAGGCATTGTGATGACTGCAAACATTTTAGAGATGGAGCTAAGATCAGGTTGAGTAGGAGATGCCTTTGGGTTCGGTTCTGTGGGCTGTGTTTCTGTTGTGGTTACTGTGTGTGCTGTTGAGTTATGTCTGTTCCTCTGGGGTAGGAATGGCTTTGAGAAATACCTCTAAAGCCTGGTGTGCTGAGGCAACTGGCATCAAGACAAAAGGTGCTGCTTAGAAATTGAATCACAGCCCCCACGAATCTTTGCTCTGGTGTACAGAGCAGAAGTCCGTGGGCTTGAAAGAGAAACAAAGCTGCAAAAGCAGTCTGTGGAAAATTCTTCTTATTACCAAATGAATAAAACAATATGCTCTTTCTGTGAAATTCAATTCTTTGATACCTTAACAAAATGGCAGTTCTCTCATCAAGAATATAGGCGAATGCAATAATAACACATACTGTATATTTTAAATTAAAAAACAAAGAATTGCTTGAAATCAAATTTAACAGATTAAATTGTGTTTGTGGAACTCAAATTTCTACCAGGACTGTAAACAGCATGGTAGTCTGTGTGTAAAGACACCAATTTTATGCATTTTATGCATAGAAATGAAAAATAATTCAAAAACTGTGATCAGTCATGCTAGAAAGAAGACTGTTTATTTTTCCATTTTCTCTCTAGAAAATAATAACAGAAGATAGTTGTAATGTGAAAAGTTGATCAAAAAGTACACAGCCAAACAGTGTGCAGAAGAAGGTATTATAGGGATGTAGGACCTTCCCAGGTGGTGCCAGGGGTAAAGAACCGCCTCCTGGTGCAGGAGACTTGAGACGCGGGCTCCATCCCCGGGTCGGGAAGATCCCCTGGAGGAGGAAATGGCAGCCCTCTCCAGTGTTCTTGCCCGGAGAATCCCATGGACAGAGGAGCCTGACGGGCTGCAGCCCACAAGGTCGCAGAACAGTTGGACAAGACAGTACTGACTTGGCGCACAGGCACACGTGGGTGTGCTGTGCCCTTGAGGAGCTCAGAGTCGGCCAGTTAAGCATGTGGTAGGATCAGGCAGTTCAATAATTAAAAGCGCCGTGTTATGGATGGTATCTGCCAGCTTTTAAAATGTTTAACTTGGAGGTGATCTCTTTTCACATTCTAAATGTATACTCATTTTATGCTTTTGATTTGTAATCTTGTTCTTTTGCTTTAAAATCCGCCCCACCCATAAGCTTCGGATGCTACAGGAGCCACCCCTGCTTAGTTTTCTCCGCTGAGTCCTCCTTTCCTCTCTGGGTTCCAAACTAGACAACAGAGCACTCTTGAATTCAGCCCCTTCAGGCATCTGGCTTTATCTGTGCACTCTGCGTTCCTGACAGTAGCTTCCTCGGTGTACCGCGAGAGCCCCGCCTGTGTGTCTGCCTCAGGGCCTTTGCACTTGCTCTCCCATCTGCTGGGCTTGCTCTCCTCCACCGGCACCTCCGCTGTAGCCACAAGGCTTACTTCTTTACCTGCCAGATGACACCTTCTCTAACTACTCTTTTTTCTTTTTAATTTATTTTGGATCTGTGGGGTCTTGGTTGCGGCATGCGGGGTCTTTCCTTGTGGTGCATGGACTCTCGCAAGCTGTGGCAGGCAGGCTCCTGAGCTCACGGGCTTCAGGAGTTGAGGTGTGCGGGCTTAGTTGCTCTGGTACCATGCAGGATCTTAGTTCCTTTAGCTCCTGAGTTTGACCAGAGATCGAACCCACATCCCCTGCCTTAACCACTGAACCACCAGGGAAGTCCTTCTGACTCTTCTTTCCAAAACACTAGCACTACCGCCTCACTCACTTGCATGTCACGACCTTTTTCCCTGCTTCCTTTCTCCATGCTGCTACTGCTGCTAAGTCACTTCAGTCGTGTCCAACTCTGTGTGACCCCATAGACGCCAGCCCGCCAGGCTCCCCCGTCCCTGGGATTCTCCAAGCAAGAACACTGGAGTGGGTTGCCATTTCCTTCTCCAATGTGGGAAAGTGAAGTTGCTCAGTCATGTCTGACTTGTAGCGACCCCATGGACTGCAGCCTACCAGGCTTCTCTGTCCATGGGATTTTCTAGGCAAGAGTACTGGAGTGGCTTGCCATTGCCTTCTCCGCCTTTCTCCATGGTGCCTAGTAAATTCTGACATGTATATTCTTGCCTGGTTGTTTAATTGTCTACTCTCCCTCGTTAAAATGTAAGCTCTGTGAAGTCAGGGATATCTGGGTTTTTTTTTTTTTTCATTGTTGTATCCCTGACACCTAGCAAAGGCTATGACACATAAAGAATGCTGAATAGCATTTGTTGAAGGGATAAATTGTCCAGGAATGCCAGGTTAGTTTTATATTACAAACATTTGACTCCTTTAAAAGGTCAAGCACTGAGTTCTAAGAAGCAGTCACCCCACTCCTTCCTTGGTTTCATTAATATTCTCTGGAGAAAGCGTTCTTTTCCACTTTTGCAAATGTCACCCTGGTCAGGACTGAAGCACATCTCGGGGTCACTTGTGCTGTAAAGGACGGAGCTGCTGTGCATTCCGGACAGGAGACTGCCTCTGCATTTCTGTGCTTTCCCGTCCGCTTACTTTCAGCTGGAAGGAAAGGAGCAAGAGTGAGCGTGGCCTTTTTTCCGGGGCTTTCCCAGCAGACCCCAGCTGCATGTTGGACAAGCATCGTCCCCCTCCCTCAGCCCCCCAGGTCTGTGCGTCTGTCTCCTGACTCTTCCGCTCCCCAGTCACTCCCCTTCAAACGTGAATTCTAAAACAATGAGGCAAAGGCAGGAAGGGGGAAATGAATCACAAGCATATGGGAGCAGTTTTGTTTGAAAGCACGATCAGCATTCTTTGCAAACAAGCTGTGGCCATATGTGGCGGGGTGGGCGTAGAAGGAGTTTTAAACACAGAAGTGGTGAACCGTGGTGAAGTCTGAGTTATAAAGGGAAAGCTCACTAATGACTGGTCTGATAGGAGGAAGGGACACTTTCAATGAAGTCTTTTCATGGAGACAAGATACTTTCATGTCTTTTTACAAAATGAATAGATTGCCAAGAGGTAGTGTGCGATGTGGAGAAGGCAATGGCAAGCCACTCCAGTACTCTTGCCTAGAAAATCCCATGGATGGAGGAGCCTGGTAGGCTGCAGTCCTTGGGGTCGCTAAGGGTCGGACACGACTGAGCGACTTCACTTTCACTTTTCACTTTCACATATTGGAGAAGGAAATGGCAACCCACTCCAGTGTTCTTGCCTGGAGAATCCCAGGGACGGGGGAGCCTGGTGGGCTTCCGTCTATGGGGTCACACAGAGTCGGACATGACTGAAGTGACTTAGCAGCAGCAGCAGCAGCAGTGTGCGATGAGAAAATTTTTACCATGGATTTGCAGAGAAGCTAAGCCAACTGGTTGGAACTTGTTTTTTGGCTTAGACCAATAAATTCAAATCTAGTGGTGCCGACCGGAGAAGGCAATGGCAAGCCACTCCAGTACTCTTGCCTAGAAAATCCCATGGATGGAGGAGCCTGGTAGGCTGCAGTCCTTGGGGTCGCTAAGGGTCGGACACGACTGAGCAACTTCACTTTCACTTTTCACTTTCCACTTTCACACATTGGAGAAGGAAATGGCAACCCACTCCAGTGTTCTTGCCTGGAGAATCCCAAGGACAGGGGAGCCTGGTGGGCTTCCGTCTATGGGGTCACACAGAGTCGGACACAACTGAAGTGACTTAGCAGCAGCAGCAGCAGTGATGCCGACAGAAGTTATTTTTAGAATCAGATCTGTTGTTTTATGTACTCATCCTGAAAGAAGACAGGGAAGAGATGGAAGGGGTGTGTGTGTGTGTGTGTGTGTGCGCGCGCGCGCGCAGTGGACCCAGAACCGGCAGATGGAAGGGGTGTGTGTGTGTGTGTGTGTGTGTGTGTGTGTGCGCGCGCGCGCAGTGGACCCAGAACCGGCAGATGGAAGGGGTGTGTGTGTGTGTGTGTGTGTGTGTGTGTGTGTGTGTGCGCGCGCGCGCAGTGGACCCAGAACCGGCGGAGTGCAGAGTATTGAAGCGTTGCGTCTGGAGCTTCGTGGTGACAAGTCAAGAGAGAGGAGGAAGAGGTGAGAAGGGGCGTGACTACCCGGTGCCTTGTCGGCCGCGTTAAGGACTTTGGTCTTACTCTTAAGGAGAAGCCATTGCAGAGGGGACGGGACAGCTAATCAAGGGCACGTCTCCGTGTGCCCTCTGTGGTGCCGGCTTACAGAGAACGGGCTGTAGGAGGTAGAAGTGATAAAAGCTAGTTATGCTGGACCAGTTCTTCATTTGACAAATGTTGTGAATGTTGTTGTGAACGTGTGGATGACCTAGAACCAAGCACTGTTCTAGGTCCTAGGATACAAAAGATGAATGAGAAATTTACGGCTCTTCCCTCATAAGGCTTACCGGCTAGGATGCAACATGCATTGCACAGACACTCACAGGAAGAAACAGTAAATTGCAATTGACATAATGTAACCAAAGAGCAGAGTAGGATGCTCTGAGATCAAATAGCAAGGGTCCTTGGGGGGAAGTGGTAGGGAAACCTCAGGGAACGGTTCCTCTAAGTACGTTTGTCAAGCCCTTGGTATTCTCTGGGGATTGGTTCCAGGACCCCCCACAGATACCAAAATCCATGCAGATGCTTAAGCCCCCGATATAAAATGGCACAGTATATGCACACACTATGGAAAAACACACTCTCAAAACCTTAAATCATCTCTATTTGTAAGATTTACTTCCAATACCCAATACAATGTAAATGCTATGTAAATACTTGCCATGTGCAGTTTGCTTTTGGGAACTTTCTGGATTTTTTTTCTGAATACTTTTGATCTGTGGCTGATTGAATCTGAGAATGTGGAACCCATGGATATGGAGGGGCAACTGTATTTAGTGGTAAGATTATTTGAAAGTTACTGGAAATTTCAATTAATCTTTTATTTTCTGCCCCTAATCCCTCTTTGATTAGGTGACCTTGACTTCAGAGGCTTTCTCCCTCTGAATATAAATTTCAGTGAGTGGGTATTTAGGTAGCAGTGTTTCTGGCAGAAATGCAAAAGCCTTCTCTTCTGAGAGCACGCCTGTGAGACATGCGTGGTAGTAAGTGAAACCATAAACTCTCAGGCCATTGGGCAGCTCTGATTTCATTCTATCTCTGCATAATTCACCAGGAGGGCAGGAGTATTGATATTTCTAAATTAACACCCTTTTTTTACTAAACCAATTACTTCCAACATGTTACAGTTCATCACCTCAAACTATTTTTTTCCCAATCAGTTCGAGACAGAAAATCCATGTGCAGTTCATCAGTGTGTGATGCTGTTGGAGTCTCTGTGTTGTCTCCAGTTTGGATTTTCATCGTTCCTTGGACTCTCAGCCTAATCTCTTCACGAATGAATGTGTTTGTGTGAAAAGAAGCCCCGATTCTTATTTCTGTCTGTAGCCTAGAAACCAGCTAGAGAAGACTCCCCAGAAACTCTGGGTGTGGTCTGTTGTTCCTGAAGATAAAAAACTCGGTATTGTTCTGAATTGACCTAGCCCTTTACTGAATCACTTAACGCCATGCTTTTAACAAGTTTTGTAAGTTTAATATACTTGATTATTTGGATTGAATTCCATCCCAGTCACTTGGTATGTATCACAAGTTGTTTGAATTCTTCAGGTTTCCTTTTTGCTTCAGTGGGGTAGGAATAATATCTGTTTTGCCAATTTAGGGTTTCCTCGGTGGCTCCGTGGTGAAGAATCCACCTGCCAATGCAAGAGACTCGGTTTCAATCTCTTCCTGACCCCAGGGTCAGGAAGATCCCCTGAAGAAGGGAAAGGCTACCCTTCTCCAGTATTATTTTCTGAGAAATTTCATGGACAGAGGAGTCAGGCAGGCTACAGTCTACAGGGTCATAAAAGAGTCAGACACAACTTAGTAAGTACCCTGCTTTGTAAACTCTAAATCAGTATTTACGTGTTAGATGCCATTTATTCCATGGGGGGGGAATTGCATCATTGATACCAGTTCTTCACCCCTTCCCGTACCTATGCCCTTAGCCACGCAACTTAGCAAGTCCTGTTCTGAAGAGAGAGGGGTATTTCCTTGCCTCGTGGCTTTTGAGCGGGTATGTTACTCCTGTTGGCCAATAGAACAAGGCAAGGGAAATGGCGTGCAGTTTGAAGCTGAGGCCTAGGAAGCTGGTGTGTTTCTGCTCGCTCTTGTGTGCTGTGCCAGCTGCCGTGAGGACACGTCTGTGGTTCCAGGCGGAGGATGGGCAGGGTGTGGAGCGGAGCCCCTCCAGCCCAACTGCCCAGACCAGCTGACTCCTGGGGGCGTGGGTAAGTCCAACCCCTGTCAGCAGAGCTCCCAGCCACCCCGTGCGCACTAAACAGATGTGTATTGTTAGCAGCACAGAGGTTTCGCTGTGGTCTGTTGTGCAGAATTATTGTCATAATAGATGACCGATGCATCATTCATCAGCCATACCCCTTTCCAGCTAATTAAACACCCGTCAGTTCACTGAGACCATGGTTTCCTGCAGGTACAAAGAAAAGGACCTTTTTCTTCTTTCCCTATGCTTTTTCCTCTCTTGGCCCAATATTCAAGAATAAATACGAAATTTTCTGTACTATACCCCGAGTTAAAGAAAAGACTCTCAAAGTAGAAATCTAACAAACAGTGTTTTGGTATTCTAACTGATATGAAGATGAGACGTCTGTTAGGATTCTTTATTGTTTAATTGGTCTGTTAGGATTCTTTATTATCTAATTAACTTTATTGTCTAATTTATAGACTAGACTGATCTCTAAGTATATGCAAAAAGCAGAAACAGTTCATGAAAACTGCGAGCCTAACAGTCACCCGGCTTTGGGAGTCTCTTAGACGATTCTAAACTAAGAGTTCAATATAGCACACGCATTGAATATATAGCCCATATGAGACACAGAATAGGGAGACTCAGTTTCAATCCCTGGATGGCAAAGAGCCCCTGGAGAAGCCCCTGCTCCAGGATGCTTGCCTGGAAATCCCATGGACAGAGAAGCCTGGTGGGCTACCGTCCATGGGGTCGCAGAGAGTCAGACAAGACTGCGTGAATTTCACACACACACACATAAGGTCGTGAGGAAATCGAAATAAAGAAGAAGTAGTCGCTCCCTCTTAATGAGCTGGTAAGGGAAGTAAAGCACAAAGTACTCATGATGCTGGATCTCATGAGTCTGTGACATGAAGTTTTTTGTACTTTTTCACATGATAAAGTCAATGTAGTAGCCATGGTTTAGTTGTTAGTATTTTTCTTTCTTTGTGGTATATAGAATAATGATGCAGATTACAACTTATAGCAGCTTCAGTTAGTTCAGTTCAGTTGCTCAGTTGTGTCCGACTCATTGCGACCCCATGAATCACAGCACGCCAGGCCTCCCTGTCCACCACCAACTCCCGGAGTTCACACAAACTCATGTCCATCGAGTCGGTGATGCCATCCAGGCATAGCAGCTTAGGCCCCCAAAAATACAGAAGTAAGAGCTGCATATCCACCAGGTCATGGGATCAACAGGCGAGGGGGTTACTGCTCTCTGACAGTTTAGGGGAAGATTTCATGGGGAAGAAGCATTTATGTAAGATGCCAAAAATAGGTAGAGTTTTAATAAAACAAAATGTGCTGCAGTAAAGACCACTGTAGATCCATTGGTTCCTCAGAATTTTTTAATCACCAAGCCACACTATTATCACCTATCCCCTCCCCAAGCCGTGTTGCTTTCAAAAAGATTTTGTCATTATAAATAAATTTGCATTTATCAAGAGGCACTTCTGAATCTGATAGCAAAAGCCATGTATTATTGGTAATCAGATTTTTTAAAAAGATACGATAATCAATATTTCCATAGTGAGTATTTTTTTTTGGCCAAAAGCCAAAACACTAAATATTTTAGTCTAAGAAGTTATTATTTCAGGTAACTCTTTAATTTCTGTTAAGATTTTTGGAATATTGACAAGAATTAATCCTGGATGGTAACATCATTCTACATGAAATTGCATCGTAAGAAATATGTAGACGCGGGCTCCACAGGCAGTGGCTCTTAATATGGTTTGCCTGGCGCTTTGGACAAATGAGGGAAAATGAAGGGAGATGAGGCAGGAATTGTGAAAAGACCAGCTCACGGAGAGTCTGGAATGTCATACTTAGAAATTTAGACTTTCACTGAACCATCACTGAAGAAATCGTTAGATTTCATAAGAATGACTCATAGTATGAATTGGGCTAGCTTATCAAAAAAAGAAACACAAAAAGGAGAACTCATATATATATATATCTCATAGGCAAAAGAAGGAAAGCCTCGATGACTGATTTTCCACCGAAAGAGCACAGACATGCCACGGCTTGTACGCTGCTCCACAGCAGCACAGCCAGCAGCGAGCCGAGTGCAGAAGGAGTGGTCAGCCTCATCGCCTGTCCTCTGTTTCTTACACGCAAGCCCCAAACAAGGTGTCACGTAACCGCAGGAGCTTGAATTTCTGAGTCGGACCACCTAGATGCATGTTCTGGCTCTGCTACAATACATCCTAGGTCTGTGACCTTATTCAAGTTACTAAAGCTTTGACCTTTGATTTTCTTATTTACCAGTGGGGAAAATGGGCTTCCCTGGAGGCTCAAATGGTAAAGAATCTGCCTGCAATGCGGGAGACCTGGGTTCCATCCCTGGGTTGGGAAGACCCCCTGGAGAAGGAAATGGCAACCCACTCCAGTATTCTTGCCTGGAGAGTCCCTATGGATAGAGGAGCCTGGAGGGCTACAGTCCATGCGGTTGCGAACAGTTGGACACGACTGATGACTAAGCACAGCACAATGGGGAAAGATGTAATATTTTCAATATTAGAAGATATTTATAAGGATGACAGATTTTTTGGTAAGTTGTCTGGTGCATAGTTAGCAGAATTTAATACTTAGTTTCTTTTAGATTGGCTTGGAAATCCAAATGTCAAGAGACTTCGTGGTGGCAGAGAACAATAAATTCAGTCTCTCTTTCCATTATCTCATAAGATGCCAAACTGGCTGATAATCAAGACCCCAAGGAGAAAGCATATGCTCCAGACACCAGCTTTGTCTTGGCAGTGGTCTGCCTTTGACTTGACAGGGAATCGGAAGTGACAGCTGAATCTAGTGTGGGGATTCCAGGAGGGTGGTTTTCCTGGAGGACTTTAACTGGAAGCCCACGTTTTGAAAATAGTTATCATTGCTGAAAATCCATGAGAGTAGAGTTTAGAGGAAGCATCTTGTAGAAGAAAGTCCTGAAATTCCTGGACAGGGTGGAAAATGGGAAGTCAGAAGTCAGGAGCTCAGCGTTCTGTTGACGAGACTGTGGCTGCCATCGACACCACTGTTTTCCAGGTTTTCCTTTTTAAAAAAAATTTATTTTACATTGAAGCATGGCTCAGTGGCTAAAGAATCTGCCTGCAATGAGGGAGACACAGGAAATGTGAGTTCAATCCCTGGGTGGGGAAGATCCTCTGGTGAAGGAAATGGCAACCCACTCCGGTATTCCTGCCTGGAAAATCCCATGGACAGAGGAGCCTGGTGGGCTGCAGTCCATGGGGTCACAAAGAGTCGGATATGACTGAGTGACTAAGCACAACAAATTTTCAGTATTTACAATATTGTGTTTATTTCAGGTGTATAGCAAAGCGATTCCATTATGCATACACATATATCCATCTTCTTTCAGATTATTTTCTCATATAGGGTATTTCAGAATATTGAGTAGCGTTCCCTGTGCTGTACAGTAGGTCCTTATTGATTATCTATTTTATATATAGTGGTGTATACAGACTTCATTAGTAATTCCTTTTCATCAGCCATATCTGAAATAAGGACTGCAGAAAACATTTGTCCCATGAGCATGCTTAAAAATATGCTGAATAATAATAATTAAACCTGATCTTGGTCATGCATTTTTGGAGTGTTCAAACTGGTTTCATATTTATAATTTCATGTTCCTCAGAGTGACCTTTTGAGGAAAGTAGGGCATTTTTATTCCCCTTTTCCAAATGAGGAATCTGAAATGCCAAATGGCACCGGGAGCCTTCCTGATGCTCGTGCTTAATAAGTGGAAAGAACTCCTGCGTTTTGACTTCCATCTGAGTCTGCGATGTCCTTGTCTCTCCATGAAGATCCGTGATTATTTCCCCAGTAGGCTTTATCGTCACAACCCATTCCCTTTTGTATAACTTCCCCCTCACCCCGTTGTATTTTATTACTCAACAGTTTTATAGCAGGCTTTGCCGCTCCTAGGGTCATGAGAGACTGAGACTTGCCATTTTTCACCCTGCATGGCCTTGGGAGGTTGTTATGGAAAACTGGCAGCCCGTCACTTCCTTCATCCGCTTCGATCCAAGGCTCTCAGAAGATGGAGGCTTGAGAGTCTCTTCTGCCTGGGCGAGATGAGGGTTGAATTTCTGAGCACCTGGCCAGGGCCCGACCTCATGGTTTTCATAGCTCAAGTCTGTTCACCTTCCACTCTTTACAGACGAGGACCTCAGCTGTAGCACAGTCAATTCCTTTCCTTTTTCTTGCCGGGGACTATCAGATATAAGAAAATCGCCTGTCCTTCACGAGAAAGAAGCCTGTCTTCTAAAGGTCAGAGCATTTCACATTCCTTCATGTTACTCAGCGTTTTACAGTCATTCTGAGATATAGACCACCCCCTTTCATTCTTTTTTTCCTTCTCATTTTAAACAGGAAATCACGTCTCAGAAACCCTTGGGTGAAGAAAAACAATTTTTTGTTTTACAAAAATCTCACTGTTTTTTACAAAAATCTCACTGTTCTCCTCTCACTGACAATTTTGTTTATGTATTAGCAGCACACACTTAGTAATTCAAGGTGGTGATTGGTCAAATCACCTCTCCAATGTTTCAAAAGGACTCTTCTGGTTGTCTTTACTGTGTCACAAACCATCGCCAGATGCAGTGGCTTGTAAAAGAGCCACCATTCATTCGCTTATGTGTCTGCAGTTTGGGCGGGCAAAAGAAAAACTCCCTTGAGTTCTGCTCCTCTCCTGGCAGCTTCTCACGTCGCTGTGGCCTCTGAAGGTCTGACTGGGATCGGAATGCTCCAGATGATTTCTGTATTAGGTTGAATCGTTTCTCCCCCAAATCCACATTTAGTCAGAGCCTCAGAATGTGAAAAATGATCTTTGCAGATATAATTAGTTAAGATGAGGTCATCCTGAGGGAGGGTGGGCTCACGTCCAAGATAACCGGCGTCCTTACGAGAAGAGGTGGAGGCCACGTAGACAGATGCAGGGAGGAGGCCACGAGGCAGTGAGGATCAAGGCTGGGCGATGGAGCTGTAGCCAGGGGCCTCCCAGCATCGCTGGCCACCAGCAGAAACCGCGAGTGGCAAGGAACAGACTCCACTTCAGCATCTCCAAAAGGAGCCAACCCCGATGACACACACTGAGTTTGGACTTGTAACGTCTAGAACTGTGTGTGTGCGGGTTCAGTCATGTCCGACTCTCTGTGACCCCAGGGACAGTACCCCGCCAGGCTCCCCTGCGCTTGGATTCTCCAGGCAAGAAGACTGGAGCACGTTGCCGTGTCCTTCTCCAGGCATCTTCGCAATCCAGGAATCAAACCTGTGACTCTTGAGTCTCCTGCATCGGCAGGCGGATTGTTTACCACTAACGCAACTGGGAAGCCCTAGAACCGTGAGAGAAAGAATTTTCTGTTGCTTCAAGCCGTCCGGTTTGTGGCACTCTGTTATCTACGGCGCCTGTGGGAAACCAGGACAGAGTCACTCTCCTGTCCACTGCTCCAGCCAGGGCGACTGGACAGCCAGAGCCTGCCGTGCCCATCTCCCTCTCTGTCTCCCCGCCGTGGGGTCTCTGCCAGAGATTTGGACCCCGAGGAAGCTCGAGCTTCTAGGAAAATGAAAGAAAGTGCCAGGCACCGTAGGTTAGACCCAGAGCTGTCACCAGTTTACTTTTGCCAAATTCTATTTTTTTAATTTAGATTTTTATTGAAGTGTAATTGATTTATAATGTTCTATTAGTTTCAAGCTTACAGTAAAGTGATTCAGATATACACATGTATATATTCTTTTTCAGATTCTTTTTCATTATAGGTTATTACAATACATATTTTTTGAACTTATTTATTTAAAAATTTTTATTGGAGTATAGTTAGTTGCCATTTCAATTGATTAAGGTCAATTCCAGGGCAGGCTCAGATTCAGGAGAAGGGAATAGACTCCATCTGCTGATGGAGGAGCAACCAGCAGACGGGGGGATTGTTGGTGTCCATATTGGAGTCACAGAGAAGGCAATGGCAAGCCACTCCAGTACTCTTGCCTAGAAAATCCCATGGATGGAGGAGCCTGATGGGCTGCAGTCCATGGGGTCACTCAGTTGGACACGACTGAGCGACCTCACTTTTCAGTTTTCACTTTCACGCATTGGAGAAGGAAATGGCAGCCCACTCCAGTGTTCTTGCCTGGAGAATCCCAGGGACGGGGGGGCCTGGTAGGCTGCAGTCCATGGGGTCACTCAGTCGGACACGACTGAGTGACCTCACTTTCCCTTTTCACTTTCACGCATTGGAGAAGGAAATGGCAACCCACTCCAGCGTTCTTGCCTGGAGAATCCCGGGGACGGGGGAGCCTGGTGGGCTGCCGTCCGTGGGGTCTCGCAGAGTCGGCCACGACTGAGCGACTCAGCAGCAGCAGCAGCATGTTGGAGTCAGCCGACAGCAAGGACCGTGGGAGCCAGTCCGTGTGCAAGTTCCTGGTGCCAGCCAGCCCTTAGTGCAGACCCCTGCCTGCTCAACAAGACTTCCTTCAGCATGGTCACCTGAGCCTGCACACCGTGTCCTTGAAGGTCAGCCCGGCTCAGCCCCCGAAAGCGGGGCTCTCCCAGCTGAGCGAGCAGCGGTCTGGGCCAGCCCGCGCTGAGCTTCCAGGGCCTCGGGTCAGCATGGGAGGAAGGGCACTCGCGTGCAGGAAAGAGGTTGTGGCGTTTCTGGTGCAGAAATGATGACCTCTGTCATCATCCCGAGGTCAGTCTGACCACGGGACACACTGCTTTCCCAACCAGAGTTGATAGGATGAGGGTCCCTTTCTGTGAGTGCTGACAAAAGGCGGTGCCCAGAAACCAGTGAGGTGGGGAAGAAGGCCTGCAATAATAGAAGTCAACAGCCGAAAGGTCGTGAGGGCTTCAGAGGGCACGGGTCCTGAACTCGAGTTGCTTTGACTCTAAATCCCTGTTCTTCCACTATAAGCTGCATAGTATTTTTCTGAAGCACTGAAATGTTGTGGGAGATCTTGAAAGATGGTTAAAAAGGAAGATATAACTTAGTGGTGTTCAGAATGGAGTGATGCTCTCAGGCAATGCACTAGGTCTCTCTTTTTCAGGCAGCTTACATTCTTTTCCTTTAAAAATGTGTTAGGAATATCTGACACATGTGAAAGAACCTATGTGTTCTGTACGTAAATAATGAAACCTAACAGTAATAACACAATCTCCCGTGAATCACCATCTAACTTCAGGACTGGAAGACTGACTGTCATCGCCTCGATCTTCTGCCCCTTCTCCATCTCGAAGATCACTGTCTGCTCCTCTTTGACCACAATTCTGAATGTTGTGTTAATCATCCCTTTGCTTCCTAGGTAACTAGTTCTTCATATTTGAATTAAAAGGGGGAAATCTAACTGGGCTCCTAGTTAGCTCCAAAGCAAGTTTCTGGTTAATGGTTAGCGTAGGAACCCCCTGCTCTCTATATCTTCTTTAAAAGAGTGCCAGTACACAAAAATAAACTCAAAATGGATCAAAAATCTAAACATAAGATCAGAAACTATTAAACTCCTAGAGGAAAACATAGGGAAAACACTCTCCGACATAAATCACAGCAGGATCCTCTATGACCCACCTCCCAGAGGTGGGAAATAATAGAAATAAAAGCAAAAATAAATAAATGGGTCCTAATTAAACTCAAAAACTTTTGCCCAAGGAAGGAAACTATAAGCAAGGTGAAAAGACAGCCTTCAGAATGGGAGAAAATAATAGAAAATGAAGCAACTGACAAAGATTAATCTCCAAAATATACAAACAACTCCTGCAGCTCAATTCCAGAAAAATAAATGACCCAATCAAAAACTGGGCCAAAGAACTAAACAGACATTTCTCCAAAGAAGACATACAGATGGCTAACAAACACATGAAAAGATGCTCAGCATCACTCATTATCAGAGAAATGCAAATCAAAACCACAATGAGGTACCATTTCCCGCCAGTCAGAATGGCTGCTATCCAAACGTCTACAAGCAATAAATGCTGGAGAGGGTGTGGAGAAAAGGGAACCTCTTACACTGTTGGTGGGAATGCAAACTAGTACAGCCACTATGGAGAACAGTGTGAAGATTCTTTAAAAAAATGGAAATAGAACTGCCATACGACCCAGCAATCCCACTTCTGGGCATACACACCAAGGAAACCAGAATTGAGAGAGACACGTGTACCCCAATGTTCATCGTAGCACTGTTTATAATAGCCAGGACATGGAAGTAACCTAGATGTCCATCTGCAGACCAATAGATAAGAAAGCTATGGTACATACACACAATGGAGTATTACTCAGCCATTGAAAAGAATACATTTGAATTGGTCCTAATGAGGTGGATGAAACTGGAGCCTATTATACAAAGTGAAGTAAGCCAGAAAGAAAAACACCAATCCAGTATACTAACGCATATATGTGGAATTTAGAAAGATGGTAACGATAACCCTGTGTGCAAGACAGCAAAAGAGACACAGGTGTATAGAACAGACTTTTGGACTCTGTGGGAGAGGGCGAGGGTGGGATGATTTGGGAGAATGGCATTGAAACATGTATATTATCATATGTGAAACAAATCGCCAGTCCAGGTTCAATGCATGATACAGGATGCTTGGGCCCGGTGCACTGGGATGACCCTGAGGGATGGGATGGGGAGGGAGGTGGGAGGGGTGCTCAGGATGGAGAACACATGTACACCCGGGGAGGATTCATGTCAATGTATGGCAAACCAATACAATAATGTAAAGTAGTTAGCCTCCAATTAAAATAAATAAATAAATAAATAAAAGCGCGCCGATGACACCGGCTTGGTGAGCAGCCTCGGGAAGCAAGGACCATTTCCTGAGTGCTCCTGGGCTGTGATCATGCTTCATGGGTAACCAGATGTTGCCGTTTCCTTCTTCTGGTCGTACACAGGAACTGTGAACTTGGGGAACTTTCAAAACCCTTCCTTTTTATTCTTCTGCTCTTAAGTTGTACCTTTTCATCTGCTTCTCCTTGGGGTCTGGGTCAGCTGTACTCCACCTTGAATCTGAGGCTTCAGGAAGGGTGGAGAGTCTGAGAGTTTCAGGCAGAAAATGTGGTAATTACTGAGCTGTACCAGCAGAAACCTGTAAAGTGATTTGCATAATGTTTCCCAAGAAAATAGCAGAGCGTGGAAAGGCGTTTTTAGGCAGACACAAAATCTCACAGGTAAAGCATCCACTTGAGACATATTTGCTGCGGGATTCCTTCAGGGGTATATAAATCATGCAAATTCTGTTATGATCACTTTCATTGCAGATAAATACATTTTTTTCTACTTGGAGAGTTTTAAATTTCTGTTTTATCAAAGTAAAATTATATGCACATGGCTATTTTGGTTGTTGTGTAGAAGATTTAATAATAATAAACAAATACCTCATTACCTCCTTTCTTGGGGCTTCCCAGGTGGCCCAGTAGTAAAGAATCTACCTGCCGATGCAGGAGGTGTAAGAGACTCGGATTCAGTCCCTGGGTGGGGAAGATCCCCTGGAGGAGGAAATGGCAGCCCCCTCCAGTCTTCTTGCTTGGAGACTCCCATGGACAGAGAAGCTTGGGGGGCTACAGTCCATGGGGCCACAGAGAGCAGGGCATACCTGAGGGCACGTGCCTGCTTGCGTGTGCCTCCTCTCCCACCGCCAGTGTGATGTCCGGGCGTGCGTGCTCAGTCACGGCAGCCGTGTCTGACTCTTCGCCACCCTGTGGACCGTAGGCTGCCAGGCTTCTCTGCCCATGGGGCTCTGTCAGCCGCTCTGAACAGCCCTCATCTCTGGTTCTTCTGGTGGCTACTTGGACATCTTTAAAACATATGCTAACTCCTCAGTCCTCCCAGAGTGCTCATTCACTCATCCTTCTTAGATTTTAATATTACTTTATTTTTTCTAGTGGCTTCGAGTGGACAGTCTCTGGTTCACCTCGTGTTCAGTTCAGTTCAGTTCAGTTGCTCAGTCGTGTCTGACTCTTTGCGACCCCGTGAACCACAGCACACCAGGCCTCCCTGTCCATCACCAACTCCCGGAGCTCACTCAGACTCATGTCCATCGAGTCGGTGATGCCATCCAGCCATCTCACTCTCTGTCGTCCCCGTCTCCTCCTACCTCCAATCCCTCCCAGCATCAGACTCTTTTCCAGTGAGTCAGCTCGTCGCATGAGGTGGCCAAAGTATTGGAGTTTCAGCTTTAGCAGCAGTCCTTCCAATGAACACCCAGGATTGATCTCCTTTAGAATGGACTGGTTGGATCTCCTTGCAGTCCAAGGGACTCTCAAGAGTCTTCTCCAGCACCACAGTTCAAAAGCACCAATTCTTCGGTGCTCAGCTTTCTTCACAGTCCAACTCTCACATCCATACATGACCATGGGAAAAACCATAGCCTTGACTAGACGGACCTTGGTTGGCAAAGTAATGTGTCTGCTTTTTAATATGCTATCTGTTGCTGCTAAGCTGCTGCTAAGTCACTTCAGTCGTGTCCGACTCTGTGCGACCCCATAGACGGAAGCCCACCAGGCTCCCCCGTCCCTGGGATTCTCCAGGCAAGAACACTGGAGTGCTATCTAGGCTGGTCATAACTTTCCTTCCAAGGAGTAAGCGTCTTTTAATTTCATGGCTGCAGTCAGCATCTGCAGTGATTTTGGCGCCCAAAAAAATAAAGTCTGACACTGTTTCCACTGTTTCCCCATCTATTTCCCATGAAGTGATGGGACCAGATGCCATGATCTTCGTTTTCTGAATGTTGAGCTTCAACCCAACCTTTTCACTCTCCTCTTTCACTTTCATCAAGAGGTCTTTGAGTTCCTCTTTACTTTCTGCCATAAGGGTGGTGTCATCTGCATATCTGAGGTTATTGATATTTCTCCCAGCAATCTTGATTCCAGCTTGTGCTTCTTCCAGCCCAGCGTTCCTCATGATGTACTTTGCATATAAGTTAAATAAGCAGGGTGACAATATACAGCCTTGATGTACTCCTTTTCCTATTTGGAACCAGTCTGTTGTTCCATGTCCAGTTCTAACTGTTGCTTCCTGACCTGCATACAGGTTTCTCAAGAGGCAGGTCAGGTGGTCTGGTACTCCCATCTCTTTCAGAATGTTCCACAGTTTATTGTGATCCACACAGTCAAAGGCTTTGGCATAGTCAATGAAGCAGAAATAGATGTTTTTCTGGAACTCTCTTGCTTTCTCCATGATCCAGCGGATGTTGGCAATTTGATCTCTGGTGCCTCTGCCTTTTCTAAAACCTGCTTGAATATCTGGGAGTTCACGGTTCACATATTGCTGAAGCCTGGCTTGGAGAATTTTGAGCATGACTTTACTAGCGTGTGAGATGAGTGCAATTGTGCGGTAGTTTGAGCATTCTTTGGCATTGCCTTTCTTTGGGATTGGAATGAAGACTGACCTTTTCCAGTCCTGTGGCCACTGCTGAGTTTTCCAGATTTGCTGGCATATTGAGTGCAGCACTTTCACAGCATCATCTTTCAGGATTTGAAATAGCTCAATTGGAATTCCATCACCTCCACTAGCTTTGTTCGTCGTGATGCTCTCTAAGGCCCACTTGACTTCACATTCCAAGATGTCTGGTTCCAGGTGAGTGATCACGCCATCATGATTATCTTCGTCGTGAAGATCTTTTTTGTACAGTTCTTCTGTGTTACTTTCCCCCAAAGAAGGACATGCCTGCTCCCCCAAACACGCCAGGTTTCCTCCTGCCTTGACTTCCTTGCATTTCTGGATCCCTCTGCCTTTCCTCCGGACAGGCCCATGTTCCACTGCCTTTACTTAACTGCCATCTCGATAAGACAGAACTGGGGTTTAAATCTAGACAGTCTGCCTCCAAAACCCCTACTCCTAATGTACTCGACATCAAGTCAAAGTGGATAACACTACATTTTGTTCTGTAATTATGTTGAGATCTTCCCTGGATGGATGCTCAAAGTTTGAGGACCAATAATCTGTTTTTACACTAGGTTTATTGTTTCTTTTTGCAGCTCCAAAGTCGTGGCTCATTTGCCAGTCAGAGGCAGACTGTCCCTAGCCAACTCTCTTCTTTATGCCATTTCCTTTGTTTCCCTTTCTGATCCTGCAGGCTGGCAGCGTTGTGGTCAGTCGGCGCTGGCCTTTTCTCCACTGCAGTGTCCAGTGGCTGTCCCTCTCCCATTCTCTGTGTCATTATGAATTTATCCCTTTACCACCCTTTGACTGGGTCTCAACTGAAGGAGGCAGTGTGGCGGAAAGGGGCAGAGAGGGGGACGGAAAGCAAACACCAGCGCTCAGTGCCCCCGCTGGAACTGGAAGCCCCAGGAGAGGCAGTCACGAATTCCAGACTCCCAGGAAGAGGATAAGTAAGAGATAGGGCTGTAACGTGCATGCGTGCTGAGTCGCTCAGTCCCGTCTGACTCTCTGCGACCCCGTCGACTGTAGCCCGCCAGGCTCCTCTGTCCCGGGGATTCTCCGGCAAGAATACTGGAGAGGTGGCCATTTCCTCCTCTAGGGGATCTCCCAACCCACCTCTCCAGTCTCCTGAATTGACAGGCGGGTTCTTTACCACTAGCGCCACCTGGGGATGTGATGTCCAACATGATAAAATTATACAGAAATGGTTAAGAGAGTAAATCTTGAGTTCTCAAGGAAGAAAAAAATTTTTCTGTCTTTAATTTTGTATCTATGTGAGATGAAGGCTGTTCATTAAATTTGTGAGAATCATTTTAAGATGCATTTAAGTCAAACCATGAGTCTGTACACCTTAAACATAAGCAGTGCTGTGTGTTAATTATATCTCAATAAAAGGGGAAGAGAAAAACAAAGTCAGAACCTGCGACAACAAAACAAAAGAGAAAGGAAGACTGCCACTTACTGAGTGGCTTATCATGTGCTGGACACTATTTTGCGTCTCTCTGTGTTGAAACTTCAGACAGAAGTTATTTATCCTTCTGCTGAACAGCTTGAAGGGATGAAAGTGAAAAGTGAATGTAAAAGTGTTAGTCGCTCAGTCTTGTCCAATTCTTTGTGACCCGATGGACTGTCAGGCTCCCCGCCAGTCTCCTCTGTCCATGGGATTCTCCAGTGAGAAGACTGGAGTGGGTAGTCATTTCCTTCTCCAGGGGAGCTTCCCAACCCAGGGGTTGGATCTGGGTCTCCTGCATGGCAGCAGATTTTTACTGTCTGAGCCACCAACTTGAAGGGATACTTAGTTTTATTTTTGAGGGGCAGAAAAAGTACGTGATGGTAGAGTACATTTTCAAAGTGATGAAAATTGGTAGGATACAGCCATATACTTCCAAACACCAGTATCTTCTGAAATAATCACATAAATGGTTAATTCATAGATCTCTAAAAGAAGCCTGAGGATAACTACTGATGCATACATGGTTTATTGGATTATACTGTTGTTCGAATTTACATAAAACAAAGTAAAAAAGTCTGTAAACCCCTCAAAAATAAGGCCAAATTCTGTCATTCCTAATGATACTCTGAAAGATCCTGAGTGTAGCTTTGATAAAGTTTGGGTGCTTGGGGAAATACTTCCCAAACTGCCTGACTTTTCTTCCCATCAAGACCAGTTAGGATGGGAAAGGTCTTACCTGAGACACAGCTGGAACTGTAGGAATAAAAACTAGTAAATCTAAGAAAACCCTACGGGCTGCTGCAGAATGACTATTGGAAAAGGTCAGTCTTCATCCCAATCCCAAAGAAAGGCCATGCCAAAGCATGCTCAAACCACCGCACAACTGCACTCATCTCACACGCTAGTAAAGGCTCAAAATTCCACAAGCAGGCTTCAACAGTATGTGAACCATGAACTTCCAGATGTTGAAGCTGGATTTAGAAAAGGCAGAGGAACCAGAGACCACATTGCCAACATCCATTAGATCATTGAAAAAGCAAGAGAGTTCCAGAAAAACATCTGCTTTATTGACTATGCCAAAGCCTTTGACTGTGTGGATCACAACAAACTGTGGAAAATTCTTCAAGAGATGGGAATTCCAGACCACCTGACCTGTCTCCTGAGAAATCTGTATGGAGGTCAAGAGATAACAGTTAGAATTGGACAGGGAACAACAGACTGGTTCCAAATAGGAAAAGGAGTACATCAAAGCTGTATATTGTCACCCTGCTTATTTAACTTATATGCAGAGTATATCATGAGAAATGCTGGACTGGAAGAAGCACAAGCTGGAATCAAGATTGCCAGGAAGATATCAATAATCTCAGATATGCAGATGACACCACCCTTATGGCAGAAAGTGAAGAGGGACTAAAGAGCTTCTTGATGAAAGTGAAAGAGGAGAGTGAAAAAGTTGGCTTAAAACTCAAATTCAGAAAACTAAGAACATGGCATCTGGTCCCATCACTTCATGGGAAATAGATGGAAAAACAGTGGAAACAGTGTCAGACTTTATTTTTTTGGGCTCCAAAATCACTGCAGATGCTGACTGCAGCCATGAAATTAAAAGACGCTTACTCCTTGGAAGGAAAGTTATGACCAACCTAGATAGCATATTAAAAAGCAGAGACATTGCTTTGCCAACAAAGGTCTGTCTAGTCAAAGCTATTGTTTTTCCAGTAGTCATGTATGGATGTAAGAGTTGGACTATAAAGAAAGCTGAGCACAGAAGAACTGATGGTTTTGAACTGTGATGTTGGAGAAGACTCTTGAGAGTCCCTTGGACTGCAAGGAGATCCAACCAGTCCATCAAAAGGAAATCAGTCCTGAATATTCATTGGAAAGACTGATGCTGAAGTTGAAATTCCAGTATTTTGGCCACCTGATGAGAAGAACTGATTCATTTGAAAAGACCCTGATGCTGGGAAAGATTGAGGGCAGGAGGAGCAGGGGCGACAGAGGATGAGATGGTTGGATGGCATCACCGACTCAATGGACATGAGTTTGAATGAACTCCGAGAGTTGGTGATGGACAGGGAGGCCTGGTGTGTGCAGTCCGTGGGGTCGCAAAGAGCTGGACACAACTGAGCGACTGAAGTGAACTGAACTGAGCAAATACATTAAAGTAAATTCCAATCCACATGTTATGGGAAAATGAATCTCATCAGTGCTGTCGTTGGAAATTCAAATTAAGTTCTTTTTCAAAGGGAAAAGAAGTTGCATAAATGCTAAGGTTGACTACTTCCTGATAAGCTCTGTTCCCAAGCAGACAATTGTACTGGAATTACTTTAGGAAGGTTGTCAGCTTTTTCTTGTCTTGGTCTAAATGAACTCCTAATATAAAAATGTTCCTGATTCAGACCTTGGCAGTCCCCAGTTTACAGATGGATTGAATTCCCCAAATTGGTTTCTAATCTAGTTTTTAAGAAGTAAGGATACATTTTGCAGTGAAACAATGTTATAAATTATGGTTAGAGCCCCAGGTCAGTACACACAACTCTATTTAACTCCCCATGTTCTAAAAAGAGAATTCTAGATCCCTGTTTTTCAAATTGAAAGCCAAAACTAATTAGTGGGTCATGCAAGCAATTTATTGAGTGGTGACAGCCTTTTTAAAAATAATGAAGTACAATAGAATGGATGAGAAAAACATCAAAGTGCATTGCCTGAGGTAAGGGGAGGTGCTACTTCATGGAATTTCTGTTTCAAACATGCATGTATTTGTATATGTATATCCTGGGTAACAATCCAAATGCATCCCCCCCCCCGGGTTTTTTAATTCTTTTGGCTGCTAGGACCTTTGTTGCTGTGAGAGGTCTTTTTCTGTTTCTCTAACTGCAGCGATGGGGGCTACTCTTCCTCGTGGGAAGCAGGGCTTCTTTAGGGTGCTTGGGCTTAGTACTCATGGTGCCTGGACTTAGTCTCCGCACGGCATGTGGCATCTTCCCAGACCAGGGATTGAACCCGTGTCCCCTGCTTTGGCAGGTGGATTCTTAACCACTGGACCAGGAAGTCCCTGCATTTCTGATTGTACGGGAAACATTGCACTAGGCCAAGACTGTTACCACCAAGTAAATGTCTCCCTGTAGCACATGTTCAGAATCACAGTTCTGGAAGTCAGGATTCCATTCCTGCAGAAACCCCAGCTTTCAGCTCATTCACACTAACTCCCGGTCATCAGGATACAGTTTCTAACTGTGGAAACACGTGTGCACACATGTAGGCGTGTGTGTGTGCTCTTGAGTAAGAAGCTGGAGTGACGGGATGGAGCTGAAGAGTAGGAACAGGGTGTGCTGGTGGGTTTGGGGGGCTTGGGCTGTTCTGACTGGGGTTTTAGGATGGAAGCCGGGTGGGCTTGGGCTGTTCTGACTGGGGTTTTAGGATGGAAGCCGGGTGGGCTTGGGCTGTTCTGACTGGGGTTTTAGGATGGAAGCCGGGTGGGCTTGGGCTGTTCTGACTGGGGTTTTAGGATGGAAGCCGGGTGGGCTTGGGCTGTTCTGACTGGGGTTTTAGGATGGAAGCCGGGTGGGCTTGGGCTGTTCTGACTGGGGTTTTAGGATGGAAGCCGGGTGGGCTTGGGCTGTTCTGACTGGGGTTTTAGGATGGAAGCCGGGTGGGCTTGGGCTGTTCTGACTGGGGTTTTAGGATGGAAGCCGGGTGGGCTTGGGCTGTTCTGACTGGGGTTTTAGGATGGAAGCCGGGTGGGCTTGGGCTGTTCTGACTGGGGTTTTAGGATGGAAGCCGGGTGGGCTTGGGCTGTTCTGACTGGGGTTTTAGGATGGAAGCCAGGTGGGCTTGGGCTGTTCTGACTGGGGTTTTAGGATGGAAGCTGGTGGGCTTGGGCTGTTCTGACTGGGGTTTTAGGATGGAAGCTGGCAAACTGTTGTGTAACTTCTGAGTTAAAAGTGATTTTTACATGTTTGAAAAGTTGTTTAAAAAAAAAGAAAAAAATGTGAGAGAAGATGTGACAGAAAGCCTAAAATATTAACTATCTGCCTCTTTACAGAAAAAGCTTGCAGAACCCTTTTATCTAGGGGAACAGGGAGCAAGTAATTATTAGGACTCAATGAAAATAAGGACACCTCAAAGTGCACTGTAAGAATGAACCCTGAAAGGCAGCGATAATCCTAGTGAAACTGCAAAGGGTAAGGGTAAATGTCCAGAGCTCTTAGTGAGGAAGGACGGACCACCCAGGGGGAGATGACTGACAGCCCGATTCTCATCGAGTAAGAAGAACCCGAGAAGCAAAGTGCTAGAGCAGATACCTCAGCCTGGAGTTTTATGCCAGCTGAGTTATCTTCCAAGGCTGAAGGGCAAAGAAAGACATTTTCTGAAATAATTCCTCAATAAAATAACCGCTAAAATAAGTATTCAGCAAGAACAAAAAAGAAACCCCAGGCAATGCAGGGGATGAATGAAATAATGAGGAATCCAGAAATTGCTAATATGTGTCTGAAAATTTTGCTTTAAAAAGTTTAAAAAGTAACTTAAAACATTGTTTAAAAACAAGTAAAAGTGTAAGACTAGAAAGCAATTACATGATGGAAGAGGGAGTTCAATAATACTTGAAGTATATTCAGGTTCTTGGGAGGAGGACGGAATATTGAATAACTTTTGGTTATGTTAGCAAATTGTATGGCTAAACATGTACGTTTTCAAAAATTAAAACGTTGAAACAAAGTTTTTAACTTCCGACTTGCTAGAGATGAAGAAAAGAAATAAAGATGCTACGAGTGACAGTAACAGAAAAATGGAAATCAGACTGACTGATGAACACGGAAGGACGCTCTCCCTGATCTGCTGCCAGGAAAGTGGAAATGAAAGGAGCAGTGTGACATCGCTTCACTCACATCAGAAAGGCGCAAGCTCACAGTCCGCGCCACGTGCAGTGAGTGTGAAGCAATAGGAAAGCTCGTGTGTTACTGGTCGGAGCATAAACCGTTCCGACTACTTTGAGAGCAATTTGAGAATGACTGGAAAAGTGGAAGATGAGTGCAGCTCGCAGTTCACCTCCAGGGAACTCTCACACTTGGGCCCAGGGGTGCGAGGGCTGTTATGTCCACAGTAACGGCACGAGCCTGGAGATCCGTGAGTGCAGATGGGGCACCTGCACGATTCCATCAACGTTATGGCCACAAAAGAGCAGCCGCCTCCGAGAGAAGGGGAAGGTCTGTCAGCACAAAATCCAAGCAGACGGCGACCCGAGACAAACTCTTTCAGAACCACCAGGAGGTTTCAGACAACCGCTGACCCTGGTGGCCAGGATTTCTGCCTACTCGGCACGCAGAGATATTTGTAATCAAATAAGAATCTGTGGAGGTAAAACATGTTTAAATTATAAATGATATCTGCACATATGATGTTATCTGCGAATATAGAATGCTACCTGTAATGTTCTTTTGGTCATTTTCAGTAAACGCCTCTAATTCCAGAGCTTTCGGTTAAGAGCTAGAATCTCATTGAGGTTGACTGGTGTGGGAACTCCTACCCTGAACTGGACCATCTGATGATAACTTTGCTCTTTGACTGGGTCTGCCTTATAAGCCACACACGACCTGGCTGACGGTGCTGGTCAGAGGGAGTGTCACAGCTGGCACATGCTTCAGGTCAGAGGGAGTGTCACAGCTGGCGCTGCTTCAAGACACGGATCCCGCCGAGTGCCTCACCCCATCCTTTCCTTCACTCACCCGTTCAGCTCACAATTACCGAATATTTACAACACGATGAAGAACGCAGAGACTCAAGTCTTTCCTGCCTGGTGCACTCACTGTCCCATGGGTGGGGTGGACAAGAGCACGCAGGTCACTGCAGCACGAGCCACTGTCCACTGTCCAGCGTGAGGACCGGCGAGGGCCGTGCGGACCAGGCGCCCAGGAGGCTGCCAGAGGCCACCCGGAGTCTGGAGTAGCCGAGTGAGCTGCTGAAGAACAAGCAAAAGGGGCGCAGGCTTTGTCGTTTACCACCTTTGCAAATGCAGAGCTGTTCCCAGTACTTCCTACGGTTTCTCAGCCTGGGCACTGTTGCCCTTGGGGGTCCGACACTCCTTTGATGGGGGGCTGTTCCGTGCATTGTAGACTGCTGGGCAGCCTCCTCGGCCTCCACCCCCGAGACAACCGAGAACGTTGCCAAGTGTGTCTGGGGGGCACATTTCCTCCCTACCCCTGTTGAGAATCACTGTGTTAATTGATGCCATTGTTTCTGCTGTTCTTTTTCACTGTTTTTGCCTTAGCATCTCTGTGCATTGTCCAATTGGAGAAGCCAATTTTTTAAAATTCACCTTTCACTGCACCTCAGTTTTCCTTTATTTCACTTTCCCCTGAGCTGGGCTAAACTGAGATGATGTTTTGTACTGTTCTTAAGACTTTGCCTTAATTGGTCTGTATGTTCTCTAAGGGTAAGTCCCTTATGGTTCCCTAAGGGGCCTGATTTGGCCTCTTGACCACAAGTTCTGAAGCTTTATCACAGTTCCTCTCTCTCTCTTTTTTTTTTTCCTTCTGCTCATCTTTGGGAATGTATTTCTCAATTCTTTTCTAACTTTGTTTTCTTTTGTTGTGTCTACTCTTCTGTTTGGCCTTCCCTGGTGGCTCAGACAGTCAAGAATCCACCTGCAATGCGGGAGACCTGGGTTTGATCTCTGGGTTGCGAAGATCCCCTGGAGGAGGGCATGGCAGCCCATTCCAGCGTTCTTGGGCTTCCCTGATGGCTCAGATAGTAAAGAATCTGCCCGCAATGTGGGAGATCTGGGTTCAAACCCTGGATTGGGAAGATAACCTGGAGGAGGGCGTGGCAGCCCACTGCAGTATTCCTGCCTGGAGAATCCCCATGAACAGAGGAGTCTGGTGGGCTACAGTCCTTGGGGTCACCTTGGGGTCACAGAGAGTTGGACACACCAGTCTCCTCTGTCCGTGAGGCAAGAATACACACTCTCCTCTGTTTTCCATAGCTGGAAGGGGCCATTTATTCTGACTGCATTGTTTTAGAAAGTGATTGCTTGTAGCCAAATGACTTGCCATATTATTTACAAGATTAGCCAAGATGTAGAAGCAACCTAGGTGACTACCAGTGAATGAATAAGTAGAGAAATATAAAATTTTTCAGCCACAAAAAAAGAGTGAAACCCCGCCGTCTGAGGCAGGAGAAGTGAGTGAAGGCCGTCAAAGGGCTCGAGCTTCCAGTTACAGCGTGAGTAGGTGCTGGGCGTCCGTTGTGTAGTGTGGTGACTACAGCTACCAGTATTGCGTTGCATACTTGAAAGTTGCTGAAAGAGTGGGTCTTGACAGTCCTCAGCACACACACACTGTCCACTGTTGGAGATGCTGACTACATTAACCAACCTCATTGTGATAATAACTTTGTAATATGTATTGTACCAAATGATCACAGTGTACACCCTAAACCTTCACAGTGTTCTATGTCAAAGTATCTCAGCAAGGCTGGAAACAGTGTGTTCTAAATTTTTTAAAAGTACAAAGAAAGAAGACAGTAAAGACACTCATAAAAGTTTGAGCAGTTGTTTCATCTAGGTAGTGAGACTGTGAAATATTGTTTACTTTGCTTTCCTGAGTCTCCTAAATTTCTCCAAAATGTTACTTGTAAAAATATATGTGTGAATCAATACATCAAGAGAAAAAACAAACAAGGAAACAAAGTGCTGCTATATAAAAAAAAATCTCCCCTGCTGGAGACAAGCCCCTTCCCCTGGTCCTGTGTGTGTCTCTGAACTTCCCTTTTCCCACAGCTGCCGGGCCACATTTAACGTGTAAATGCTGCAGGCTGCTGCTCCAGGGCCAGTTGTCTCAGCAGAAAAGCCCTTTCTGGCCCCTTACGTGGTTTGGCTCCTTTGCTTCTCACAGTGTGTAGATTACTTTTGCGCTTCCAAAAATCCTTATGAAAACACTCTTAGCCTTGGATAAAAAAGTCAACACAACTGGTCGTTTTGGCAGATTCTAGAGGCCTGCTTTTAATATTCAAATACCCCTGATGAAAAGAGCATCCTCCAGTTGGATAAATACACAAATTATTACTTTGAGAACCTAGGCATCAAATCAAGAGCTATCCATTCATTTTTACATCAGTAGTTTTCTAAATGTAGTAGGTATCAACATCACCTGGAGGGCTTGCTGAAACAGTTTCCCTTGCATCCCACCCCTAGAGTTTCTGATTCATTCCGTCTGGGGTGGGGCAGAGGATTTGTGTTTGTAATAATTTCCCAGGTGATGCTTCTGCTGGTGCAGGTGGTTTGGGGACCACACTTTGAAAATGACTGTTTTGGATCCTCTGGCTGTCAGCCAGTTTGTGGTTTAGCTGTCTTTTTAAAAAAAATACAACGTCTTTGATTTCATCTCCTTGGAATTTAAATGCTGGTTTTTGGGTTAAGAACACGTAGAGCCTGCTGTTTGCAACAAACATTCTGTCCCAAGAAAAGACATAATTCTGTTTATTTGGAATACATCTATCTCTTACCTCCTTCTCCTTGGGCCTTGAGAGAATATCTCCCAGGATTTTGATGTCAGGTTGTTGAGATAATTACCAATCACAGCATCAGAGATTGCCACTGTATCATCTTTAGCATTGGAGATTGCCACTGTACCTTTTTAGCATCAAAGATTGCCACTGTATTTTTTAGCAAAGATAGGTTCCTTTTAAAGCAAAAATTGCTACTGTACCTTTTTTAGTATCAGAGATTTCTACTGCATCTGTGTTTATCTGTGTTTTGATCTGCAGTGGAGAATTTGGGCTTCTCATTTGGACAAGTGCCAAAGGTAATTTTTAAGTTAAATATAGAAATTATCACACACACACACACACACAGTGACAGCGGAAAAGAAAAATACTGCTCAATGTTGGAATAGGCGTCCAGGATATCAAATTGAAATTAGCAAGTGATTTTCCTGTCTGGCTTTATTTCTGATGCGCTTTGGGCTTTGCTCCATCAAATGGATGTTCTTGTTTAAACTCCACCCTGTCTGTTGCCCCGCTGTTTTGTGACAAGCTTTGCCCACTGCTTGCTTTTTAAGCACTCACGACCCTAAAGATGACAAAAAGGATCAAGTTTGCCAAGAAAGGGCTTATAGGCTTTAGGAAGTGTTGTACTTAAACCTTCTTTCCCAGACAGGTTGGCAGGCTGAGTTGCTTAATTGTGTCACGCCTCCAGGTCTTATACTGCCCAAACAGTAACTTCACAAACTTTTAAACAATATGGAGAAACAGGATTGGTTTTGGTAATACACATGTTAGAAAAAGTGAAGAAAAACATGTACCCTCTCCCTTGTCTTTTTTTTTTTTTAAATATCTTCACTTTTTTAATATTAACTAAGAAAACATGTGGGTCAGATCACAGATGTACCTCACTTTTCTCTATGGGCTGATGCTTCAGTTTGGCTTATTTTAAAGTCAGTTTGTTTTTTCCTTTTCCAGAAAGATGAATTACAGTCATCTTGCCAGTGGCAGGAATAGCTGGTCATTAGTTTAAAGCTAACTGAACAATTCCTTTAATGGGGAAACACCAAAGAAAGGAGACACCAGTATTTTCTTCAGTTAGCTGTTATTGAAATATTTTTCTGATGTTTTGTTCTCCTTCTGAAAGATTCTCCTAGGATTTAAATGGATTCAACCTGATATTCGTTTACGAAAATATCTAGACTAACAATACTCAGAGAAATCTGGAAGGAAAAAAAATCCTGACAGGGGCTTAAAACACCAGACTTTTGGATGATGTTCTTCTGAGGGCAGCAGACAAAAATGCGTAAGTGACCTTTTAACCAGCCTTCTTGATCTCTTTGAGGAAACTTCCGCAGAGCCCTCCAGACAGAGACGGCCTCCTCAGTCTGTTTCCTGCCTCCAGCTTCGCCAGGCTGTCCCCAGGTATCCTCCTGTCCATCCCTTCCCTCTTTGTCCTTCTTTCCCAAACTCTCCTTTCTCATTTTCTTACCCACAGCCTCTCTTCTGTTCTCAGCCCTCCAGAAAAGCCCCTGGAGATAAACTAGCATTAATGTGTGTCTTCCCAAAGCGGGGTGTGGCTGTGTGCACAGTCGTGTCTGACTCTTGCGACCCCATAGACTGTAGCCCGCCAGGCTCCTCT
The DNA here is from genome assembly GCF_049115385.1 of Moschus berezovskii. NCBI lineage: Eukaryota > Metazoa > Chordata > Mammalia > Artiodactyla > Moschidae > Moschus > Moschus berezovskii. The sequence continues at coordinate 28,907,468 of NC_142487.1, read as the reverse complement.
GTCCATGAAACTTTCCAGGCAAGAATTCTGGAGTGGGTTGCCATTTCCTCCTCCAGGGGATCTTCCTGACCCAGGGATTGAACCTGCATCTCTAGTGTCTTCTGAGAGATACACAGTAAAGAAAAGAGACAGTTTGGGGTATGTGGAGAGTGGAGGATGGAACTTGTGAAGGCAGGAGCACAACAGTCCAAAGGCAGAAATAACCCAAATGTCCGTCAACAGGCGGCTGGAGGGACAAGTTGTGCAACACGCCAGCACACAGTGGAATATTACTCAGCCGTGAAAAGGAACGGAGTGTTGATGCTTACCACCACACGGGGAACTCAAACACCTGTGTGAAGTGAAAGATGCCAGACCCCAAAGAGCACGTAGTTTATGATGCCATTTACATGAAATATCCAGAATAGATAAACCCATAGAAACAGAACGAAGCTTGGAGGGTGCCAGGGAGTGGAGGGAGGGGAGACTGGGGAGTGACAGTTCCCTGGGGGTGGGGATTCACTCTGGAGGGCTGGGAATGTTCTGGACTAGTCAGAGGTGATGGCTGTACTGCACTCTAAATGTTCTAAACGTCACTGGATTGTTCACTATGAAATGGTAGATTTTGTTACATGAATTTCACCTCCAAAAGTTAAATATTTTTAAAAAGGAGGATTATGCATCAAAATTCCAAACTCTGCTTCTCTTAGATTTTATAACCTTCGCATCTGCCTTTCTCCCTAATTGTATTTCAAAGAAAGTTCTACATTTAATTTAGATACTAAAGCAAGGAGAGGTCCTAGATTGACCTCCAAATCTAAATATTGTATCAGTCTTCAATAAAATAGCCCTAGTACCAATGGGAATAATAAAGTCATCTGGTGAGTCAGTGATAGAACTGGGAATGGATCCCAAGGAACATTACCTTTTAGTCCCTTTTAAATTCTGTTGCTCTCTCTCCCTGTCCCTGAAACTCCTGACATAATTGAAGATGACTTGTCAGTGATGTCATTCCCCCAACCAGGAGAGACAGCGCGAAGGAGCCTTCAACGTAGGCTCCCCATGGCCACGTCCTCTGGAGGCTGCACTGTCTGATTCAGTTTTGCCCTTGGAAAAATTGTGAAGCCACATAAAACATGCCTGGGCTGTATGTGCTGCGACCCTCTCTGGGGTCCTGTTTATCCTTCAGACAGCTGGAGAGAGCTTTCCACCCTCATCCTGCTAGTTCTTATTCTCCCACCTGCCTCCGTGTTTATTCCCTGTGAGTGAATTTTCCATAAGTGTCTCCAGCTCATATTGTTGGAGACGGGTCCACTGGGCATTTTGGCAGAGCTGTTGGGTGTCCCCAGGATCTTTTGTCACACCTGCCTGGTGTGCTTCAGGAAGAGCATTGGAGGAATTCACTGCAGTCGATCTGTGTCAAGTCTGTTTGAAGTCTACTTACCACAGGGAAGAAGTAGTGAAGTGCGGTTGGGGCAGCCTAGCAAGTAAACTGACTTTCAGAAGATGGTAGTGTATCAAAGGGATCATGATTCTAACCTTGGCTTTGCCCAGAGGCAAATTTCTGGGTTTCTACACCTAAAAAGATCAAAGGTAACAGTTGACTCAATGGTCCAATTTGGACTAGATCCATTTTGACTCAAAAACAGCTTACCTCAGAGAGTTTATGAGTCATTTCTGTATTCCCCTCCCACACCACATGGTATCCACCTATAGGAACGAGAACCCACATTATTGCCGCTTATCCAAGTCACAGAGATGAGCGCCAGGTTACGGGAAACTAAACTAGAATCAGAAAAGCAGTGCATCTCTGCTTGCAAGCAATTCAGTTAGCCCCTCGCTTTGTTAGGACAACCTATTTTTGCAACTTCAAAGACATTCATTCTTCTCTAGTTTCGAGAAAGCATACCCTGTTTCTGATTGTTTGTTATCACCATGTTCCTAGGGAGCCCCAGCTTTTTAGGAACACGAGGTTCTGTCAGTATTAGATGCCCCAGTTGGTGGGGATCGTGGGCTGCTAGCCAGTCCAGCTGTCCTGGAGATCTGTCCTCTGTCGGGTACCTCTTGGGGACTTCAGCCTGCTTTGTGCCCTGCCCATTGCTGTCTGCCAAGTCACAACCAGATGCCAAAGAACTGGAAGCTTGAGCACAGATATTTGGGCCTACATCTCACTCCTAACTTTCATGTGTTCTAAATGTAGACTAATAAAATCTGCAAAAGTCCTTTGCAAAAGTAGTGCAAAAAAGCCTTCCAAAAATCTCTATTCTTTCAGCAAGACATATAACACTGTTCGATATCTTTTCCTAACATTTTGGTTTTCTGCGCTTTCATAAAATATTTGGCACTAATTTTTACAAATCCTTTTTGAGGGTGGGGACTACATTTCCTCCCCTGCTTATATTCTGTATTTATTTTTCCACTTGGAGTTCAGACTTTTGGGAGAAGTTTCTTGATCTGTGTTTGGGAAAATGACGTTTGGGGTTGTTGCCAAAACTCGGGGTGACTTTGAAATCCGGGCAACACTGAACTAAACACAGCTGAGTGCTGCTGTTTGTACAAGTGTCAGTCCCATTCAGGGCCTCTGGCAGGCCCAGGGAATCTTTGGAAATTAAACTGATCCCAGTGAGCAAATTAACTCTGCAATACTGTACAAATAAAACTAATATGGCTTTGATTACACCAGCATGGACATTTGCAAATACTCTTGTCAAATTCTCAAAATAGCATGGGCTACAGAGGTGAAATAAGTCATTATGTAAAATTTTTTAATCAACACTATTGCGGGAGATGTTAGGAGTCACACTGGGTGATGACAGTTTTGGATGGATCGCTTTTGTAGAATTTTTTGTAAGGCTGACTGCCTGATGCAGCCAAAGGGTGCGGGGAGGGGGTGGGGTGGGGCTCAAAGTGACTTCCTGTGGAGAAGTCCAGTTGCTCCTCCAGTTCTTATTTAGAGAAGCGCTTGAGAACATGTACCCATGGCCTTGATATCTGGAGGAAAGGGTGTGCACACCACTCCTTCCTCATCTGCTCAACCTGACCCTTTGTTTACCTTTGTTTGGTTCTGCTGGCCTGCAGACTGTAACGTAGATTGGAACTGTTTCTCTCCCCTCACACTCTCAGATTTTGGCAAGTTAAATGCTGAGAAGGCAAGACAACGCCGGGATTTGGTGGGAGGTAAGATCAGGGCAAAGGCTAATAGAGTTTTGTCAAGAGAATGCACTGGTCATAGCAAACACCCTCTTCCAACAACACAAGAGAAGACTCTACACATAGACATCACCAGATGGTCAACACCGAAATCAGATTGATTATATTCTTTGCAACCAAAGAGGAGAAGCTGTATACAGTTAGTGAAAACAAGACCAGGAGCTGACTGTGGCTCAGATCATGAACTCCTTATTGCCAAATTCAGACTTAAATTGAAGAAAGTAGGGAAAACCACTAGACCATTCAGATATGACCTCAATCAAATCCCTTATGATCATACAGTGGAAGTGAGGAATAGATTTAAGGGTCTAGATCTGATTGATAGAGTGCCTGACGAACTCTGGACGGAGGTTCATGACATTGTACAGGAGACAGGGACCAAGACCATCCCCATGGAAAAGAAATGCAAAAAAGCAAAATGGCTGTCTGAGGAGGCCTTACAAATAGCTGTGAAAAGAAGAGAGGCGAAAAGCAAAGGAGAAAAGGAAAGATATAAGCATCTGAATGCAGAGTTCCAAAGAATAGCAAGGAGAGATAAGAAAGACTTCCTCAGTGATCAATGCAAAGAAATAGAGGAAAACAACAGAATAGGAAAAACAAGAGATCTCTTCAAGAAAATTAGAGATTCCAAGAGAACATTGCATGCAAAGATGGGCTCGATAAAGGACAGAAATGGTATGGACCTAACAGAAGCAGAAGATATTAAGAAGAGGTGGCAGGAATACACAGAAGAACTGTACAAAAAAGATCTTCATGACCAAGATAGTCACGATAACGTGATCACTGACCTAGAGCCAGACATCTTGGAATGTGAAGTCAAGTGGGCCTTAGAAAGCATCACTACTAACAAAGCTAGTGGTGGTGATGGAATTCCAGTTGAGCTATTTCAAGTCTTGAAAGATGATGCTGTGAAAGTGCTGCACTCAATATGCCAGCAGATTTGGAAAACTCAGCAGTGGCCACAGGACTGGAAGAGGTCAGTCTTCATTCCAGTCCCAAAGAAAGGCAATGCCAAAGAATGCTCAAACTACCACACAATTGCACTCATCTCACACGCTAGCAAAGTCATGCTCAAAATTCTCCAAGCAAGGCTTCAGCAGTATGTAAACCGTGAACTCCCAGATGTTCAAGCAGGTTTTAGAAAGGGCAGAGGCACCAGAGATCAAATTGCCAACATCCGCTGGATCATGGAGAAAGCAAGAGAGTTTCAGAAACACATTTATTTCTGCTTCATTGACTATGCCAAAGCCTTTGACTGTGTGGATCACAATAAACTGTGGAACATTCTGAAAGAGATGGGAATCCCAGACCACCTGACCTGCCTCTTGAGAAACCTGTATGCAGGTCAGGAAGCAACAGTTAGAACTGGACATGGAACAACAGACTGGTTCCAAATAGGAAAAGATGTACGTCAAGGTTGTATATTGTCACCTTGCTTATTTAACTTATATGCAAAGTACATCATGAGGAACGCTGGGCTGGAAGAAGCACAAGCTGGAATCAAGATTGCTGGGAGAAATATCAATAACCTCAGATATGCAGATGACACTACCCTTATGGCAGAAAATAAAGAGGAACTCTAAAGCCTCTTGATGAAAGTGAAAGAGGAGAGTGAAAAGGTTGGCTTGAAGCTCAACATTCAGAAAACAAAGATCATGGCATCTGGTCCCATTACTTCATGGGAAATAGATGGAAAAACAGTGGAAACAGTGTCAGACTTTATTTTCTGGGGCTCCAAAATCACTGCAGATGCTGATTGCAGCCATGAAATTAAAAGACGCTTGCTCCTTGGAAGGAAAGTTATGACCAACCTTGATAGTATATTAAAAAGCAGAGACATTACTTTGCCAACCAAGGTCCGTCTAGTCAAGGCAATGGTTTTTCCCGTGGTCATGTATGGATGTGAGAGTTGGACTGTGAAGAAAGCTGATCGCCGAAGAATCGATGCTTTTGAACTGTGGTGTTGGAGAAGACTCTTGAGAGTCCCTTATACTGCAAGGAGATCCAACCAGTCCATTCTAGAGGAGATCAATCCTGGATGTTAATTGGAGGGACTGATGCTAAAGCTGAAGCTGCAATACTTTGGCCACCTCATGCGACGAGTTGACTCACTGGAAAAGACTCTGATGCTGGGAAAGGTTGGGGGCATGAGGAGAAGGGGACGACGGAGAATGAGATGGCTGGATGGCATCACCGACTCTGTGGACATGAGTTTGAGTGAACTCCGGGAGTTGGTGATGGACAGGGAGGCCTGGCGTGCTGTGATTCATGGGGTCGCGGAGAGTCGGACACGACTGAGAGACTGAACTGAACTGAACTGAAAGATCCCCTGCGATCTTGCAACCCACCTCCAGTATTCTTGCCTGGAGAATCCCACGGTCGGGCCACAGTCCATGGGGTCACAGAGTCGGACATGACACAATGACAGTCAGGTTTTCAAGGCAAGTTTGTGTGTGTGAAGGTCACCGCACTTCTGAGCTGTGGTCACCAGTGGTTCTGCCTTTCGTCATACACCTGGTATGTTAATTATCTATCGCTGCATATCGAATGGTCCCCCAGGTTTTCTGGATCATAAGCAGCTTAGCTGGTGCTTTGGGCTCAGACTCTCTCACGAGGTTGCAGTCATGATGTCGGCCAGGGCTGCGGTTACCTGAAGGCTTGCTGGGGCTGGAGAATCAAAACGTTCAGAGTCGGAAAAGTCAACAGTGGCCCAATCCAGTTCCCTCCTTTTATAATAAGGAACTATTGTTCTTCACAAGCTCAACCTGAAACCGTTCTTAGGCAGGTTGCCTGTGTTAACCCATGATCACAGTGAGGGTCTCTGGAATGTCTCCTGGTGACTTAGTGACTGACAGGGAAGGCTGAGTTTCAGGGCTGCCTTTCCGCAGCCTCCCTCCTTATTTTCAGGCTTTGCTGTCTGCACTGTTGCCCACACCTGTGCACCTAGGCCCCTGTGGTTGTGTGAGTGAGTGAACAAGCGAGAACCAGCTTTGCATAAGGGGACAGGAAGACTGCCTAGAGCCTTTGACGCCGGGAGAGCAGCCTAGGGGGCTGGAGGGAGGTTGTGTGTGCGTGTGTGTGTGTGTGTGCGCGGGAGAGCAGCCTGGGGGGGCTGGAGGGAGGCTGTGTGCGTGTGTGTGCGTGTGCGGGAGAGCAGCCTGGGGGGGCTGGAGGGAGGCTGTGTGCGTGTGTGTGCGCGCGCGCTTACTTGCTCATCTGTGTCCGGGTCGTAACCTCATGGACTGTAGCCCGCCAGGCTCCTCTGTCCATGGGATTCTCCAGGTAAGAACACTGGAGTGGGTTGTCATTTCCTCCCCCAGGGGATCTTCCTGACCCAGAGATCGAACCTCCATCTCCCGTGTCTCCTACTCTAGTGCCAGCTGGGAAGCCCCCTGGGGGGAGGTTGGGGGCACTTAACCTCTCCGTTTGGCCCGGTCAGAGCTCCTTCCTTTACTTTGGTGGGGATATGAGTCATGTCAGGCTCTGGAGGGAAGAGTGGACCAAACTCTCCCGATCGGATCCGCCTTCCTCCAGCCCTCGCTGTGAGATTTCCAGACCAGCTGTCTTCTCTCCAAAGGGACCACAGAATGTCCTGCTTCTTATCCCATGGCTCTCCCTGTGGACAAGGTCAACCAAATGGGATCAGAGGTCATTTCTTAAGCCTTGAATCAGTCTTGAGTGAAAAACTAAAGGACAAATAGTTGTATTTCTTGAGAGGATGGAACAAGAGCAAAGAATCAGAACTTAAAGTTCCTTTGAGGCTTCTTTTTTTGGAAAACATTTATTTTAGAATTGCCCTTTCCCCTCAGGCCCTGTTCTGTAATTATACATATTAACACAGCACCAAACGCCAACATGGCTCATCTCAGACAAAAACCACAGCTCTTCTCATCACAGGCCTAATCTACTGAATAATGAAGCTCTGTATGTTCTGTTTAAGTCCATCTTAGTGAAGTTTCAGGCAGTGTTGTTCCAGAGAAAGAGCAATAAAATAGCTGGTGTGGATGATTTATACCTGAAATGCATTAACCTGGTCTCTCCTTCAGTATCTAAGCACTAAGATATTTCTACTATATTTTGCTAGCATTTTCCCCTCCATTTGGACATGGGCCAGAGGTAACCCCTCTCATAAAGAACATCAAAAATACGACTTGAAATAATGCAGGCTTGCATCATTTTTAGCCATTTGGCAAAGCAGTTTGAAAAATGTGAGCAGTTGAAGATTTCAAACTGCTGGCAATAATAGGATCTTCTGTTTCCAGGAACACTGTCAGGCTTTCGATCTTGTTCTGCTTAAATTACACCAGATACTATAATAGCTATGTTTCTAAGAGTGCTTCCTGAAGTGGGGTCTGAGCTGGTCGTGGGTGCGCGGGTGAGAGAGAGAGAGAGAGAGGGTTGACTGCAGCCCTTCGGGGGGTCTTGAAGGCAGCCGGCACACTGTTGGAGCAGAGTTAGACGGAGGTCGGCTGAAAAGCCAGAAAAGCTCTTAGGAACACAGCTATGAGGAGAGGTTGGGGAATATTGTCGAAGGATAAAGGGAAGGAAACATTCTTACTAAAGACAGTAGGGGTCCCAGATAATCTGCTTGGTGGTCAAGCGTTCCTGAAGAAAGAAGTTGGAGAAGGTCACTTCCCAGAAGACAGGCCATTGGCTCAGTGCAAAAGGTGACCAAGCAGCTGCTTTCAAAGGCTGTGGACTGGGCCGTGATGCCCCCATCCCAGACCACCCCCCCAGTCAGTTCCAAGAGCTCATCTAAGGAGTCCTTCATAGCGACAGGTGTAAACACCATGTGGCTTTCCTCTAATCCAGCAGGACCAAAAGGATGCCCTGGGAAACCTAGATAAGCTGATTAAGTGCATTCCTGATAGGAATGAACACACAAAAGCCAAACGAAGTGAAAAGATCCAGGGATGTATTTCAGAACCGAGAGGGAAGGATCGATGTGAAGTCGATGCTTACCACCAACATACTAGTAAAAGATGAAGATGACAGTGCTTACCTCTCCCAGGAAAAAACCCTCTGTACAAGATGATGTCATCCTTTGTAATAGGAGCTTCCCAGGGGGCGCGGGGTAAAGAATCTACCTGCCGATACAGGAGATGCAAGAAATGCGGGTTGGACCCCTGGGTTGGGACGATGCCTTGTAGGAGAAGGTGAGAAACTCAAATGTCTTGCTTTGTGGAGTTTTCTGGAATTTATATGTGTGTGTATACACACGCGCGCACACACACGTACACACACATATATGTATATACCTGTATGTGCTGTGCTGTGCTCAGTGGCTCGGTCCTGTCTGACTCTGTGACCCCATGGACTGTAGCCCACCAGGCTCCTCTGTCATGGGATTCTCCAGACAGGAATACTGGAGTGGGTTGCCATGACCTCCTCCAGGGGATCTTCCTGACCCAGGGATTGAACCCAGGTCTCCCGCATTGCAGGCAGATTCTTTACCATCTGAGCCACCAAGGAAGCCCAAGAAGACTAGAGTGCGCAGTCTATCCCTTCTCCGGGGCATCTTCCCGACCCAGGAATTGAACTGGTATCTCCTGCCTTGCAGGCAGATTCTTTACCAGCTGAGCAACCACGGAGGCCCACATACATGTATATATATATTTCCTCTGTAGTTGGTTTAATCTGCAGATTAGGAACCTGCGAAGTCAGAGGCCAACTGGAATTACAGCCAGGCAAACCATTCAGTGTGTGAGTAGGCTGTTTCTAACCCATACCCTCCGCTGGTATCAACTGCCCCAAACTCTGTTTGCTTTCCATTCATCTAAACACTCCGAGTCTCTAAGAACTCAAACACTTATCTTTCTGTCCCCTAATGGTTCTCACAACGGTCGCAATGGCCCAGAGCTGTCTACTTGCAAGAATAACAATTTTTTGGATCCAGGGCTGGTGTTGGAAGAAGTCAGTGGGGATACATTCTACATTTCTCACAATTGCTTTAAAATGAAGTTTTCAAAGTGGAGAATTGTTTGTGTTTAAGAGACAGCCTTGGGGCAGTAGAAGGAGCCTGGTTTTGCTGAAATTGGCGAGAAGGCGCCGTGGCGGCAATTCACGCGGCCAAGGAGGAACACCTGCCTGTCCTCCCTGCCCGGTGAGCTCACGGCCTCAAGGCTTGGAACCCAGGAGTGGGACTTGCTCAAGTGCCTAGGGAAAGGTGAGGGAAAGTCCCACGAGGCTGGGCTGGGAGGAGATGCAAACTGAGTGCTCTTACAGTGAACTGACTTAGCCCCAGGTTGTAAGCAGCCCACACCCTGATTTTAATAAGCTTGAGGGTTGGTACTTCTTAATGATGAGTAGACTTTACAGGAAATGAAACCAACTCATCAGTTTTAGTTCATTTGTTGTATAGCAGAAAGCACCCTGATTAGTGATGGGAACAGTGGTAGTAATATCTTGGAACCAACTGACAAGTTTTAAAAAAACATTTGGGAATGAGACTAGTTCTCCAGCTTTCATTTCAGCTGAAAGCGTTTTAAGGTCTCACTCTTCACAGAACCACGTGCAGGCGACTCTCTAATCAAGAAGGAGGATGACCGGCTTCTCAAGGCATCGCCGTCTCCAAGCAGGGCTGATACATTCTTCTTTTAGGAGATGGGCCTTTTCATCTTTACAGCCATTGAGAACATTATAATTAACACACCTGCAAAGATTTTTGGACCTGCATCATGAGATAATGTTTTGGGGACTCAGCAGCCATTTTTCAGTAAAAATAAATATTCATGTATTTCCAGGAAATGCTCCAATGTCGACCTTATTTAACCACATGCAGTAGGGACAGTAATTGAAGTGATCCTCACATTTCCTTGGGCAACAGGTAAACACAGAAAGAAGTGGCGTGTGGCATTAAGGGAGAACCAGAAGCCCAGAACCAGCGAGGGCTTCGGTGAACGCGATGAGACCGGCATCTGTGAAGTGGCGCTGACAGGGCCGTCACCATGCACCACCCGGCATGGCTCAGAGTGGAGCCGCTTCAGAGAGTTTACCTTCCGTCACCTCAAGGCCCGCACTGAGGAATCGGGCTTCAGTAGGATCAGCGCCCCTTTAGGCATCTGTGGAGGCTCGGTGACTGATACTCCTAATGGTGCTTTGTGGGGGCTGGGGCTTCCCCAGTGGCTGAGAGGCAAAGCAATGTAGGAGGATGCAGGAGACGCAGGTTCCATCCCCGGGTCTGGAAGATCCCGTGAAGAAGGGAATGGCAGCCCACTCCAGTATTGTTGCCTGGAGAATCCCATGGACAGAGGAGCCTGGCGGGCTACAGTCCATGGGGTCGAAAAGAAGCAGACACGGCTGAGCGTACACACGGGGCCAGGGCAGGAGGGAGGCTAATGGGGAAATCATGAATATGAAACCATGGTATTCGGTAAAACTGGTGAAGCTGTGAAAGCGCTGCGCCCAATACGCCAGCAAATTTGGAAATTTCAGCAGTGGCCACAGGACTGGAAAAGTTCAGTTTTCATTCCAATCCCAAAAAAGGCAATGCCAAAGAATGTTCAAACTGCTGCACAATTGTACTCACCTCACATGCTAACAAAGTAATGCTCAAAATTCTCCAAGCCAGACTTCAACAGTATGTGAACTGTGAACTTCCAGATGTTTAAGCTGGAATTAGAAAAGGCAGAGGAACCAGAGATCAAATTGCCAACATTCGTTGGATCATGGAAAAAGCAAGAGAGTTCCAGAAAAACATTTATTTTTTATTTATTGACTATGCCAAAGCCTTTGACTGTGTGGATCACAACAAACTGTGGAAAATTCTTCAAGAGATGGGACTACCAGACCACCTGACCTGCCTCATGAGAAATCTGTATGCAGGTCAGGAAGAAACAGCTAGAGCTGGACATGGTACAACAGACTGGTCCCAAATCTGGAAAGGAGTACATCAAGGCTGTATATTGTCACCCTGCTTATTTAACTTATATGCAGAGTATATCATGAGAAACACTGGGCTGGATGAAGCACAAGCTGGAATCAAGATTGCTGGGAGAAATATCAATAACCTCAGATATGCAGATGACACCACCCTTATGGCAGAAAGTGAAGAAGAACTAAAGAGCCTCTTGATGAAAATGAAAGAGGAGAGTGAGAAAGTTGGCTTAAAATTCAACATTCAGAAAACAAAGATCATGGCATCTGGTCCCATCACTTCATAGCAAATAGATGGGGAAACAGTGGAAATAGTGAGAGACTTTATTTTTGGGGGCTCCAAAATCACTGTAGATGCTGACTGCAGTCATGAAATTGAAAGACACTCCTTGGCAGGAAAGTTATGACCAACCTAGACAGCATATTAAAAAGCAGAGACATTACTTTGCCAACAAAGGTCCTTCTAGTCAAAGCTATGGTTTTTCCAGTGGTCAGGTATGGATGTGAGAGTTGGACTATAAAGAAAGCTGATCGCCGAAGAATCGATGCTCTTGAACTGTGGTGTTGGAGAAGACTCTTGATAGTCCCTCGGAGAGCAAGGAGATCCAACCAGTCCAACCTAAAGGAGATCAGTCCTGAGTGTTCATTGGAAGGACTGATGCTGATGCTGAAACTCCAATACTTTGGCTACCTGATGCAAAGAGTTGACTGATTTGAAAAGACTATGAGGGTGGGAGGAGAAGGGGATGACGGAGGATGAGATGGTTGGATGGCATCACTGACTCAATGGACATGAGTTTGAGCAAGCTCTGGGAGTTGGTGATGGACAGGGAAGCCTGATATGTTGCAGTCCATGGGGTTGGAAAGTGTCCACACTTCTGAGCAACTGAACTGAACTGAACTGTAGAAACAATGACATGAATTGGAAATTCAAGCCCTGAAAATGCTTTCTCACACATAAATTTGCTAACTGATCCTTGACTTTTGTTTTTTTCAGCCTGGGAAATGGGAATATAGCTCTGCTCTGACTTTCAAAGATACCATATGGGCTGACAAACGAAACTAGTGTAAATTATGTTTGTAAATATAGAACTTTGATGTAAATAAGAAATAATATGCTTGGGCCTGGGCGTAGCCTGTGAACAGAATTAACGTGGATGCAGAAAGCTGTTTTATTTAAGTGGTTAATATGAGTAGCATTTCCTTTATGCTCGGGTTTTAATTTAAACTTGAGCCTTTATAACAGCAGTCCCCCAACAGCACAGCCAAGGACGATGGTTTGGAGAGAAAAATATGATTTTGAAACTCAAGCTCAGTGCCAGCGCTTTGAAGGAATATGTCAGGTTTCAGAGAATGCTGTCTGGTTTCTGAAGAGTGAAAATCCTTTGTTCCTGGTCCAGGGTCTGAGACAAAAATAAAACACAGGTGATTTTTTCTCTCATATCTCAAAGATGTTGCCAGGGACCTTGCCGGATAGAAGGAAACTGATGGGAAAAGGCTCCTCAGCTCCCGTTTAAAAATATTGCCGCACTAAAGTGAAAGTCTAGAATGGTGCTTATTCGTCAATCCAGCTTTGCTCCCAAGCTTGGCAAAGCACATCTTCAAATTTACCTCTGTTCTGCCTAAGTTTCTCAATCCCAAGGCCTCATGGCGCCCCTGCGCTGTTGTGTTGCACAGACTGCTCTTCAGTAACTGAAAGTGCAAATCAGATTGTAGGCCCTGGTCGGGGGCAGGCGGGGAGGAATGGTCTCCGGCGGCCCGCGGCCGAGGTCTGGCTCAGGGGTCTCGCGTTCCTGAGCAGCCTCAGGTCACAGCGCGCTCCCTGACTCCCCGATGGGGCAGCAAGGAAAACAGACAGTAAAGCAGACGACGCGGTGGGCGGGCACGCTCCCGGGGCTGCAGGTCGGACCGCGCCGTCTAGGGCTTTTGTCTCCAGGTGCCCATGTGGAGCGGGAAGGCGGCTGTGTGGGGCCAGGCAGGGCGCGGCGGCCACGCGGCGGCGTTTCGATCACGGGGGTGGAAAACTGCTGCCCGGCTGGCTGAGCACGCAGAGCGCTGGGGGCTTCCCTGGGGGCTCCCCTGGGGGCTCAGATGGTAGAGAATCCGCCTGCAGTGCGGGAGACCCGGCTAGATCCCTGGGTCGGGAGGAGCCCCTGGAGAAGGAAATGGCAACCCACTCCAGTCTTCTTGCTGGAGAGTCCTGTGGACAGGGGCGCCTGGCGGGCTACAGTCCGTGGGGTTGCAAAGAGTTGGACACGACTGACAACTGAGCACACGCAGAGAACTGTGCGCCCCAGCTGCCTCGCAGCATTTCTATATAGGAAAATACAGGCGGGTGGTCACTGAAGAGCAGCGAGACCACCACCCTATGGTGATGGACAGCAAGGAACACGCGGTCCGATTGGTCCGGACCAATCATTGGTACGATTCAGCGCAAGGAGAATGGATTCGGACCCTTGCTCTCCTGGTAGAGAGTGGTCCGAGTCCCAGCTTTACAGCTCAAGTGTGTAAGTGGTGGGTTTTTAAAAATCGAGGCATAATTTACATACAGTGTCTGATTCCCCTTGGGCTGCCATAACGAATACCACAGACTGGGTGGCTTAGGAAGAGCAGATGCTTCTGGCTCACAGTTCTGGAGGTTGGGGATTCCAAGGTCAAGCTGCCATCACGGTCATGTTCTGGCGAAGACCCTCTTCCTGGGTCACAGCCAGCACTTTCTCCCCGTGTCCTTAAAGGGCAGAGTGAGTGAGGCAGCTCTGGGGGTTGCTTTTATGAGGGTGCCAGTCCCATTCAGGAGGGCTCCTCCCTTAGGACCTAGTCACCTCCCAAATGCCCCACCTCCTAGAGCTATCACCTTTGGGGTTTAGATTTCAAACAGAAACTTTAGGGGCACAAACAGAGCAAACAGTGAGGTTCCAGGCCGTAAAACCTGGTGAACTTTTGCGTATGCATATCCCTGTGTAAGCAAACACCGTTTCTTTACCCCGGGACCCATGGCCAGTAAGGCCACTCAGAGGCGGCCACTTCCTGATTTCATAGGTTAATCTTAATTTCATAGATTAATTTTGCCTGTTCTTGAGCTTCATGTAAAAGGAATCTTATCAATATAGACTCACTGTTTCAGCCAGTGGTAGTTACCTGAGGTTCGTCTTTGTTGGAGGCTTTGGCAGGCCGCAGTTTGAAAATCATGCTTTTCCCTTCCTTCTGTACTTATTTCACTTTTACTGTGTTGACTATTACGTGACAAGAGGGCAGATGTAGTAACATGTAAATTCTTCAAACTAAAGAAGAAGCTCTGTATAAAAATATCTCGTACCCAGCGTGCACACGAGACGCAGCGACCCCATGTCGTGGTGCAGCAGCTCAGCAGATGCTGCTGCTGTCACCCAGCTCTTACTGTGTGCTTCTCCACCTCCTGCTGCGGCATGAGCGTTTCCTCCAGCCTCGCAAAGGTGGCCTTTTGTTCCCAAAGAGCCACAGAACTGCTATTGGCTAAATCATAGGGTGGTTAAGGCTGTGATTGAAATTTCGAAGGTAGTGTTCAATGTCACCTTTGATCTACAATGGCACCCAGGTGGACTGGAGCTCCTCCGTAATGGATGGCACGCAGAGGCTCATTTTGGGATTATGGGCTCACAGGGTCTCACGCAGCTGACTGATGTTATTAAACTTTGCGGGCCCCTCTGAGAAAGACGTTTGGCTCCGAATGGCAGTGTTCTTGGGGAGATTGTGACCTGGTGACCTCACACAATTGAATTTCTTTCATTTGATAGAGAATCTGAAGCGCCTCACCATTAAAATGACCAAGAATAGCTGTGTGGTTTTTTAATTTTTTTTTCTTCTCTGCTTTAGCACATTATTCCTGGGGCTCGAGGGCTGTACCTTCTGAGCATAACTGGGGCGAGAGCTTATGGAAATATAATGAGATGAGGAATGCACAGGGCGGCGTTTGTAGACGCCGCAGATGGAGAGATGCTGGCTCCCTTAGAAAATCACACTAAGGGCCGCCTGACACTTGAGACAGTAAATCACACACACCTCCTGTGGCCTGGTCCTTCCCTGCAGACCAGCGGCCCCACAGAGCTGAGGAGCCCCCATTTGGGGGGAGCTGGCTTTTTTAAAAATATAAATGTATTTATTTTAATTGGAGGCTAATTACTTTATAATATTGTAGTGGTTTTGCTGTACATTGACATGAATCCACCATGGGTGTACATGTACATATGGAGCTGGCTTTGCAGTGACCACTCAAGCCTGGGGCCTGGGTCCCTCTGGGAGGGGAGAAGGACCCAGGGCTCAGGGCAGCCCCTCTTCTGAGTCACATGTCACGTCCTCGTGAACCAATGCCCCAGATGAGAGAGAAACTCTTATCTGCTCAGTCGTGTACGACTCTGTGACCCCACGGACTATAGCCCGCCAGGCTCCTCTGTCCACGGATTCTCCAGGCAGGAACACTGGAGCGGGTTACCATTTCCTTTTCAAGGGGATCTTCCTGTTCCAGGGATCGAACTCAG
This sequence comes from Moschus berezovskii, assembly GCF_049115385.1. Lineage (NCBI taxonomy): Eukaryota > Metazoa > Chordata > Mammalia > Artiodactyla > Moschidae > Moschus > Moschus berezovskii. The sequence goes on along the minus strand of NC_142487.1, from coordinate 28,891,890 downwards.
GTCTCCTGCATTGCAGGCAGATTCTTTACCCGCTGAGTTATGAGGGAAGCACCATCTGTGGTAGTGCCTGGTTATAAAAATGTAGGGATTGTCCTCATGCTTTGATAAACCAATGGACAAAACCATTTAGAAAGAAGAAATGAGAAAAAAGTTAATTGGCAAAGAATTGAAGGGAATCAGACATCAAAAGGACCAGCCCTCCAAAAAAAGACCCCAGGAAAGGGGGCTTCCCGGGAGGCTCAGCAGTAAACAATCTGCCTGCAGTGTAGGAGATGTGGGTTCGATCCCTGGGTCAGGAAGAAACCCTGGAGAAAGGAATGGCAACCCGCTCCAGTGTTCTTGCCTGGAAAAGTCCATGGACAAAGGAGCCTGGTGGGCTACAGTCCATGGGGTCACAAAGAGTCGGACATGATTTAGTGACTAAACAACAAAAGGGAGAAAACCACAGGTTAAAAGCTGCTCAAATTTATATTCTTTTGCTCATGGTGGAAAGCAGTAACTTTCTCACATGATTATCACGTCCATATGCATTGGTGTTGAGAAGGCCAGACATTATTTCGCTTGTGAAGTTCATGTCTATAGGAATTGTCCAAGTTTTTATTATCCTGTGGACCAGACGTAGACAGAGTGACCCTATCATTTTTGGTTTGTGTCAAGGTGCAAATTCTCTTTTTTTTTCCTGTTTCCTGACTGTGGTGTGTCATATCCTTAATCATAATGGAAGCAGAGCAAAATAGCTGTTTTGCTTCTCAACTCCATCCTTTGTTCAACTTCCTTCCTCTAAGGTGCGGATTAGACCACATAAGATGATCAGGGATTTTCTGATTCCGTATCATGACTGTGATTTTATTTTACTGGAAAAGTTTTATTTTCATAGGAGCACCCAGTGTTTAATACATAATGACCCTTTCGTTGCATTCAAAAGAATGAGAACAACACGATATTAAGGCTTAAGAGTTGCTTATATCTGGGGGCCTTGTAAAGCTCCTCGGGATATAAACTTCATGTCTCAAGAGTATTTCAATTTCATTGTCTGTTTGTCCACTGAGACTGAGACCCAAGAAGCCTCAGATTCACTTCTTACTGGGCTTTGCCTGCAGCACCTGTAGGTTTTGGTGGTAAGGGTTAGTCAGGGTTCTCTAGAGAAACTGAACCAATAGGAGACTGATCAATAGATAGACAATATAGATGATAAATATGTGGATTGATGATAGATAAGGTGATTTATAGATGATAGATGGGTCAGATGATTTATAAATGATAGATAAACACACAGGTGGGTGGATATAGGTGAATAGACAGACAGACAGATTTATTGTAAGGGATCAGCTTATGCCATTGTGGAGGCAGTGAAGGCCCACAGTTTGCTGGCTGCAATCTGAAGACCCAGGAAAGCTGATGGTATCTGAGTCTGAAGGTCTGAGAATCAGGAGACCGATGGTATAAGTCCAGGCTGAGGGCAGGAGGAGACTGATGGGGTAAGTCCAGGCTGAGGGCAGGAGGAGACTGATGGTATAAGTCCAGGCTGAGGGCAGGAGGAGACTGGTACCCCAGCTCAGATGGGCAGAGCGCATCTTCCCTTTCTGCACCTCCCTGCTCCATCAGGCCCTCCATGGAAGAGGCCCACCCACACTGGAGAGATCTGTTTCACTCAGTCTAATCTCATCTGGAAATGACCTCACAGACACACCCAGAAACGATGTTCACCGACATCTGGCATCCTGTGACCCAGACGCAGTGACAGTAAAATGAGCCGTTGCAGAGTCAGGCTCTCTTCTCCCCTTTCCCTGACAGCCCCTTGCTGGTCGGGGTTTCTGGATGGAGGCTGGGGTTCCATAAGCCACAGGGCAGCTTGTGGACCGGGTTCATGGGAGGACTCTGAAGGACTTGTTCTGTACTGAGGATGCAGTCCTTGCGTTTGTGCTCCTTCATTAGATGAGAATTCTATACTACAGTATAGAATTTCCCCCCCCCAGAGGATGTTTACTTATGTATTTTTATTTGCTTATTTATTCTCAGATAAACATATTTAGAATGTTGACAGCTCAAATTGGCATAATCGACGCAGTAGATAGCACCCAAAGCAAACCCCAGGCCAAGGAAAATGATCATCACGAGCACTTTTGTGATCCAGTTTTTCCCTCTGTGAAACACGTAAGAGCATGCACCAAGGCATCACACATGATCATTTACATACATGTCATTTTAGGTTGTCACGTAGATTTGATTTATCCATTGTCCCCTGGTCGGAGAAAGAAGACATTCTTATTAAACCTATGCAAGTAATGCATGCTGTGCTCAGTCGTGTCCAACTCTTTGCGACCCACCAGGCTCCTCTGTCCATGGAATTCTCCAGAACACTGGAGTGGGTTGCCATGCCCTCCTTCAGGGGATCTTCTTGACCCAGGGATCGAACCTGAGTCTCCAATATTGCAGGTGGATTCTCTACCCACTGGGACACCCGAGAAGATGAGTCAGGCCCAACTGAAGCAATTTAGCAGGCCCGCATGCGAGTGACGACCACGGATACAGCGGGTGAAGGGACTTAGCGAAGGTTCTTGGTAAAATACGTAACCGCTGTTGCCAGTTTTATCCTTGTTTAAGGTAGAATCATTGTTCTTGCTTTTCCTCATGATTTATTGACTCACTATATGAATAAATCTTCCATAGGATTTCCCTCATCCCCATTCGTCAGGATCCAGTTGGAACACGATACCATTTAAAGAGGGTTTCAAACTAGTTTGAACAAGTGGAGCCCATTAAACTGAGGGTCAGTGCTGGGTTAAGAAGGAGGAAAAGAATTTCCCCCATGTGAGCACTGAAAATAGAACACTGGCCACAGTTCAGTTCGGTTCATCCCATTTGATTAGTTCTGGGGAGTTAATTTATGTTTTGTGGATCTCAAAGTGAACAGTTTATCTCCACGTCACTTGCTTTGGGGGGAGGAAGGTTCTGGGTATCCCGATTTGGTCTCTAGACTGTCCCACTGTCTTCACTAGTAAGATTATAAGGTCGTCTTACAATGGGCCGTGAGCCTACGCTTGTACCTTATAACTGTGCTTGAGCATCTGATTCAGTCCTCTACTGAAGCTCTTTTGATAATTTTTCCCCAGAAAACTGATCTGTTTTTGTAGCAGGAATCTTTAGGTGAGTATAAGAAAAAAGCAGGAAATGCTTCTGGATAACAAGACTCAAAGGTCATGGTTAGCTTAGTATCATAACCAACAGTATCAGACCTACTTTGGCCCAGCCACTTCATTCTTTCTGGACCTACTAGTAACTGCCCTCTGCTCTTCCCCAGTAGCATACTGGGCACCGTCTGACCTGGGGGCTCATTTCCCAGTGCCATATCTTTCTGCCTTTTCGTACTGCTCATGGGATTCTCACAGCATGAATCCTGGAGCGGGACAGGGAGGCCTGGCATGCTGCACTCCATGGGGTTGCAAAGACTCGGACACGACTGAGCGACCGAGCTGGAACTTGCCATTCCCTCCTCCAGTGGGCCGTGTTCTATCCGAACTCTTCACTGTGACCTGAACACCTCAGATGGCCCATGCATGGCATGGCTCATAGCGTCACTGAGTTACACAAGCCCCTTAGCCACAGCTAGACTGTGATCCATGAAGGGAGAATCCTCTATTGACATGCAATAAGCTACTGATTTATAAGGATTTAGTTAATGCTTATTGTGAGGGTACAATATAAATACATTATAAACAGTGAGGCCACTGTCAAATCTCCAAGAGTGTTTAATCTACCTGATAAAGTGTATTCTGATTATCATCAACTGACAAGAGAATTCATATTGAAAATAAAGGGTCTTTAAAAAGTTAATCTAGTTTTTGAAAGCCATAGTGCCCATCTTTGTACACGAGTGTAGGCATGTTTCCAACATGAACATTTTATTCGTATGTAATAAACAGAATGAAGTTCACCTTTGTGCTGATTTTTCATATGGTGGACATAACAGTGATGAGCGTATTAAAGTGAGGGAATGCCAGATTATTTCTACTATCTCTTATTTTAAAAGGTGGGAGGTCAAATCTTTGTGATGCCCAGTGGACTTCTAGGAAACTCCGAAGGTGATGCAGGTACAGTGGGTAGCTTTATAGCTTTAGAGTTCTGATTCTGCGTCCTGAATCTGGGAAAGGCAGCACTGAAAACTGTTACCAGAGGAGCCATTACATGAGCCTCAGTCATAGATGCATTAAGACAAGCAATGGTTTCAGGTAATATTTAAAGGAAACACAGCAATACGTAAAAATGATTATCTGGAATCCTATTTTCAAAGTCTTTTTGTTAAAATTAATATGAAAGTGCAGCAAGCGCAAGTTACACAGCATTTTGGTGAGAGGGGAACCACTGATGTCGGGCACAGATCACGTTTTCACTCTTCTGTTTGTCTTTGTTTTTGTTAGAAGCTTTCTCTATACTCAAGGATCAATTTACCATTTTAACAGGGGACCCAAATTCTTATTTTACTTTTTTGATTGCCATTTATGTAGCAATTTGTAGTAAATGATACACAAGCCTCTTTCCACCTTATGAATAAATCGATTATCACAGAGTCAACCTTGCAAACATTTTTAACGTATTTCTTTGCTTATTTCAAATTCACTATATGCAGGCATTATAAGCCCAGGCTCTTGAGCTTAGTTTTTTCTTCTTTCCGTATTTGTGGTATATCCTCAAATTGCCTTCTATTACCTTCTTTAATATTCTGGCAAAACCAATTTTATTTAAAGCAAAACAAAATACATCCATTATCTTACATATATACCTCTCTACAATCATTTCAATAGATGAAAGATATTTACAACCAATTAATTTCCAAAAAATTCTGTGAGGGGGCAAGAAAAGAAAATGAAAATTAGAAGAGAGGAATGGGGTAGCCACAAATACAGAATGTGATAAACAAAATATTTCATCTTCTTTTTACGAGGAAATAAAAAGGAAAAAAAATTTTCACACACAAGAACCATAGCTTCAGTTTTATAACCTCAGCCAGAGATAAAAAATAAACAGAACAGAGAAGCTCGTGGTTCCAGCCACTGTAGATCTCAAAGGCTGTTTGCTTCTCCAGAAAGCACAGAAAATTTTCTTGAGTGATGTGATCTCTGCAAAGAATCATGCGAAGAACTGACTCATGGAAAAGACCCTGATGCTGGGAACAAGTGAAGCGAGAGGAGACAGGGACGACAGAGAATGAGGTGGCTGGATGGCATCACCGACTCGACGGTCATGAGTTTGAGTGAACTCCGGGAGTTGGTGATGGACAGGGAGGCCTGGCGTGCTGTGGTTCACGGGGTTACTGAGTCGGACACGACTGAACTGACTGGTGTGACCTCATTGATGGGAGGTACTTCTGCCTCATGACCAGCCATAACCCCAGCTCACACAGAGGCTCTGGGGGGAGGTGGGGAGGTGTTGGTCCACTTTGGGCCTCAGTTAATCTTCAATTGGAGCCCAAGAAAGCTCATCCTTTAGGGCCTCATGGCTCTGCTTTCTATGTTCAAACTTGTCACCAGCATAGTATATTTCTAAAAATGCCTCTGTCCTCATTGTATATAATGTTTGTATTAGTGTTTCAACAATCAAAGGTATCAGCATTCCCAGGTCAAAGAGACAGACAGGACACATAGACCAGAGTCTCCATTATTTACCACTTGACGGAGATCACCATAAACCTGGATTCCTGAGTTTTCAGTCACTAACAAGGAATAAATTACTGCCTGAGCTCAAACCACAGCTGGTACCAGACTTGATTCGGAAACACAAATAGAAACAGCCAGAAGAGCAGAGTTAGGAAGAAAAAAAAAGCAGGGACAGTATAGCTCTCTTGCTTTAGGGGTTCATTCTGTCAGTGAAAAAAGACACTTCTTGATTTGCACAGCGCGTGAGGTGGGTTTTGAGGTGAATCTGTGAACAGTCAAGCTCTGGCAGGTGAAGCCCTTCCTCAGATAAATCTCTTGATGGCGCCTCCAGAACTGCAGAAAAGACGCATACAGAAAAGCACATGGACAATAAAAACATTTTTCCTTCACCCTCAAAGTGCAAGATGTCAGGCTTCAAAAGTACTAAAGTGCCCAGCAAAACCCACAGCTGTTTAGTGGGAAGATACTAGAAGCTTAACCAGACGATCGAATTTAGGTGACTGGTTTACGTTAGTATAATGTTTGTACTTATATTTATTCATGTTGTGCTGTGCTAAGTTGCTTCAGTCGAGTCTGACTCTGTGAGTCAGACTGTAGCCCACGGACTGTAGTCTGTGTGAGTCGGACTGTAGCCCTCTAGGCTCCTTTGTCCACGGGATTTCCTAGGCAAGAATACTGGAGTGGGTTGCCACGCCCTTCTCCAGGGGATCTTCCCGACCCAGGGACTGAACCCATGTCTCTTATGTCTCCTGCATTGGCAGGCAGGTTCTTCAGCACTGACGCCACCTGGGAAGTCCGTTTATGTATATTAGTTGTTGTTATTTGTCTGTTCAATAATATTTTATATGATCTTTATAGTCACTTGTATGTTATACGTATAAACACCACTATTATAAAAGTCAAAAACTAAAGCATTTCCTTGCCCCCTGCTTTTTTTTCTAAGGTTTGTGGGATGTGTTCAAAATTTTAATATCTTGGGCCGTAACCAGGCAGGGCGACTTTGTTGGTTTATTTCAAAGGGCACATTTTCTTCCGTGTGTGATGCCATGAGCTCCCCTGTGGCAGAAGCAGGAACAAGTGTCAGTTTTGTATGTGTGACGGTGTGCAGTGTTTCCTGGAGTCACTGGTGTCTCCTGTCCCACCTGTTATGAGCTGACTTGCGTCTCCCCCCAGTTCACCTGTTGAAACTCTAACCCCTGGTACCTCCGAATGTGGTTGTACTTCGAAGACCTCTGAAGAGGCGGTTTGCTTAAAATGAAGGACCAGGTTCGGCGCTGATCCCACCTGGCTGGTGGAAACAGAGACGCCGGGGAGGAGCGCACGGAGGATCAGCGACGATGCAGTGAGAGGCTGCGTCTGCAAGCCCAGCAGACAGCGGCCTCGGCAGAAATCAGCCCTGCTGGCCCCTGATCTTGGACTTCCAGCCTCCGGAACCTTGAGACGCTACGTTTTTGCAGTTTAAGTCCCCCAGCCTGTTGTGCTTTGTTACGGCAGCTCGAGCAAGTCCATATAACACGGCCAGCGCTCCCCAAACTAGCAAGTCCCGAGAGCGAGGCGGGGTGGCCACTGGCTGTCGTGACAACAGCCGGACCTTTCGGGGCCGCGTCTCAACCCTGGCTGGGCACGAGAGGCACCCGGGAGTCGTCGCGTTTCGCTGAAATCGGAGGATAAGTGCTTTACCACCTTGTGCTGGCTTCAGCCCTACACCGACACGCATCGGCCACAGGGGTGCACGTGTCCCCCCGCTGCTGAACCCGCCCGCCCTCTCCGCTGTCACGGGCCCCTGCCCGGGCTGCGCAGCGGCCGTCTGTCCCCGCACGGCCACGTGCGGTTTCAGGGCCAGCCTCCGCTCCCCCACCGTGTCTGCAGCTCTGTTCTCTGTGTCTGCGGGGAGTTTTAAAAAATAACAGTTCTCAGGCCGCACTGCCAGAGAATCTGATTTAGTTCATCTGGGGCAGGCTTGCACCGGGGTGTTGTAAGCTCCCCAGGGGATTCGAGTACGCAGCCCTGGCTAAGAACTCACATCGATAGCCCTGAGTTTTGCAGAGGCCGCTTTGGTCTACCGAACCCCCTAAGCGTCTGCGTTGTTGTGGATACTTTTTAAGCTGCATCAACATATTTTCCAAATTCTGCTGGAGAAACAGGAAACCAAGCTTGTATTCCAATTTGTAAACTTAAAATAGAGCCCTCTAAGGTCAGTACAGGGAACAGTCCTAGGAGACCAGAAAGTAGTTCGTCTACACGTATTAGAACTAGGAAGAAAGCACTGAAAAAATCCACTGTTCATCACTTCTTGAACTTTGAAATGAATTTATATCTTTTTTTAAAAAATAAAGCTTTTAATTTTGTATTGGAGTATAGATGATTAACAATGTGATGGTTTCAGGCAGACAGCAAAGGGACTCAGCCATACTTACACATGTGTTCATTCTCCCCCAAACTCCCCTCCCATCCAGACTGTCACATAACACTAAGCAGAGTTCCCTGTGCTGTACAGTAGGACCTCTTGGTGATCTGAAATGCATTTATACCCTCCTGTAGGACCTTAACATTTGACCGTGGAGGTAAACATATTTTGATGATCCCCTTTGTACTGTGCTGATATTCAGCCTGTTGTCGTCCTCCGGGAAGAGGATAGGGAAAGAATGTGTGTGTGTGCTGAGTTCCTCAGTCGTGTCTGACTCTTTGTGACCCCGTGGACTGTAGCCTGCCAGGCTCCTCTGTCCGTAGGATTTTCCAGGCAAGAATACTGGAGTGGGTTGCCATTTCCTCCTCCAGGGGATCTTCCTGACTCAGGGATCAAACCCCTGTCTCCTGCCTTGGCAGGCGGATTCTATACCATCAAGCCACCTGGGAAGCCCCATGGAGAGAATGGGCCTGGGGGAAGCTCGCAACAGTCTTGACGTATGTACAATGAGAAAAGCGTCCATTGAAAACAGAAATCGTCATCATCTAACTCTGGGGAATATTATCCTTTCCTAGTGACTCATAAAGGATATTAACATTTTAAAGCATCTCTAAAAAAATCTGACATTAATTAAATCAGCAGTTTCTAGACTTCACTGATCAGGAATTACCCTCTCTTTCCTTTTTTTCCCCTTTGGGTAACAGCCATTATCATCCTGCAGACCTAGTGGTCCTTGGAATACACTTCAGGCAATGTTCTATTATTGGATTTTATTGCCAAGTCTTTTGAGGGGATGAGTAATAAGCTCCTGAATTTTGGGAAAATAGGGCTTCCCTGGTGGCTCAGATGGTAAAGAATCTGCCTGCAATGTGGGAGACCCGGTTTCGATCCCTGGGTTGGGAAGATCCCCTGGAGAAGGACATGGCAACCCACTCCAGTATCCTTGCCTGGAGAATCCCATGGACGGAGGAGCCTGGTAGGTTGCGGTCCATGGGGTCACGAAGAGCCGGACATGACTGAACAACTTCGCTTTCCCAAAGCATTTTTGGAGTTTCTAAACTCGATTTAGAGACCGTGGCCTGGGCTCAGGAAGGAGGACTCCCCCTGGCACACTCCCCCTGGCACACTCCCCCTGGCACACTGCCCCTGGCACATTGCCCCGGCACACTTCCCCTGGCACTTGTCGTGGTACTTGTTTCGGCGCGTGTTCCATCTCTGCCACTGTTGAGATATGAAGGGTGTGAGGGGTGCCTGGCCACAGGGCAGGGAGTTTGCTGAGTGAGTGACTGAAACGTCGTATCTCGGCTGCGACGGGACACTTGCAGCAGTGCCACACCCCGCTCCACCGTCATGAATTTCTGTGTCCTGAAAATTAGTACATCTCACTTGTTCTAAGAGATTATTACATAGCAAGAGGTGTGGGTGGAGAGGAGGTGTTCTTGGCTGGTGACTAGTCCTCAGCCCAGTCCCCCCAGAAAGTCTGAGAGGAAGAGGTAAGCAGGTCCCTTTGTTCTCTTCGACCCCAGTTAAACTTGAATTGGAGCCCAAGAAAATCAGTGCATTGCAAGTTATTGGCATCCTTGCCCAGGGCACGGTGGCCCTGCTTTGTCCAATCTTGTCACCAGCCTAGGACATTTCTAAAACATGTCTCTCCTCATTTTATATGATGTATATACAAACATTTCAACAGCAGAATATTGTCAATGTTTTACTGAAATTACTTTTATCTTCCACATTGTTTCGGTGACAAATGTTTTGTAAGATTATAAATCTCATGCAACAGTAACGTCAAGATGCCAGCAATATTATGCAAAATTCATAAGCTTTTTCTGGAAGAAGTTAGCCAGTAGGGACAAGGACCTAAAGGTGATATGAGTGTTGTCATTATTGCAGGTGATTATTATTAAACCATCATCTCCGTACATTTGACACTGGCCCAAATCATTAATTGCTGTGGTTAATTGATCATTTATTCAGAGCCAGGCCTTGCACTAGAAGATAAAATAATAGAGAAAACAATTTCTGCCCTTGGAGAGTTTCCAATCTAGTTAATCATGACTAATTATGACTAATTGTGCTTTTTTAATAAAATTCTTTTTTAGAAATAAAAAAAAAATAATTATGAATAGAAGTAATAAATGTGTGCAGAAGCAACTCGCTACTAAGTGACTGAGGCTAAATGATACATTTGCGCTTAAGGTCTGTAGACCAAAGCAAGGTGTGTGTGTGTGTGTGTGTGTGTGTGTGTTTGTTGGTGCAGAAATTAATCACAAAAGATGGAAAGATGAACTAGGTGACTTTTAAAGGATGAATGGAAGAACTGACATTTACAGTTAAAAAAAATAAACCTCTCAGAGGAATAGAGGTCAAGTTCATAAACAAATAATAGATTTATTAAGTGAATTATTTACAATAACACTTGTACATCAAACAAGGAAAACATGTTACTTTTCAAAGACTTTCAAGGATTTGCTCATGCATTTAATTTTGAAGTGGGAATGAGTGATAGGTGATGAGGGTCTTTGCAGTGTGACCTCTGGTGCTGTCATATTTGGTGTCTGATGAGCAAGACAGTTGTCTCACTGGAAGGATTAAACTCACTTAAGATCATGGTTTCTGTCCTACTGGCTAAGAGGAGGGGAGAAAGTACTGTCTCCTAAAGAGTGATGTACAGTCCAAACCTACATTTCTTTCCAACACTTACATCAGGGGAAAATTTTTTTTTCCAGGCCCAGGATTTAATGCACCAGAACTAGGAAACAGTTTAAAGTTTATAACAAGGAAATTGAATCCAAGAACACCCTAACCCTTTCAAGATGTGGATAACTTTCTAAATTCAGTCTGTCAGGTGAAATTCTTCTAGGAGAAAGCAGCGCTCACTCTGCCCCACGGGGGTTTGAGTCGGTTATAGCTGCTGTGTTCAGGTGGACATTTGATGTTTGTGTGAAGAAAAATAGTGGCAAACACCATACAGTGGACCTGGCCTGGGGCAGGGGCAAGAAGGATTAGGAGAGAGGAGTGAACAGTTGCATTTTTATGTCCTTGTAATTTTTTCCACGCAGAAACCCAAAGGCAAATTCAGGAAGAGTTCTAAACATATTGGCTTTCCCAGATAGTTTGTATATTGTGAGATGCTAACACAAAGGCTGTGCAATCCCTGGTGGGGAATGTTGGATTCAGAGAAAGAACAGAATCATAGGGTGCTTTGCTTTTGATAGTTGTTGCTGGAAGGAGATCGGAGAGAGCAGATTACTGACATTCGGAAGGTCATTTTCCTTGAGGATGATCTCAGGAGTCACAGATGACAGAACCAAGTCGTATCTAGAGACTCACACTAGTGTCCAGGCTTCTAATCTTTTGTTGCAGTCGAGGTTAATTCAGATCTTGGGACTATCCTAATCCCTTTCCCTGAGCTTCCTGTGAACATCCTTAGAGCTGGCAAAACTTCCTCCTTTGAAGGACTATTCTGAGGACTAAAACGATACTATTCCTAAAGCCCTTAGTGCAATTTCTAGCCCTGAGTAAGGGGGAGAAGTGAAGGTTGTTTATTTAGACAATTATTAGTATTAGGTTTGATTTTTGACGTGAAGTGTTAGTTGCTCAGTCATGTCTGACTCTTTGCAACCCCATGGACTGTAGCCCGCCAGGCTCCTCTGTCCATGGGGATTTTCCAAGCAAGAATACTGGAGTGGGTAGCCATTCCCTTCTCTCCCACTGTCCCACCCAGGAATCAAACCTGCAACTCCTGCATTGGCAGGCAGGTTCTTTACCACCGAACCACCTAGGAAGCCCAAATATTTCAGTGTGAATAGTTAAAAGATAAAGTGTCCCTTTAAAACTGTAACAACAATTCTATAAGGATACCTAAAAGTGTGATCATTCATTTCATAATGTCAAATATCACTACCTAGTCAGCATTCAGAGTTCTCCATTAGTCTCATAGTGGTTCAAATTCAGAATGAAATATGGTTCATACTTAGGAATTCGTTGATGTTTCTTATGAGTCTTTTAACCAAAGGTTCTTTCTCTCTCTTATGTTATCCCTGTGCTATTTTTTTCAAACTGGGATAAATTTCCTTGCAATTTGTTTGTCATTTGTCTCTGTGGAGTTTTCACACAGTCAAGGTGTTTTAAAATGTAGTTTTTATGGGAATTCCCTAGCTGTCCAGGGGTTAGGACTCCAAGGTTTCACTGCTGTGGGTCTGGGTTCAATCCCTGGGCTGAGAATTAAGATCCTGCAAGCCACTAGGTGGCTCAGATGGTTAAGAATCTGCCTGCAATGTGGGAGACCCGAGTTCCATCCCTGGGTCTGGAAGATCCCCTGAAGAAGGGCATGGCAACCCACTCCAGTATTCTTGCCTGGAGAATCCCATGGACAGAGGAGCCTGGCGGGCTACGGTTCATAGGGTCGCAAAAAGTTGACACAGCTGAGCAACTAACACTTTCTCTTTTGTGGCCAAACATAATTAGATAAAGTATGAAGTATGGGCTCTATTCTTGTTCAGTATGATGAGGCTAACAGATCAAGAGACAGTTGCCACTGAAAAGAAAGTCTGTGACTCAGAGTTCCTGAGGGGAGAGGGCGTGGCAGGCCGTGTGAGAAGGCGTCAGGGCCAGGGGAGGAACTGAGGGCATCAGCTGTCACTGCAGTTGCCACGGAGATGCCAGCAAGGCATCCAGCAAGCTGAAGACGGGCTACTTAGGGACTTCCCCCGTGGCCCGGGGGTTAAGAATTCACCTGCCATGCCGGAGGGACGGTTCAGTCGCTGGTCCAGGAAGATCCCACGTGCTATGGGGCAGCTAAGGCCGTGGACCCACAGCTACTGAGCCTGTGTTCTAGAGCTGGGAGCTGCAGCCACTGAGCCCACGAGCCCCAGAGCCCGAGCTCTGCAGCAAGAGGAGCCCCCGCAGTGAGAAGCCTGACGCTGCACCTAGAGAGGAGCCTCTGCTCACTGCAGCTAGAGAAAGCCCTCGCACGGCAACAAAGCCCTAGTGTAGTGAAAAAAACAAGATTGGCTAGTTTGCGTCTCAGTGTGCTCCATAAGGCTCCAGCGGTCAGGTACCTGACCCTGGAGTAACAGGGCCGAAAAATATTGCCACGGAGTATAAGAGCCCCAGTTGAGGGGCTGGGGTGTTGGCTCTGGATTGGCCAGTTTGTATATAAAGGTGTGCTCAAACGTAAATTCTTTACTATTTCTAGTAACTGGTTAGCGGTGGGAGGGCAGTTTCCCACGGTTAGTAAGGCCCCAGCTGTCAAAACATTAGAATAAAACAATGTTTTTATTACATAAGATTTTGTCTATTGAATCCCTGCTGTCACTTTATGGGTGTCCCTGGTAGCTCAGTTGGTAAAAAATCCGCCTGCAAATGCAGGAGTTCCCAGTTCGATTCCTGGGTCAGGAAGGTCCGCTGGAGAGGGGATAGGCTACCCATGCCAATATTCTTGGGCTTTGCTTGTGGCTCAGCTGGTAAAGTCTCCACCTGCAGTGCAGGAGACCTGGGTTCGATTCCTAGGTTGGGAAGATCCCCTGGAGAAGGGATAGACTACCCTCTCCAGTATTCTGGCCTGAAGAATTCCATGGACTGTAGAGTCCATGGGATCACAAAAAGTCAGACACAACTGAGCAACTTTCACTTTCATGTTACTTTATGTCTTTCTCTGTCCCCTGCTGCTGCTGCTGCTGCTAAGTCACTTCAGTCGTGTCTGACTCTGTGTGACCCCATAGACGGAAGCCCACCAGGCTCCCCCTTCCCTGGGATTCTCCAGGCAAGAACACTGGAGTGGGTTGCCATTTCCTTCTCCAATATGTGAAAGTGAAAAGTGAAAGTGAAGTCACTCAGTCGTGTCCGACCCTTAGCGACCCCACGGACTGCAGCCCACCAGGCTCCTCCATCCGTGGGATTTTCTAGGCAAGAGTACTGGAGTGGCTTGCCATTGCCTTCTCCGCAATGGCAGGCTACTCTCCTCTAAAATATTAAGCTCTGTCCCCTATATTTGCTATAAATTGGAAATGAAATTTGGTGGCTTGATTGGATTCAAGTTTTATTTTTTACGACTTCCATCAGAAAAAACATAACATACAATTATATCTTTTTGTTATGCCAGCAGCCATTGAAGAGCAATGGCTGAATTAGTTATTTAATTAGTAATTACAAAAGAAGGGCATTCTAATTCCATCATTCCTTCCTTGTTCACTAGAGAAATAATTTTTTGTGTGTGAAGAAAAATGTTTCCTCATCAACTCTGTGATAACCCAGAGATAGATTTCAGACGAAAGGTAGATTAAATGCGTGATTCTTTCCCTTTATTGACCTGTTTTCAGAAATAACCTGTTGGTGTCAACATCCTGTCAAAGTGACCAGTGAGTTGGTTTCATAGACTTAGACATATCTGATGGGCTTCAATCCACTGTATTCTTATTGATGCTGAAAGTGTCCTGTTTTGGGCCACTCGGAGCTTCTTTGAGTTGACCCCTTACTCATTTTGACGGAGCACCAGTGGTTGACCTGTCTTTTGGGATGAGAAGTATTTCAAGCTTATGTTGTTCATTTCCTGCCCCAGGTCTGGTGTGTGCTAAGTTGCTTCACTCCTGTCCGACTCTTTGTGACCCCAGGGAATGTAGCCCACCAGGCTCCTCTGTCCATGGGATTCTCCAGGCAAGAATGCTGCAGGGGGTTGCCATGCCCTCCTCCAGGGGATCTTCCCGATCCAGGGATCAAACCTGCCTCTCCTGCATTGTCAGGTGGGCTCTTTACCACAAGCACCACTGGGAGGCCATACTTAGGTTACATTTTACTAAAGGGTGCTCATTGAAATTCTGTGTTTTGGAGTCACTGAAATAATCCTTCTTGGTGAGGTTATGCTGCCGGCCAGACTCTGCTCTAGCCCATTCAGTTGCTCCATTTGAAGACTTTTAAGGATGCTTTTGAACTGTGGTGCTGGAGAAGACTCCTGAAGAGTCCCTTGGACTACAAGGAGGTCCAACCAGTCCATTCTAAAGGAGATCAGTCCTGGGTGTTCATTGGAAGGACTGATGTTGAAACTGAAGCTCCAATACTTTGGCCACCTGATGCAAAGAACTGATTCAGTTGAAAAGACCCTGATTCTGGGAAAGATTGAGGTCAGGAGGAGAAGGGGACAACAGAGGATGAGATGGTTGGATGGCATCACTGACGCGATGGACATGAGTTTGAGTAAACTCTGGGAGTTGGTGATGGACAGGGAGGCCTGGCGTGCTGTGGTTCTTGGGGTCACAAAGAGTCGGAGGTGACTGAGCAACTGAACTGAACAGAACTGAAATGCGAAGTAAAATTAAAGCCCAAATTTTTATCTACAATTTCCAAATTCTGAAAGTTCTGAACACCCATAATTTTATCATAAGCTTGCAGAAAATTCATTTGGAAAAAAATCAGCTGTGAACACACATAAAGTTATTCGTTGTCTATTTTTTATACTTACGTGGGTTTATATTTGATACATATTCGATGCTAGAATACTTAATTATGAGTTCAGTTTCATATAGCTTGATGGTGTTAATATCTGATATATGCACTCTGTTACCTTCCTGAAACCTGAAAATTTTGAATTCTGAAACATATCACACTCTGAGGATTTCCAATAAGACATTCTGAACCTGTAGTATATAAATCACATAGTAACTTTTAGTCCCTTTCCTTCTGCCAACACGTGTTTTTGAATTTTTTTTGAAAAATTATCATGAGTATTTAGGCTCAGCCTCCCATTTCGGTATAATCAGATAAAGAATATGATTTTCTCGCTACAGACTGAATGGGGACCAGAAACTCATGGGTTTTCCTTGCACAGGCCAAGCCTGGATGGGGCTCTAAGAATTCCTTCTCAGTAAAATAACTTCAGGGGCAAAGAGTTCCAGTGAGAAGCTTAGCAGACTTAGATTAGTACGTGTGTGTGTGTGTGAAATCGTGCCTGTGCTGGGTCATGGTGGAGCTTGGGCTCTTTAGTTGGGGGTGCCTGGGCTTAGTTGCCCTGAAGCGTGTGGATCTTCATTTCCAGACCAGAAATTAAATCTAAGTCCCCTTCATGGGCTTCCCTGGTGGCTCAGCTGGTAAAGAATCTGCCTGTAATGCCTGCCAGGGAGACCTGGGTTCCATCCCTGGGTTGGGAAGATCCCCTGGAGGAGGGAACAGCAACCCACTGCAGTGTTCTTGCCTGGAGAGTCCCACTGTCAGAGGAGCCTGGGGGGATACGGTCCATGGGTTCATGAAGTTGGACACGACTGAGAAGCCAAGCATGGCCCCTGCGCTGGAAGGCGGATTCTTAACTGCTGGACCACCCAAGGAGTCCCTCGATTAGTGTTTCGGAATTTTAGTGTAACTATGAAGCAGATACATTTTAAAGAAAATCCTGACTAGAGTGATTTCACAGAATTCTCGCACTTTGCTGACCCCTTTTGTGTTAGAGTATTGTAGAACTGGGGTTGGAAAGAACACCACTGTCCCCGCCTTATCCTCAGCAGATACATTGCAAGACCTCCCACCCCCGAGGATGCCTGGAACCATGGAGAGTACCAAACCCTATGAGCACCATGCTTTCCCTGTACATACGTGCATACCTACCTGTGATAAAGTTTAATTTATAACTTAGGCACAGTAAGAAATTAAGCACAATAGCAAATAATAAAGCGGAGCAGTTATAAGTACATATTATAATAGAGTTATGTGATCTTTCTTTCCCAGAGTATCTTATTGTACAGATTTAATACCTTTTCCATCTCAACTGAGCACTGCTCACGCACTGTGGCCGTAACTTTTGCAGTCTGAGCTGTGACAGCAAAATGGGCACGGGTTTCTTTTTCCTTCTTCACAGTTTTACTGATACAGGATTCGTTCTTAATGTTGATCTTAGCCTCCACAGCGTATGCTTTTTTCTTTCTTTATGAAGTGGAGAACGTTCACCCTTTCACTTAAAGGAAACACTTTATGGCTTTTCTTTGGTGTATCCAAACTGCCAGCATCAGTACTTTTGCACTTTGGGGCCATTATTGAGTGAAGTGAGAGTTACTGGAACATGAGAACTGTGATGCCATGACAGCCCCTCTGATACCCGGGGTGGCTGCTGAGTATCTAATGGGGGGGATCGCGCTGGACAAATGGATGATTCTTGTTCTGGGCAGGATAGAATGGGACAGCCAGAGCTCTTGTCAGTCCCTTGGAAGGGCGTGCAAGTTAAAAATGACAGTTTGTTTATTTCTGGAATTTTCCTTTCCACATTTTTGGACCACAGTTGCCGGTAGGTAAGTAAAACTATGGATAAGGGCGGGGCTCCTAATTTGCTTGTCGCTGGGAAGCATCTTCCAGAGGAACTGGGCCAAGCGTGACTGAGCAAGAAGCTTTTCCTAGCTCCTTCTGCTGCTTTTATGAGCAATCATTGAATTTAGAGTGTTGGTGTAGCGGGCAGATATGAACAATAATGACGTACTGCCCTGCCTTATTGCCATATAGTATTCTGAATTACTACATTATAAGTTTTATCTGGGGGGGTACCTTAGACCCAACTTTTCACAGCTGAGGAAGTGAGGTCTCTCATTGGGGTCAATTGTATTACGTTCACAAGACTTGCTGCCTCTCCTGGTGAGAAGACTGTGTCCCTGCCCCACTGACAAGTCTCTGGACTTGCTCTGGCCATCAGACTGTGAGTGGATATGACAGGGGCCACTTCTGGGAGAGAGATTACGGAGCCAGCATGTTATCTACCGTGTGAGCACTCTTTCCCCTCTGTCACCAGGCCGTGACCACCCTGTGATGGATGTGTGAATTCAGGGAAGTAAACCTGAATTGTTACAATCCATTGAGTTTTGGGGGCTCTTTGTCACCACAGCATAACCCGACTCACACTGACTGATACCCTGGCCCACAGTCATGCAGCTGCTGATGAGATGTGATGGAGGCCCCGCATCCAGATGAAGCCCAAGTTTTCACTCAAGAGAGCAATTATCCTTTTGATTTTCTAAGCCTTGCTTTCCTTACTCTCATTTCTGAAATAGCTTGGGACACCAAATTAATATTCATGAATTCTTTGAGTTCTTATGTATATGGCAAATATTAAGTGCTAAAGTACCAGCATCTATGGATATAACAAATATTAAGTATTATAAACATGCTCACCATCAGACAGGGAACAAAAACAAGGTGAGAAATTAGTAATCTAGAAAGTAGAAGAAAGATGGAAAGGAGACAAGAGGCTTACCATGATGGATGAACTTGCTTGGTATTTTAGTTTTCCTTGCTCTGAACTGAAAGAGAGGACTTTTGAAAGAAAGGTGCTTTCATCAATCTTTCTCACCTTTTTTTCCACCAGAATAAGGAGATAGGAAGCCTTCATCTTATGGGGGCGGGGAGAGGATTCCTCATCCATAAAATTAGGATGGAATTTTTCAAAGTTAATTTTGACATTGCATCTTTTTGGTCTTATATGCTCATATGAATATACTGAGTTTGGAGGTTGGAGGACCTCTCACTTCTCCCCCTTTTTTCTCTCTCTCCTCCTTTCTCTTTCATTTTATCAAAAGGAAACCCCTAGGGCCAATCTGTCATACTAGCACTCGAGTCCATCAAAGTATATTTTAAAGGCCCTTCTAGTGCAGGTAGTGACAAGTCTTGGATAGATTCCTGAACTCTCTATCCTCATGGACTAAATAACTGTAAGGCTCCATAATTTATTCTAATGTCTCTGGATGTTTGAGAAAATCAATAAAGAGTGGGAGATGACATGATAATAAGGAAGCTTCTGTTCAGTGTTCCCTCTTATCATGGGTACCTTGAGTCAGTCTGTCATGTGCCAGGAACACCTTGCTTCTACCATCTATTGAAAGTAGATTTTATCTCAGATTAAAAAATAATACATGTATATATACTCCAGGATTCCATAAACATTTATTGTATTCCTACTGTGTGCCAGACTTTCTAATACTAATTACCACAATAAGCAATTTGGAATAACTTCAGGATTGGCACACAATTCTGAATTGCTTGGACCCAACTCATAATTACAGAACAATGGAAGAGATTAGAATAAACCTTTGAAATGCACCACTTTGGCTTGACTTATGAAATCTCAATTTAAACTATGAACTGAGAAGGTAAGAAAGACCCAAAGATGAAAGCACATAGATGCAAGAGACTCAGAGTCGGCTCCGGGACGGTGGCGTCTGGACTTTTGGGCACCTGAGTGGCTAAGATCAGAGGTGCAGACCCATCAGCTGAGATACTCATGAATGCACTGACTCACCCCAAGAATTTTGATTACCAGGTAGAACACGCATTTCTTTTGAAGGATAATTACAGTGCAGTGACTGTGATGAGCCATGCTCTAATAGACTTGGAAGTTCCAAATAATGCACACATTTTTTAAAAAAGAATTTGGAGCAATATACCCACAAACTGCATTTTATTTCACTCTGTAGTTCTGACATAACTGTAGGAAAAAAAAAAATTCCTGATCCTATTCTGATATCTGTATGAATTCGTTTCTTTTGTCACCTATAATTTGAGGACAGTGGAGTACCCTTTTGCTTTCATCAGCTTTTTCTCACTCATAGGTGTTTGAACAGGTATGAGAAAAATAAGTTCTGGCAAGCAATAACTTGCAATTGCAGCTGTTTGGGGGAAAAAGAAACAAGCTGAGTTCAACCCACCACAAAGGGAAGCCTGTTGGCTCTGGTCAGAGAAGCAGGATCACAGAGGACGGTCGGCTTCTTCTCCCACACCCCCATCTGCGTCTTATCACTCCCCCATGACGAGGGGAAGGCACAGGGAGCCCTTGCCTTATGTAGAAATACGCTGCTGAAACACTGATTGGCCAGAATCCATGGGCTGGCTGGGCTGTTTGACTGTTTTGCTCACAAGGCACCAAAGTCAGGAAGGCATTTTTACGGGCTAGGTCAAGATCAGATTGAGAGTTTCAGATGTTAAGATTATAAGATTTGGGAAAGAGATAGGAAAAGAAAGATAAAAAGATAATTAATGAAACATATCGAAATAAAGCCTTTTTGCTGCCCACTGCTTCTGCTCCACTCCAAGTAAGAAACTGATTCTGTATGCCTTAGGGCAAGGTGGCAGAGGTCAACCACTGATGGGATTCGTGTCCTGGTAGTGCAGCTATGGGACCTCCTAGGTGGCTCAGTGGTAAAGAATCTGCCTGCAGTACAAGAGACACAGGAGACTCGGGTTTGATCCCTGGGTTGGGAAGATCTCCTGGAGAAGGAAATGGCAGCTTCTCCAGTATTGCCTGGAGAATCCCATGGACAGAGGAGCCTGGTGGGCTGCAGTCCATGGTGTTACAAAAGAGTCAGACACGACTTAGTGACTGAGCACACACAGCACAGCTTGGGCAATCTTAGATAGCATTTACATTACTGAGGTTTGAGGGGAGGGAGCTGAGATAGGTAACAACATGTGCCAGTCAAGAAACAGCAATGGAAAGTTATTGATAAATGATTTAAAATTTCATTAAGAACTGGAGGAAAATGGAGATTTCATAACAATGGATCACAAGAAAGAATCCTGTCAGTTCAGTTCAGTTCAGTCGCTCAGTCGTGTCCGACTCTTTGTGACCCCATGGATGGCACCACACCAGGCCTCCCTGTCCATCATCAACTTCCAGAGTTTACTCAAACTCATGTCCATCAAGTCAGTGATGCCCTCCAACCAGCTCATCCTCTGTCGTCCCCTTCTCCTCCCACCTTCAATCTTTCCTAGCATCAGGGTCTTTTCCAATGAGTCAGCTCTTCACACGAGGTGGCCAAAGTATTGGAGTTTCAGCTTCAACATCAGTCCTTCCAATGAACACGCAGGACTGATTTCCTTTAGGATGGGCTGGTTGGATCTCTTTGCATTCCAAGGGACTGCAAGAGTCTTCTCCAACACCACAGTTCAAAAGCATCAGTTCTTTGGCACTCAGCTCTCTTTATAGTCCAACTCTCACATCCATACATGACCACTGGAAAAACCATAGCCTCAACTAGATGGACCTTTGTTGGCAAAGTAATGTCTTGCTTTTTAATATGCTGTCTAGGTTGGTCATAACTTTCCTTCCAAGGAGTAAGCGTCTTTTAATTTCATGGCTGCAGTCACCATCTGCAGTGATTTTAAAGCCCAAGAAAATAAAGTCAGCCACTGTTTCCCCATCTATTTGCCATGAAATGATGGGACTGGATGCCATGATCTTAGTTTTCTGAATGTTGAGTTTTAAGCCAGCTTTTTCACTCTCCTCTTTCACTTCCATCAAGAGGCTCTTTAGTTCTTCTTCACTTTCTACCATAAGGGTGGTGTCATCTGCATATCTGAGGTTATTGATATTTCTCCCGGCAATCTTGATTCTAGCTTGTGCTTCATCCAGCCCAGCATTTCTCATGATGTACTCTACATATAAGTTAAATAAGCAAGGTGACAATATGCAGCCTTGACGCACTCCTTTTCCTATTTGGAACCAGTCTGTTGTTCCATGTCCAGTTCTAACTGTTGCTTCCGGACCTGCATACAGGTTTCTCAGGAGGCAGGTCAGGTGGTCTTGTATTCCTGTCTCTTGAAGAATTTTCCATAGTTTGTTGTGATCCACACAGTCAAAGGCTTTGACATAGTCAATAAAGCAGAAGTAGATGTTTTTCTGGAACTCTCTTGCTTTTTTGATGATCCAGCGGATGTTGGCAATTTAATTTCTGGTTCCTCTGCCTTTTCTAAATCCAGCTTGAACATCTGGAAGTTCATGGTTCATGTATTCAAGTTTATGGTTCAAGAATCCTGTCACTTTTAGCTAAAAAGCTGGTAATTTTTCATTATCTAACAAGACCGGTTGGCCATGTATGCATTCTGCAAGTATTGGTTATCTATTACTATGAGTCAAATCACCCCAAAACATATCAGCTTAAAAAATAAAATTCAAATATACATGGTCTCACAGTTTCTGAGAGTCAGGAGCCCAGGTGTGGCTTAGCTCATGGATCTGGACAGGACCTCTCATGAGGTTGCTGTCAAAAAGTCAACCAGAGCTGCAGTCATCTGCAGGTTTGACCTGGATTGGATGACCTGCTTTCAAGATGACTCATTCCCACTGCTCTTCTTGGCTGGAGGCTTCAGGTTCTTGCCAGATGGAATCTCCAGAGGACTGCTCTCTCGTCTTTACGGCATGGCTCCCCCATCTTCGTAAAAGAGAGTGACCTTGAGGAAGCTATACATCGCTTTAGGACCTACTGTCAGGAATCTCCTGTGGTTGCTTCCATTGTTTCTCTTTGTTAGAACCAACGTACAACCCACACTCAAGGGGAGGGAAATTAGGACCCACTTTCTGAAGACAGGAGTAGCAAAGAAGTGTGAATATATTTTGAAACTGCTGCGGCAATGTATCAACGGGAAGAATGCTGTCACTTTGTGGCAAAAAGCTTACTATGTTTGATTATCCAGCATAAACAATTTTCATGCCTTCTCCATAATTTAATCTTAGGCTGAGCTCTCTTTGCATATATAGCAGAGCACTAAAGAACACCCTTTCCAACAATAGGGGACTAGAAGAGAGTGAATCCGTCTAGAATTTTTAAAGGAAATAGAATTTCCCAGTTGGCTTGCTTGGAAATGGTTCTAGTAAAAGCCATTCAGGAACCTCGGTGGACACTCTGGATCAGGACCACACCAGGCCTACTCCATTGTCATCTAATTTGCTTAAATACTATTTAAGCTGCTTCCATGGCTGCCTGATTATGTTTTCTTCTATCTTCGATTAATGATGATGCCTATTCTGTGTTGGGCATGTTTCTTTCTGGGAGTAGGAATTGGGTGGACGAGGGAGGGACCATAATGGCGTGTTGTGCTCAGTTCTGAGAAGAAAAAATCAATGGCAAACCAAGACGACCTGGCGGAACAGGACTCAGGAGATCCTAGCTGTGCTGCGTGCAGAGTCCTCGGAGACCATGGGGCAGGCTGGCCTGGAGAACGTGCTCCACGTCCCCTGGTCTCACCGGGGAGGGCGGGCTGGCTGGGGTCCGCCTGGCAGCCCAGGCGTCGCTCTGTTTAAGGGCTTTCTCAGGGAGCTGGAGTCTAATCTCTCTCAAGAACAGCCCTCAGGTAATAACTTACGGGAGTTAGTGTATAAATCCCCGGCTCCCTCACCCTTTAGATGGGATAACTCTGAGGCCCAGGTTCTACCCTGACTTCCAGAGTCTCCCGGAAGGAATGAGCCCAGGTTGCTCAGGGGCTAAGTAGCTTGATAACAGACACTCCATTGGCTTAACTCCCTGCTCCCTTACTGGTGTTTCCTAGAAACAGGTCCCAAATAAACTATTTGCACCTAAGCAAATTCTTGTAACAGGGTCAGCTTCTCTGTTGTTCAGTAGCTAAGTTGTGTCTGACTTTTGTAACCCCATGGATTTCAGCATGCCAGGCTTCCCTGTCCTTCACAAACTCCCAGAGTTTGTTCAAACTCATGTTCTTTGAGTCGGTAGGAATCACAATTTAAGACAGTGTATGATACAAACACAGTTGTCAAATATTTGGGTGACTGTCATACGGAAGAATGATTTAGATTTATTGGTCAAAGGGAAGACTTAGGACCACTAGCTAATGGATACTAGGAGGTGGGTTTTAGTTTGGCATGAGAAAGAATTCTATAATAACTCAAGCCTGTGATGATAATTTTATGTGTCAGCTTGTTTGGGTCACAGGGTACCAGATATTTGGTTAAACATTATTTCTGGGTGTGTCTGTGAGGGTGTCTGCAGAAGAGATGCACATCTGAATCAGTAGACCAAGAACAGGAAACGCCCAAACCAAGGTGAGTGGGCAGCAACTGACCCATTGCGAATCCAGAACGAACCAAAAGGCAGACGGAGGGCGGGTTCAAGCTCTCCAGTCGAGTGGAATCATCCTTCTTCCCCTGCTCCTGGTCCCCGCCTTCAGACTCAGAGGGAGTCTCACCAGCTCCCTCCTGGGTCCCCAGTGTACAGACAGCAGATCACGGGACTTCTTGGCCTCCATCCTGTGCGAGCCGAGTATATATGATAAATCTCTTCATATACACTGGCTCTGTTCCCTGGAGAACCCTGACTAATACACTGTCTGAAAGTGGACTGGGTTGCCTTGGGAGGTAATAAGCTCAATGTCACAGGGGATGTTTGTGCAGAGGCTGGCTAACCACTGGGGACGCATGATTGATGCGAGGGCTAAACTAAGTGACTTCGAAGGTCAGGGGTGGGCTTACTGCGAAGCAGAGGAAGCTGAAAGCTTCGAGGCTCCTTTCAAGCCCAAGCACTGTGCTTGTGTGACCACACATTTCTCTAAGTGTGTGGAGCTTTGTGTTGCAATGAATGAAGACCACGGCTTCTGCTGCAACTTCATTGTTTTCTGGGAATTTCTTGAAACCAAGTTTATGTGGATCCCAGTGGTTGTAGGTGACACAACGTGCAGCAGTGCTCGAGACACATACAGTTATGTGTACAGCTGCGTCTTTTTAATGTGTCCCAATGCATTTGAGTTGGGATGATTTTAAAATATCTGACGTGTTGTCTTGCTGAAGTTCGGCGGTTCCAAATGAAGTAGCAAAATCACCACCAACTCAGCAGAGTGGTCTGAAGAAACAAGTGACAATGGCAAAAGAACGTTCCAGCTACAAAACTCGGGTGACTTCCTGTGAATCTAAAATTATTTTAAAATAAAAGGTTAAAAAAACTCTTACACTGAGAATAATTCGATAACGTGTCAAATACCCAATATACAATGCAAGAGCAGTTTGAATTGCTTTGGGGCATTTTAAAAGTTTTGATTGAAATATTTTTCCATAATTATTAACCAGCCAAAAATTTAAAATATGACAGGAAGGAAGTGTCTTAGTGGAAATCCTAAAGGTAATCTGAAATAAAATGAGTATAGTATTTCTCAGTTTTTAGAAGTTTAAAAGCTACTATTTGTTGAGATTCCTTTTCTCATCTAGAGTGAAACTCACTCTTGTGCCTAAGTTTGCATCCATAAAGTGCCCATCTCGTTTTCTGTTACTTCAAGGGGTCTGCAGATACTTGGCACCTACCAGCATCTGAGGCACTTTTAGAAAAACTGAAGGACAGTTGAGTCACAGCGGTGTGTTCATCTCGGTGCACACCACACGGACTCAATACTGTTTGCAAATTACACTCCGTTAGTTACTACACGATAATGGGCCAAGTATTTTTGATTCTGAGACATGAATTCTCTTGCTTCTATAAGGTGAATGGCTACCATATTCTTGGCTTCAGTTCAGTTCAGTTCAGTCGCTCAGTCGTGTCTGACTCTCCGTGACCCCATGAATCACAGCCCGCCAGGCCTCCCTGTCCATCACCAACTCCCGGAGTTCACTCAAACTCATGTCCACAGAGTCGGTGATGCCATCCAGCCATCTCATCATCTGTCGTCCCCTTCTCCTCCCGCCCCCAACCTTTCCCAGCATCAGAGTCTTTTCCAGTGAGTCAGCTCGTCGCATGAGGTGGCCAAAGTATTGGAGCTTCAGCCTCAGCATCAGTCCTTCCAATGAACACCCAGGATTGATCTCCTCCAGAATGGACTGGTTGGATCTCCTTGCAGTCCAAGGGACTTGGCTTACCTGATTAAGAATGTTTTTAGAGTAGAATAATGGGATTGTGGCCCTTTAACTGAAAAGTTCAGAGAAAATTCCCAGTCATGCTTTTAACAGAATCTTAAAATACAAAGCCAAGGCTGACCAGACCATCTCTCTGTGGATTTGTCCCCATAGGGGGCCGTGAGTGTGGATGCCTACCCACACTTGCCACAAAGACTCTCATGAGCTAAAGGAACTCTGTAAGTGTCTTGTTAAAAATGAAAGTAAAATGGTAAAAACTGTTCTTTTGAATGCTCTTTTTTAAGATGAATTATTTTCTGGCTGCACGGAGTTCACTGCTGTGCAGACTCTGTCTCGTTGCAGTGAGTGGGGGCTGCTTTTCCTTGTGGTCTGAGGGCTTCTCACCGCAGCGGCTTCTCCTTGCAGAGCAGGGCTCTAGGGTGCGCGGGCTTCAGAAGCTGTGGCCCGTGGGCTCCGTGGTTGTGGCTCACTGGCTCAGCTGCTTTGCGGCATGTGGGATCTTCCTGGACCAGGGTTTGAATCCACGTCCCCTGTATTGGCAGGTGGATTCTGAACCGCTGGACCGAGAAGGAACCCCTTTTCTGAGTGCTTTCTAATCTACACAGTACTAATCCAAGAGCGAAGGAAGTGATGATTGCATAAATACATATAACGATATTAATCCAGAAGGTCAGCACAGAGAAAATGTAACAGTAAGACAATTAAAACTGACCGGTTACAAAAATGGGTTAAGTGTTTCTTGATTGTAAAGAAAATTTTGTCAGTCTAGAGCAGGAGTTAGCAATCTATGGCCCAAGGACCAAATCTGCTTCTGACTTTTCTAAATAAAATTTTATCAAAACACAACCACGCTCACTTATTTGCATATTGTCTACGGCTGTTTTCTCAACCTTTGAGCTGGTATGATGGAGACCGTAGGGCCTGTAAAGCTTAAAGTGTTTGCTCTCTGATAGAAACTGTCTACCAGCCTCTGGTCTAGAGGTAACCACTGAAGAGCACACAGTTACTCTCTGTGGACATTAATAACATGAATATGTTTAGGGGAAAATTCTTTTCCTATTAAAAATTCACAATAAAAGTGATCTTAGTTTTGTAATAGAAGAACTTTAAAAGTTGAAACACACACATGTATGTATTTGGCAATGAAAGTCGTGAAGCGTCTCTGTGTGAATGAGGACTGCAGAGGGGCGGAAAGATCAGGTTTAAAGCTAAGGCTGTAATGACAATTGGCATCAGATACTAGCGTAACTGGAAAAGCCTCTACTGGCCTCTTTCTTTAAACCACAGTTAAGATAGAAAGCTCACCCTCACGCCCCCAGGGCGGGGGCTGTCTGAAACGCAGGACTAATCTATATCTGAGGGCTCCTTCCCCACCAGCCTTCCAAGCAGCCCCTCCCCAAACAGCGTGCTGTGCGAGCCTTTTCAGTGAACACCTGAGCTCAGTTGCTCCCACTGCCATTCCTGTGCCATCAGCCAACACCGCCTGATGACCCCACGTGTGTGCACATCCGGATGTGGGGGAACACCCACGTGTACCTACACATGCACGCGTGCACACACACACGCACACACACACACTGCTGTGGCTGCGTTAACCTCAGGGCTCTCACACACTCCATGAACTTTCATGCCTCCTATGTCTGCTTCTGTGATTTCCATGCCTTTGTACCTGTTGAAACCACTCATTTGCCCCCTAAAACGCAACTGTGAAGAACATGGAACCAGACTCACTTTGTCCTCTGTGGAGCATGCTTCAGAGATATCCTCTTCTGTTTCTGCCTCCCATTTCTGAGCTTTCATTTCCAAGCCTTCGGGTAAATGAGAAAAAATTCACAAGGTTCAGTTAGTGGTCACTGTCCTGGGTCTTCTGACCTACGATTCTAATACTTTAGAGGAAGAATCCTAAATTCATGCAGAGCTAGCGGAAATGGCAGCCCACTCCAGTGTTCTTGCCTGGAGAATCCCAGAGATGGTGGAGCCTGGTGGGCTACCGTCTATGGGGTCGCACAGAGTCGGACACGATTGAAGTGATTAAGCAGCAGCATCTACAAACCACAAGGAAGTTTCTTGACTCTTTTTCAGGCAAGAACTAAAGTCTTTTCAACTTCAACCACCACTTCCCTATAAACTCTATTAGAGCAAAGTCACTGTTTTATTGTTCATGTGGCCACTGAGGTTTATGAAGGCACGCAGTGTGTTTATTGTGAGAAAGAACAAGTGAACCAGGCTGTGTAGACATGGAGGAATGCCCGGTGGAGGGCGAACTAGTGTAGTCAGATTGTTATCTGGTGTTCTGGCGGCATGCGAGCCTCCACTGTGTCTGGCAGTTCCTCTTAGACAATTGTTTGCTGTGGCTGCATTCCCACGGTCCAGGGCATGACCGCCGTGCTGCCCACCTCTGGGGCATTCAGGGTATGGGCTGACCTGCCACATGCAGTTGGCCCCAGGTGGTCTTATGAACGGGGATTTAGAGGTACACGTTTCCAGGTCCAGATCTGATCCCCACCTTTCAGCATTTACCAGTTTATTGACCATGTTCAAATTCCTGAAAGTTCTCCAAACCTCCGTTTCTTCATCTTTGTTGGTTCTTGTTTAGTCTCTAAGTCATGTCTGACTCTCTTGCAACCCCATGGACCACAGCCCGCCAGGCTCCTCTGTCCCTGGGATTCTCCTGGCAAAAACATAGGAGCGGGTTGCCATTCCTCCTCCAGGGGATCTTCTGACCCAGGGATCGAATGTGCGCCTCTTGTGTCTCCTGCGTTAGCAGACGGGTTCTTTACCACTGGCCCCGCCTGGAAAGCCAGTCTGTCATTGACACCGTCTGTGAGCTGACGAGATTGGATAATGGACTTGCTCAGACCCCACCGCCTTTACATGTGACAGTGTCATGTAGCATCTCCAATTCCAGATTTGCTGACCCTGACTCAGGAGATGCTTCTGTAATCAGGGCCTGTGATAACTGAAGGGGCGTTGGCCAGGGCGAGCTCACTCGCTGAGCTCACCTCCTCAGTGCCTTGGGGGCAGCCTTCCCAGGGGAAATTTGCTATTGTCCCCTTCTTTCACTGCTAACCACTGATATTAATTTTTATTTCTATTTTTATAAAACCCAACTTCATTTTAGTAGGGTCTGCTATAGGGTCCAACTTTATATCAGTTTCTGTTGAAATTTCTGAACACTATTGAGAGCAAGCATAGGACTCACAGATTTGGAGGGGGAGGTGGTGGGATGGATAGAGAAGCCACTCAGGGGACTACCAATGTATTTGTATTTATCTCAAGTCTTTAGACACCCAGCTCTTCCGGAGGGACAACTGATGTCCATGTGGTTCCCTGGCTAAAAATAGAGATTCACATCTCACATGAAACTGTAGTAAGGAAAAAGGAATCCTTTAATCTAGCAAATATTCCATAAAGAAGACTATTTGCTTTGTTCTTATAAAGCAACTGAACACTTTATAGCCTGAAATAACACTTGGGGTGTCCCTAGAAATTTATTGTTAAATAACGTTTAAATCCCAATACTACTGGAGTCTCAAAAGTTGTGATTTTTAATATGAAAGATAGTATTACCTAGGAAATAACCACCCTAACCACATTCTTTGTAAGGATTATATTGACTACACCATGAAAGAATAGATTTTTCTGTATGCATGCATTAAACAACAGAAACTTGCTAAATAGATTGTGCAAATTTTGGAAAAAAGCAAATGTTTACTGCATAAATATTTCTAATTTCTACACTCTATATTATGTATGCTTGGAACTATATTTTGCTTTTTATTAAGTTTTGCAAGTAGGACTTAATAAAAATAGTCAAAATAGCAATGCAGAATTTTAATTGAGAATAATAAAGTACTCCAGAGCCCAATAATGAATATAAATCTCATACAACTATTTAATCTCTTGATTTATTAGGAAAGTGTCTGCAAAAGTAAAATTCAGCTCAGTTCCTATTAAGGTAACACTGATTATGAATTAGTGGCATCTGAATTAATGAAGTTTTATTTTGACTGAAACTTTTCTTTTAAAAAAATTTTTGAAAAGCAAGAAGAAGTGTAAGAAGTATAAGGACACAATATTAAATTATAATGGAAAGGTAAAAACATTTTTTTTGGCCTTCCCTGGTGGCCCAGGGGTTAAGACTCTGTGCTTCCAAAGTAGGGGGTGCAGGTTCAGTCCCTGGTTGAGGAGGATCCAATATCTGCATGGCATGGCCAGAAATTTAAAAAAAAATTTTTTTAATTGTGTTTTCATTATATGAAATTTTTCTGTAGGTGCTTCCATAATGTTACGAATAACTGAAAACGCCTAGTCAGAGGGTCCAAAATGCTCACTGCGAGGGTCTCACTATCGGGGCCATCGTTACATTATATTGGGTCATATTGTGTTCTCTTACATTGTTTGGGATTGCTGCTGGCTATGTTAATCCCAAGCCTGTGGTCCCTTCCACAGCAGTCTTCTTTCTTTTGATGATTGGGAGACAGAGCAGTGCAAAGTGAAGAACGTGAATGCTGGAGTCAGACAGAGCTGAGTGCAAATCACATCTCCACAGCACTCTAGCGTGCGGCCTTGGCCTTCCTTAACTTATCCAAGCCTCGATTTCCTCATCTGTAGAATGGGCCCTGCTTTGTAGGAGAGTTAACAGGGTTGAATGGGGTAGAGCAGGGCCAGTGCCCTTTGGTGTACCATACAAATGTCAGCCCGTGGCATGGACTAGCTTGAGGTCCTGTCCACTACCCCTACGGGGACCAACATTCACAGCTAGCTTATGGGAAATGTTTATGGAACAAAGTTGAAATGACCACTAAATGTGCTGCAGGGTTCCTGGAGGTAAGAAGGGAATGAGCCTCCCTGTATTTTACTGTGGGAGAGTTGGTTTGGATTAGAGGGTCTCGCAGAGCCTTCTAAGCTTAATGCTATAGTGCCTGGGTGGTATAAAAAGAAATAAATATCTGTTTTTTTGTCCAAGATTCCTGGACAGAGCTCCTAAAACTCTTGGAATTTCCTGAGTGTAGGAGTGATGGGATCACCTTTTTTGTTTTGGTTTGGCTGCACCGGTCTTGGTTGCAGCATGCAGAATCTTTGGTTTCACAGGTGGGATCTAGTTCCCTGACCAGGGATCCAGCCTGGGCCCCCTGCACTGGGAACGTGGAGTCTTAGCCACTGGACCACCAGGGAAGTCCTAGGAGCATCTTTGTTCATCCATGAGAAGCTTCTTTCAACCATTCGGTCTGAATTTTTGCAGATGAGATGACTTTTGGTGAGTTCCTAGGGGCGATGAGCTTCAGGATGAGGGGTGGTGGTGAGAAAGATCAAGTCCTTGTTTGAAGGCTGGCACTTTTGGGCCCACTCCTAAACCTCTGAGAAGGTTAGAGGGGCTTGGGTTCATCACCAATGGCCAGTGATTTAATCAATCATGTCTGTGTAACGAGACCTCCATAACAACCTCCGGATGAGGGACACACCTGTGGGCCAGGA
Source organism: Moschus berezovskii (assembly GCF_049115385.1). NCBI lineage: Eukaryota > Metazoa > Chordata > Mammalia > Artiodactyla > Moschidae > Moschus > Moschus berezovskii. The sequence goes on along the minus strand of NC_142487.1, from coordinate 28,860,758 downwards.
GGGTAGTGTACTGCAATTGTGTGTCAGGAGTCTTCCGGATCTCGCCCCGTGTCCCTCACCGCGAGCAGGCTGTTCACTCGCGCCCTCTATAATGAGCTGTAGTGGTAAGTGCGGCATTTTCCCTGAGCTCTGTGAGCTGTTCTCACAAACGGCCAAAACTGAGAGCAGAGTGTGGGAACCCAGTATTTGCAGCCAAATCAGAAGTGCAAACAGCCTGGCGTCCCGCCCGCTTCAGAAGGGAAAGTGGCCTTGTGGGACTGACCCCTTCCACCTGTGGGGTCTCAACTGACTCTGGGCAGTTGCTGTCAGAATGGAATTGAATTGTTGGATGCCCAGTTGGTGCTGGAAAACCAGAGAATCGGACAGTCTATAAGGACCATTTCTCATAAGTTTTGCAGCCACATCCCCCTGTCCCCAGCACCACTGCATCTCTTGTTTCTAAACCACCCACTGGAAGCGGGGACAGAGTTTCTCAGGCTTCCAGGCAGTGACCTGGAGAGGTGTCCACGCAGCGACACTGATAAGGGGGCGTCTCTCTGCTCTGGATGCAGTTTTCACTCGGACAGTTCAGGGTGAGAGGTCAACGGTCAACAGCTGTGGCCCAAGAGTCAAGAAAACAAGCAAGTTAGTTACACGGCCAAGGACATCCTTGAACAAGTAAAGGGGAAACTGCCTGTAACATCTCTTGTGGGCACCATACTAAGTATGACAGTCTTGCAGCTATGCATATGTTCAAAATATTGACTGATCCAGACTGAAAAGATGCCCTCTCCTCCCCAGAATTTTCACATTCACTACAAATCCCGCTTCTGGAAGTGGTTGGGGTACAGCAAACACATAACTAAGTACATCCCACCTTCATGATTTTGTAGTACCACCAGGACGAATCTCATTCCACGGAGCTTCTGTGCCCTCAGGAATCCTGTGTCTGCCCTGTGGTTCATATTTTCAATTCTGACATGCTTCCCCACAGACCATTTTCTTCCAGGCTCTGGGCCTGCGAAGAGAAATTAATTCACTCGCCCCTTTGCTGTGCTGTCAGCTCAGCCCTGTTAGGTTGGATGCTAGAGGACATGTGTTATAACGCTTCACGAGAACTAAAAAATGTTTTCCAGCTTGTAAATTGCTTTTTGTTTATTTAATTTTGTCTTTCACGGACTATATGTTCAGCATATGCCTCTGACATTAACAATTCAAAAACCACTGACCTGTTATCACATTAGAACTCTCATTTTATCTCTAGTTTACCCATAATAGAATCCTCTTACATGAGTTGGGCAGAAGCCTTGTGAATAGATAATCTCATCTCTAAAATGCTAGGGCTTTAAGGAGTAAGTAGGGATTGTAAATTCAAATCGTGAGCCATTTTATTATTGTACACTCTGTCATTATCATACGATTACAAAGCATTTCAGATTTTATTAGTCTGATCAGTTTAGGGTTTTGTTTTTTCCTTTTGGTCAGATCGCTGACTCTTCCAAGAGGTGAAAATGAAAGCAGTTCACAGTGAGAGAAACTCCTTCCCAGTTCCTCACAGGTGTTGAGTGAGACCTGAGCATTTTATGTCTGAGATTCAAAATCAAGTCCATTTCCACCATCACTTAGGGGTTTGGAATATGTCACTCAAGCATCCCGTCCTTGCAAAAAAGTAGTTTAAGCTCAGGACATTTGAAGGCTTGGCTGAAATTTGCTTCTCCTGCTAAGCTTTGTCCTTATTAAGCATGGAGGTTAGTCCCTTGGCCTGTTTCTGAGTGGAAAACCGAAAGTGTTTTAGAACAACAGTTACACTGAGCATGTGCCAGGTTTTGATTATCCAGATAAGTCGTAATGTCAAGTTAATGACAGCTTGATCTAAATTTCAATATTCAGTGTTATTGAGAGCTACATTATGAGAAGAAAGGGGAAACAGGCCTAAAGCTGCAGCCGCCTATGCTCAGTCAGTCACCCTTGTGTGTGTCGTTGTCAGAATACCGGGTGGTTAAGCCAACTGCTCATCACAGCAGGGGACAGGATCGGCCACATCAGGACACGTGCGGTGATGCTTTAAGGCAACGTAGCCAGTTTGCTGACGGGGGTGATCTCAGTGGATTAACCAGGACATGGCATTATCCACAACTCCCTTCACGGCTCTCACAGCTCCATTCCCTGACATGATGGCACCACGGGCAAGTCTGGTGGCTATCAGTTACACGAGTCATCTCACTTGGGAAGCAGTGACTCATTTTCCAAAAGTTAAAATGTCTCCTTTCGTCTGACTCAAAACTTCAGTCTCCTGTTCAACCTGAAGCTTCTTCCTGCCCCACCTCTGGCCTCACCCTCTGCTCAGGGACAGTCACGAAGGGCTGGCTCTTTCCCTTCTTTGCCCTTTCCTGGCCCTCCCACCATCTTCTTCTTCTTGTTATTCTTTCTTAGTTAGTTGATTTTTGTTTGGCCGCCCAGGTGTCAGCTGGGGCTCAGGAGAGTTTTGGTCTTTGTGTGGCGTGTGGCTCTAGCTCCCTGACTAGGGATCGAGTCTGGGCCCCCCGCACTGGGAGCTCGGGACTCAGTCACTGGACCACCAGGGAAGTCCCCCCATCTTCTTCAAGACCCCCAGCCTCCATGCGGGGGTCTCTCAGTGGCCCCCACTTCCGGCCTGGAGTGGGAGGAAGACCTCCCTCCGCCAGTTGGTAAACTTTCTCTGATTTACCCTTTCCTTTTCCCGGTCTTCCTCACCTAAACTGCAGATGGATGAAGGGATTGCTCTGCAGTTGTTCTCAGCCTGATATGTCAACTAGGAAAGTCCCATTAAACATCTGTTCACGGGCGCATAGACAGCAGCAGCGGTACAGTCCAGGGCAGAAATTTCACTGCATGGGATCAGAGAGTTCTTCAAAGACCCGCATCATTCTTGGAAGTTCTTCAGTTTACTGGGAAAGAAAGAAATGACTGTAGAAGTAAGAGCTAAGAAGAACAGCCCACGCCGAGCTCTGAGGCTGTCCCTTTGCACTTACGGCCTAGGGGAGCTGAGGTCTTCTTGGACCATCTCCTTGGGCACAGAAGGTGAGACGGGTGTCCGCGTGGGCACGAGTGCTCCCACTTCTCTGAGAGAACCAGGGCCGTCTGTCACTCTCTGGCACTGCCTCTTTGGAAGCGGGTGGTCTGAGTAAGGCAGAGGGGAGTCCTGAGCTCTGTGCTCTCTTCAATTTGTTTCTGTTTTCATTTGACTGCTCTGTTGGGAACAGTAAATCAATGTGCGTGAATTTTGAAGAATGTAATCTAGAAAATTCAATTATTCAGTGCCTGGAAGGGTTTCAAAGATTAAAATGCTGTGTTAAAAAAAATGTGTAAGCGTTTATTATTGAAATTAAATGTTTGCTCCATACAATTAGATTGCAGTGTTGAAATGGTTTGTATAACTCCTCAGAACACATTTTTGTGTTATTTTTGTTTGGACTTTTCCTAACTCCCCCAGGCGGGGTTAGAAGCTGCTTTCCTCTGCTGCTCCCTTTCCTTTTTCTCCACTCTGCTGTTTTATCTACACTCACTTCAATTTGATTTGATTTAGTTTGAAATAACATTTGCTAAGTGTAAACTATATGCTAGTTACTGTGCGAGGCCCTGAGGAACAAAAAGCTGAGCTGCACCTTCCAGCAACCATCTAGAGTATATGTAAGTATACACAAGTGTGCGTGCGTGTGTGTGCATGTGCGTGTGTGTGTGCACACGTGCGTGTGCATGCGTGTGCATGCGCGTGCGCTCGTGAGTGTGTGTGGGCGTGCGTGTGCGTGCGTGTGTGTGCACCCATGTGCGTGAGCGTGTGTCCATGTGTACGTGCGTGTGTGCGTGTGCGTGTGTGCGTGTGCGTGCACGTGCGCGCACACGTGTGAGTGTGTGTGTGCGTGTGTGCATGTGCACGTGTGCGTGTGCATGCGTGGGCGTGCGCTTGTGTGTGTGGGCGTGTGTGTGCACACGTGCGTGTGCATGCGTGTGCATGCGCTCGTGAGTGTGTGTGGGCATGTATGTGCACCCATGTGCGTGAGCGTGTGTCCATGTGTACGTGCATGTGTGCGTGTGCGTGCACGTGCGCGCACACGTGTGAGTGTGTGTGTGCATGTGTGCATGTGCACGTGTGCGTGTGCATGCGTGGGCGTGCGCTTGTGTGTGTGGGCGTGTGTGTGCACACGTACGTGTGCATGCGTGTGCATGCGCTCGTGAGTGTGTGTGGGCATGTGTGTGCACCCATGTGCGTGCGTGTGTGTCCATGTGCGTGTGCATGTGTGCGTGTGCGTGCGCGCGCACGTGTGAGTGTGTGTGTGCGAGAGTGTTAATGTGAATGCAGTCAGGTCCATGAGAGAGAACAAGATTCGAAGGAGGCAGACAGAAGGGAATGCCCATCTGTGGTCCAGGTGCTGTGAGGTTCGAAGACGAATGACTTCAGATGCACTCCCGTCAGCCACGAGAGCCTTCAGTAAGTCTGTGCCCCTCTCCTTTTGGGGAGACTCAGGTCTTCGGGGCTGGGCGGAGACGACGCTCCTGTTGCAGCCCCCACAGAAGAGGCAGAGGACGGGAGCACACGTCTCCTCCCACGAGATTTGCCCTTGAACTCGGTGAATGCAGCTCTGCAATCAGAGACATTTCCAAGGTTTTCCAGGCTGTTTAGTTTTCCAACAAGTGTGCCAAGCGTGATGGCAATCTTCTTGGAGTCAAAAGTTTTCTTCCCTTGCTCATAACTCTGACTTGTTTATTGAGAGCTGATCTAGACTATTAAACAGTTGGTATTCAGGAAAATACCGGTAAGACACAACATTCATGGGAAAAAGTCAGTGCAAGTAGAAGAATTGGAAAGTGGAGATTTTGGCATAGCCCTTTGATTATCTGCGGAGATTTTAAAAAGGAAAGACATTAACTAAACTAAACAAGCCCAAACAAGTCACACAGTAAAGTTAAAATACAAAATGACAGGATTATATTCACAAAAAGCAGGGTAGGTGCCACGCACATTATAGATATTTATTATTGAAAGTTTGGATTCTGGAAAGGATGAAAAAAAATCTTCCTGTTTACTTCTTATCTAGAAGCATGTTTCATGGCCTATTAAAAGCTTCTCAGAAGCAAAACGATTTTTTAAACAATTTTTGTGAGGCAGCTAGTTTGATAGAATATAAGGTTAACTGAGTGTAAAAGACCAATAAAATAAATAAATGCTGAAAGATGGGGTAAAAGAAAGCGAAGGGAAGGATTACAAAACAAATGGAGTAATTTCTATTTTTCACATGCTCTGAAGCAAATCCCAGAGGACATAAATTTCCATTCCTTGCGAAAGAATCTATTAGTAAGATGATCTGGTCCTGGAACTTTCGGGCGGAAGTAGTTAATAGTTTTTTTCAGTTTATTTTATTTTTATTACTCTAGTCCATTATATTATCTCTGGTATCAGTTTTGGAAATATACATTTTTTCAGCAAATTGCCAGATTTTTAAATTTATTAGCATAGAGTTGAACATGGTAGGAGAATTGCGTATGCATGTATATGCTAATCTATTTAAATTTCCTTCCACATTAATTGTTGCTTACTTTATCATTTCTAAACTTGTGCTATTTCTATTTTTGCTTCATTTAATTTGTAAGGAACCCATTTTGCTTGTTTTTCTTCAGATATAAAGCTTTTGAATTTGTTGACCAATCGCTAATCTTTTTGAGATTTCTGCCTCTCTTATTTTCTTCCTTTTCTTCATTATAGATATTATATGATCTTTTTCTGCTTCCAAATTCAAATGGTTATATTTTCTCTTTCAACCTTTCTTGAATAACAGTAAGAGCTTTTAAAACTTTGGAGTTTGTTTTTGGGTAAAATTGTAGTGAAGTATTTTAAGTTTTAATTTGTGTGGTTCAAATTTCTGTCTCTTCTCAACAGCTGTGTTTTTATAGTAACAGAACAAGAGGTATATTTGTTGTCAGACAGTGGAGTGGTTTTCATTTAAACTTTTTTTCTTATTTGCATTAATGGTTGTAAGAGAAGATAACCTGTACAGTTTGTGCCAGCTGGCATTGATTGGCATTATCTTTCTCTTACTGCATGTGTAGCTGTCTGTGTGCAGGTGTACACACATCCGTGTGCAGGTGCACACACATCCATGCGCAGGCTCACGTATATGCACACATGTATGCGTGTGCCCTACAAATGCTCATGACTCACAGTGTGAAACAAATTCAGTGTTTAAGTCAACCTTAAGCAGATACATCAGTCAAATAAGTAATTCTGAGACTTCTTCGTTAGCTCTACAGTAGCTTCTTCCTTCTCTGTGGACAAACACACTGAAGTTCATACCAGCCTTGGCAACGTCTCTCAAAAATGCCACTCCTTCCAGGTGGTCCTAGCTGATAAATGTCTGGAAGTGTAGCTACGCCTCCTATCTCCAGCATCTCACTGCTGAGCCCCGCTTCACTTTCTTAAAATTCAGACCTTTATAAACTACACACGTTTACTGTATAGCACAGGGAACTATATTGGATATGTTGTAATGGAAGGACTGATGCTAAAGCTGAAACTCCAATACTTTGGCCACCTCATGCGACGAGTTGACTCACTGGAAAAGAGTCTGATGCTGGGAAAGGTTGGGGGCGGGAGGAGAAGGGGATGACAGAGAGTGAGATGGCTGGATGGCATCACTGACTCTGTGGACATGAGTTTGAGTGAACTCCGGGAGTTGGTGATGGACAGGGAGGCCTGGCGTGCTGTGGTTCATGGGGTCATGGAGAGTCGGACACGACTGAGCGACTGAACTGAACTGAACTGAATAAACTATAATGCAAAAGAATGAAAAAACAAAAAGTATAGATATATACATACATATGCATGAGCAAATCATTAGGATATACACTTGAAACTAGCACAATATTGTAAATCAACTATACTGTAATTAAAAAAAGAAAGTGCTTCCCTGGTCCAGTGGTTAAGACATCGAGCTTCCAAAGCAAGGGTCATGGCTTTGATCTCTGGTCAAAGAACTAAGATCCCACATTCCACCTGGTGTGACCAAAATATAGATATATATTTAAAAAGAAAGACAAAGAAAACAAGCCAGACCTTTAAACATTCACGGAGGACCCACTCTGAGGTGGGTGTAGCGGTGAGACCTGTGAGACCCGCGTCCTCTATGAGCTCGCAGTGAGTTTGAGTCCCATCGAGGTCACATCAAGGTCCTTTGACTTGGTTTGGTAGAAGCCAGCTTCATACCAAGGCTAGTTAGGAAGGCTGTACAACAAAGACAGAGGAACGGCTTCTCTGAGTAGAGGCGTGACTGTACCCTTCCCTTCTTTCAACTTTGCCAGGAGGGTCGGGGTGGGGAAGCCTGACAGCTTTGAGCAACTCTGGCCTCGAGGGCAGAAGCATGTGGGGCAGGACTCATCTCCACGAAGCTGGAAGGGGGACCATCCATGAAGCTGCCAAAAACGTTTGTGTCTGCAGCGGGGTGCAGTTGGTACCTAGGGAAGGAGAGATGGAAGTCTGGCTGATAATCTGATGGGTCTTCCACCCAGTGTGAAGGATGCCGTCCTTTTTGATATACTCTGGACCCCCAGCCTCGTGTGTGTCAGAGATAATATTGGGGCCCCCCAGCCTCTTGCGTGTCAGAGATAACCCCTCTCAGCCCCCACGGATACCTTGCAACCACATGAGAGGTCCTGGACCAGAACTGCCTGACTTAACCACTCTTGGACTCCTGACTCCCAGGAAGTATTGGGGATAATATATTTTTTTAAGCTGCTAAATCTGGGACTAATTTGTTACAGCAATTGACAACTATTGCAGTGCAATAGGCTTTTGCAAAGAGGCACAATGAGGGTTAAAGAAAGGAGCGATCATGTCCCCATGGGAGGGTGGTCAAAGCCTCCAATGAAGGGGCGGGTCATCGAGATGTGCCTTGCAGAGAACTGGGCATGGAGGAGAAGAGAAATAATGTTTCGGAGACAGAACAAGGAGCTGGAAGACTCAAGGTTGTATTCAGGAAATAGGAACGGGGTCAGTGATCTGCATCTTTGATGAGAGCCGGAACCTGGCGGGAGACGAGTCGGGAAGGGTGCTGGCCACAAAGAAAGCACCTGTGTGGTTCCTCTCTCTCACCCAAACCCCGAAGGACAGTCATTCTGCACGGCTTGGTCCTTGAACCTCTTCTCTTTCTTTATGGAGTTCCTTGGTGATCTCATTCACACTAGTTTCTAACTAGGTTGCTTTAAAATCTAACCAGACCAACCCTTAGTGAATCAATCGCACATCTTCAATTGCTTGCTGATTTTTTCCACCCAAATGAAATGTTTCCAGCATCTCAAATATCTTTGACCCTTAAATCTATCTTCCTCTCTCGCCATCCTCCTTAACTGACTCTGCGACTGCAGACATCCTCAGATCAAACCCCAAAGTGCTTTCCTAACCTTCTCTTCTGCTTCCTGTATACAGCCTATATGCCTCCAACTGCCAGCGAGCAAACGTTGGAGTTCCTGTAGCACGGTGGTATCAGCCTGTGGGGACATGCGAAGATGAACCAGAGATAGGTGAACCAAGAAGCTGGCTGAGAGTAATTTCACAGGATAATTAGTTTTAGTTAAATGTAATCTCTAAGGACACCTTTAATTTTCTCAACTCTCTGCTTCTGCCTTCTCCGATGCACCTGTGTACACAATGCAAATTGGGCCTTAAATAGTTCTTGAACAAACTTTGAGAGGTAAGTGAACATAAATGTCATTACTAAATGGTAAAATAAAAGGTGTCTATTTCCCAGCTGGCTTCAGGGACACGTGACCCGTGCCCCACACTCTGCAGAGTGCAGTTCTTGGTGTAATGCTCTGTTGTCACCAGTTCAAAATTCTTAATAATTCTGGGGCAGGGGCCCATGTTTCCGTTTACTGTTGAGCCCCACCGATGGCATAGGGGGTACTGATAGCGGGTGATGGTGTTTGATTTTTCATTTCTGTTATTTTCGTTCTACTGTTGAAAAAGGAATTTAAGGCGGCATAAAGGATGACTCAAATGGAGAAAGGTGAGTTAGGGAGTTAAGATGGAAACCGAGATAAACACTCGCCTGCTACAAGCTGCTCACGAACATAGTTTTAAGACTTTCTAGCAGCCACTGTGGGCAGGGAGGAGTGACAGGTTGGGAGAAGCATGGTGTTCAGGGTCAGCGGCTCAGGAAGAAGCACCGATACCCCGAGAGGAGACCAGAAGGCACCCCCTGGGGCTCAGCTGGTAAAGAATCCGCCTGCGATGCGGGAGACCTGGGTTCCATCCCTGGGTTGGGAAGATCCCCTGGAGAAGGGATAGGCTACCCCCTCCAGTATTCTTGGGCTTCCCTTGTGGATCAGCTGGTAAAGAATCCGCCTGCAATGCGGGATACCTGGGTTCCATCCCTGGGTTGGGAAGACCCCGTGGAGAAGGGAATGGCAACCCGCTCCAGTGTTCTTGCCTGGAGAATCCCATGGACAGAGGGGCCTGGTGGGCTGCAGTCTGTGGGGTCACAAAGAGTCGGACACACCTGAGCAACTCTCACACACAGGAGACCGTAGAGGACCTGGCCAGGGAACTTGATCCCACGTGCCGCCACTGAGAGGTCACAGGCCACAGCGAAAGGTCCTGCTGCTGCAGCTGAAGGTCCTGAATGCTGCCACGAAGATCAAAGTCCCGCAGCTAAGACCCCGTGCAACCAAACATGTCTTTTTTTTTTAAAATAGATTTGGAAATGACCCTAAATCCCACTCTGACTGAACTGGAATAACTGGATTGTAACAGATTTGTAAAGAAACAACATAGAGAAAATCCCCTGACAGGGGCTGTAGGGAGCATGAGACTCTGCAAGGAACAAAAGAAACTCCCGTTGGGTCATTGTTGAACATTTATTAAGCGCTGACTGTGTGCACAGCTTGGGCTCTCCGCTCCTCACAGTGCTGTGGGATATATGTATGATGGGGCGGACGAGGTGAACAAACAGCAGTTCCAGGATTGAGGGACCTATTGCTGTTGTGCGTGTTAAGTAGCCTCACTTGTGTCAGTGACCCTACGGACTGTAGCCGGCCAGGCTCCTCTGTACTGGAGTGGGTTGCGTGCCCTCCTCCAGGGGATCTTCCCAACCCAGGGATCAAACCTGCCTTTCTTATGTCTCCTGCACTGGCAGGCAAGTTCTTGACCTCTAGCGCCACCTGGGAAGCCTGGGTCTTAAGAGTTGTTGCTGTTCAGCCGCAGAGTCGTATCCAACTCTTGGTGATCCCACGGACTGCAGCGCGCCAGGCCTCCCTGTCCCTCCACTGGAGGAGGCAATGGAAACCATCCCAGGTATAATTGCTGTGAAAATCTCATGAACTATCGTCAGAGTGCATGCTGTCAAATCCAAGTTCACGTGCCTGACCCAGAGGCCAAACAAGCCAAAACCTCGGAGTTTGGAGCAGAAAAGGTTTACTGCAGAGTCAAGCAAGGAGAACGGATGGTTCATGCTCAAAACCCCAACTCCCTGATGGGCTGGGGGCGAGAAGTTCTTATAGGCAAAACTTGGGGTGAGGGCTGCAGGGTGTCTGACTTTCTTCTGATGGGTTGGTGGTGAGGTTACCGGCCGGCACTCCAGGCACTTGGTGCTCGGCATGAGGTAACCAGCCTCCTCTGGGTGGGCCCTGAGTTCCTGCAGGCGGCTCAAGGCTGTTGTTCTGTATGCACCTTCTGGAGGAACTGGGACCTGCCTCACTGCTGCTCTATTGTTTCTTGATCGTTCCCCCTTTGTTTCTGCATTCCCTCACTTCCTGAATCAGCCTTTTGGAACTCTGGAAGGTGTAGGAGTGTGAAGGAAGCAAGCCTATTTTCTATAAACAGGAAACGGGAATGTGGAAAAGATTAGTACCTGGAGGGCTTCACAGGGTTTCGTGCACAGAAGGTAAAAATGAGTCTAGTTGGAGAAATCTGAATGAGCTTTAAAGGGACAAGGGGTCACGGTGAGAAGCAGCAACGTAAACACCCTTCAGTTCAGTTCAGTTCAGTTCAGTAGCTCAGTCGTGTCCGACTCTTTGCGACCCCATGGACTGCAGCATGCCAGGTCTCCCTGTCCATCACCAACTCCCGGAGCTTGCTCAAACTTATGTCCATCTAGTCAGTGATGCCATCCAACCATCTCATCTTCCGTCATCCCCTTCTCCTCCTGCCTTCAATCTTTCCCAGCATCAGGGTCTTTTCCAATGAGTCAGTTCTTTCCATCACGGGGGCCAAAGTATTGGAGTTTCAACTTCAGCATTAGTCCTTCCAATCAACACCCAGGAGTGATTTACTTTAGGATGGACTGGTTGGATCTCCTTGCAGTCCAAGGGACTCTCAAGAGTCTTCTCCAACACCACAGTTCAAAAGCATCAATTCTTCAGCGCTCAGCATTCTTTATAGTCCAACTTTCACATCCATACATGACCACTGGAAAAACCATAGCTTTGACTAGATGGACCTTTGTTGGCAAAGTAATGTCTCTGCTTTTTAATATGCTGTGTAGGTTGGTCATAACTTTTCTTCCAAGGAGCAAGCGTCTTTTAATTTCATGGCTGTAGTCACCACCTGCAGTGATTTTGGAGCCCCCCAAAATAAAGTCTGTCACCGTTTCCTTTGTTTCCCCATCTATTTGCCATGAAAGTATGGGACCGGATGCCATGATCTTAGTTTTCTGAATGTTGAGTTTTAAGCCAGCTTTTTCAGTCTCACTTTCATCAAGAGGCTCTTTAGTGCTTCATTTTCTGCCATAAGGATGGTGTCGTCTGCATATCTGGGGTTATTGATATTTCTCCCAGCAATCTTGATTCCAGCTTGTGCTTCACCCAGCCTGGGCATCTCGCATGATGTACTCTGCATATAAGTTAAATAATCAGGGTGACAATATACAGCCTTGACGTACTTTAAAACAGGTGATTATGTGACCTTGTCAAACTGCTGTGGACACTGTGAGGCGGGGGTGTGGTGTGGTGGGGGTGGTGTCAGAATGTTGCCCAAATCTTGGCTCTCTGTGCACCAATGCCAAGCAGGAATATAGAGAAAGAGTGGCTTTATTACTTTGCCAGGCAAGGGGGAAACACAGTTAGCTAGCACCTCAAGAACTTTGCCCCCTCCCTGGTGAGTAGAAAGAGGTTATATACTCAGGCAGGGGTATGTGATGAAGATCAAGACAGCACCAGTCTCCATTTCTTCTTCTGTAAAGTTTCAAAAGGGTGGGGCTGCTGACAAGCTTCCCAGGTGGCGCTAGTGGTAAAGAACCTGCCTGGCAATGGAGGCGACATAAGAGACGTGGATTTGACCCCTGGGTCGGAAAGATCGCATTGGTGGAGGGCAGGGCAACCCACTCCAGATTTCTTGCCTGGAGAATCCTATGGACAGAGGAGCCTGGAGGCCTAGTCCATAGCGTCGCGGAGAGTCAGACACGACTTGGCGACTGAACAGCAAAGGGCTGCTTTGCCGCAGCCACCCTTCCAGCACACTCCACCCATGGGGAGAGAGGGAGGTAACGGCGGAGGAAGTGCACGAACGCACTGAAGAACGTCCTGTTTGACATCACCCCGCGCTGACCTCTAAAGGTCTGACCTTGGGAGACGTCAGAGGGGCCATCGCGCCTCCTGGCCACCAGAGGGTGCTCCGACTTGGTCCTCCGGCTCCAGCAGCAGAGGAGCACGTGCGGGACCTGTGAGCTGGAACGGCCGGGGCAGGAGGGGCCGAGGCCGGCTCGGTGGGAAGCGGAGGGTGCGCCGGGCCGGCCCGGGGGACGCGGCGAGGACAGAGGAGCGGGCCTGGGCGTCGGGGCCGGCTCGGGGCCCACAGGGCCAGGCCCTGGATCCGGACCTGGGCCCGGGGAATCGGCGGTGGGCCTGCGCTGCTCCCTTCTGTGTCACGGCTGCACCTTCGCAGTAACTGCAGCTGCAGCGGCAGGGTTCGCGGCCACACGAGAGGGGAGCCAGACGCCAGGAACCTCACAGCGAAGGCGGGAAAGACCGGGAAGGAGATGGGACCGGCCCGGGCGGCGGAGCGGAGGGCGTGCGTGGAGGGGGCGAGCGCAGGCCGGTGACGGGGTTGGGCTGGGGTGGGGCGAGAGAGGCTGCGGCGCCCTGCCCGCGCCCTGCCCGCGCCCTGCCCGCGCCCTGCCCGCGCCCTGCCCGCGCCCTGCCCGCGCCCTGCCCGCGCCCTGCCCGCGCCCTGCCTTCGCTGGCGGATCCACCGTGGCCGCTCCCACCCGCCAGGCAGCAAGGGGTGTCTCACGTCGATGGCACGAGGAACGGGGTCCAGTTTAGAATGACTTCCCTCCGCCATGCTCACAGCAGAGACATTGCTCACTTCCTGGAGGGAGTGAGGATCCTACTCGGCCCCAGCCTGTAAATAGGACTCTCCCGTAGCTCAAACGGTAAAGAATCTGCCTGCAATGCGGTAGACCCGGGTTCAGTCCCTGCGTCAGGAAGATCCCCTGGAGAAGGGAATGGCAGCCCACTCCAGTATTCTTGCCTGGAGAATCCCATGGACAGAGGAGCCTGGTGGGCTACAGTCCATGGGGTTGCAAAGGGTCGGATACGACTGAACAACTAACACACGTGTAAATATGACAAGAAAGCAGCAGATGCTGCAGGTGAGGAGGGGTCCAGAGGCCCGTGTTGTTATTGACAGCTGCCACTCAGCCACGACACACTGAAATGGCCATATTGTCTACAATCACCATCCAGATACATTGGCGGCTGCCTGTAGCTGTTGAATAATACCCCTGCTAATGGCCACGTAATTCTAGCCAGCAGTTTTGGAATGTGTATTGTACATATTACAGATGAGGTTAAGCAAAAAGATGGCATTGTTCAACCCATTGCCATTTTTAGAAAAGCAGTCTGGGTATGGTTCCTATGAAATCCTTTGGAGTTTTAAGAACACTTCAGTTATTTCGTTCCAGATGAGGCCTTGTAGTCCACAGATTATACCTGATTCTACATAAGTAAGAGATTAGGCACTGTTTCAGATACACAAGCTTTCTCAGAGAGCACCTTCCTGGTGTAATTAGTCTGTTGAGATTGCTTTATGTAGAGCCCCTAAATAAAAATCAATCCTGAAATGTGCACTATCTTTAACAATCATTAACGGTAAAGTATCTTAGACTATATGTACTTGAATACTGTTTTCTACACTTTTAAAAAGACTATGTATACTCTAGGTGGCAAGAACCACACAAGGGAAAAGTGAATTTGCAAATTTAGAAGGAGACGCTTCTGGGTATTTCTCCTTCCCTCTCAGTAGAACGCCTCACTCTGACACTTCTGGTTCCCAAACGTGTGGGCTTTTTCCTCCAAGACAAGTCATTCTCTGTGACATCAGCTGAGCATCCTATAGTTCAGCTCAGTTCTGACATACCTACCTGGAGATGATGTCAGATCCCCGAAGTGAGGGGATTCAGTCCTGGGGACTGCACCCCCTTCCAACTTCAGACACCAATTGCACGTCCAGATTGTTGCCTGTGCTTCCCACCCCGACCCCACGGCTACAAATCAGAGGGTCCTCCTCAGGTTTGATTCGTTTGCTAGAGCAACTCACAGAATTCAGGGACACCGTTCACTCACTGTTTACCAGTTTATCATAAAAGAACACAGAAAAGGAGACAGTTGGACATTCAAATGGAAGCCCTGTGGGAAGGGGGCGGAGCGTCCACCTCCCTTCCAGGCCTGCCCCCTCCACTGCTCACCAGCTTTGGAGATTGCAGGGAGGATTCACCACACAGGCATGATCCATCAGTAACGGCATTTCCAGCCTCTCTCCCAAAGTTCTTTGGGGACAAGGAGGAGGGCTGAAAATTCCAAGCTTCTGACTGTGTCTTGGTCTTTCTGGTGATCAGTCCGCACCCAGGAGCCCACCCAGGGTCACTTCATCAGAACAAAAGACACTTCTATCACCAGGATGTCAGGAACCAGCGCCGAAGACCAAATGTTAGACCACAAGATGCTCCCAGTGTTCGTATCACTTGGGAGCTCTGTGCCAGGAACTAAGGGCAGAGACCAATATATAATTTTCCATGGTATTTCATCCAAGTCAACTTGGTTTAAACAGTGATTAGGAAGGAAGATGATGTGTTTGGTTCGACATGCTTCTTGGGGTTATTTACAGCACATGAAAGCTGTCTGAACGTGGCTCCTACTCCAGCGTTTTAAAACAACGTTAGGTATAATTTATGCACCATAAAATCCACTTGTTTTAAGTGAACAGCTATCACCATAGTTCAGTTTCAAGATGTGATTTTAATATGTAAAACTCAGACACGTTAAACAAAAACCTCACCCTCACTATCGGGCTGGATTGGGATCTTTAGGGGCCATCAGCACCTGGGAGGGTCTGCTCGTTTCCCTGTGCTATTTCATCTCTGCTTCCCTCTTAGAGTGTCAGGCACTCAGGGAACAAGCTGAAATATAATCTCTGTCCTCGAAGATCAGGAAGACAGTCATGAAAAGGGATAAAAAAAGATTATCGCATTGTTTGTGGAAGTATCTTCCTGATAGAAAGGCTGTCTGGGAATCACGGGGCCACATTTATCTCAGCCCCACCCCATGTTCTAGGAGATTTAAGGGTTCAGCTCAATAAACATTTATTGGATATCTGTGCTTGATGCTGTGGGTACAAAGATGAATAACTCACCCCTGCCTGGATTTTAGCAGCGGTAATTCAGCCTCAGGTGACTAAGCATCAGTGTTATTGGTCTGACTGACCTTGTAACCCAGGCACTGTATTTCAACCTCCGCCCAGGGCAGTGCGGTGGCAGGCTGGGGGGCAGGTTACAGCCCCCTTCCTGCACCCTGTCTGATAACAGGAAATCTTTGCTCAGATCCCTCCTCAAAAGCATCTTTTCAGGGGGCCCTCGCAGCCACCGAACTAAAATTTCAGCTTTCACCCAAAGCAAAATCTCCATGCCCCTCTTCTGGCTTGATTTGCCCCTTTCTGCTTTTCACTCCCCAATACATAATTTCTTGTACTCCTTTATTATCTTGTGTGTTCTCGGCTTCCTCCATCAGAATGTAAGTTCTGTGAGGGTGGGGGTTTGGGTCTGTCCTTCTCTGTCCTGACGCGAGGGCTGGGCTCTGGGGACAAAGGCCAGCCACCAGGAACATCTGTTGAGTGAACTCGGGAACATCTGATCCTTACCTGACTCCCCAGAGCCAGGGCCTCATCCTGATAACCGTGGATCTTCAGGGCCTGGGATCTTGAAGACCCTGATGGCATCTCACTCCCACATGTGGACAATGCCTCTGTCTGGGGTGTGATGCCTTCCTGAAGCTTCGACCACACTGCCTGCCAGCTCTGGCTCTGAACCCCGCCTGCTCCGAGCTGCAAGCGTCTCGCAAGCAAGAGCTGCTCCTGCAAGTGTCTCACTGAAGAATCCTCTCCGACATGTAGTTGCCTGTATCACCCCTGCCCTGGCTCTGGCCCCCAACTAAGCTTAAGAACAGCCTATCCCAGTCTGCCCATGGTTAATTAAGCCTCCCTGTGTGACAGCTCTACAAGGTTGGACAGAAGGCAGAACACCCACGATGGGGCGTGAATCCAAAGACCAGTTGGCGGGAATGAGTGAGGGCGGCAGAGTTTTCTGTTCAATGGGCTGAGTGCTTGAATCCTCCCAAAGGACCGTTTGCAAAGCAGCTGAAAAGAAAGATTTTAAACATTTTGGAAGAATTACCCACCCCTGAAAGTAGCTTCTTTTAATGTCGCTTTTGTATAACGATAATATTTCTAGGCTAAATTTTTCTAGTAAAGTCTTGCTGTATTGTCACTCACCATCCTATTTGAAGCTGCTGGTTAACATCAGAGCTTTCAATATACTCATTAGCTTCTCATTAAAGCGACAAAAATGAGGACAAAAGATTTGTTTTCAGGCTCCTAAAGTTGAGCCTGGAAATAAAGACTCCTGAAGCTTTCTATGGCGAGGATATACGTCTGCTCTTAAAACAGACACACCGCTTTCACTCCTGCCAGGTGTGCAACAGAGGATATAACTTCAGGGAACAGAAAGACGTGGGTCAGCCAGGAGAACGTTTTAATTGGGGGTGTGCATTGGAAGGACTGATGCTAAAGCTGAAACTCCAATACTTTGGCCACCTCATGCGACGAGTTGACTCCTGGCAAAGACTCTGATGCTGGGAAGGATTGGGGGCGGGAGGAGAAGGGGACGACAGAGAATGAGATGGCTGGATGGTATCACCGACTCGATGGACATGAGTTTGAGTGAACTCCGGGAGTTGGTGATGGACAGGGAGGCCCGGCGTGCTGTGATTCATGGGGTTGCAAAGAGTCGGACACGACTGAGCGACTGAACTGAACTGAACTGATAGCGGCCTGACACCCATGAAGCTTTATGCTTCTCAGTGACCGATTTTTGCATGTGCTGAGTGACCCCACATTTGGAAACACTATTAACAGGTTTTATTTAAGGGGCAAGACAAGAAGGGTCTCTTGAGGGCATTGTGAATTTTAGTAGGTCACACAGGGTGCTTCACAGGCTGTCCATTTCATCATCTTGGCAGAAGCACTTCAATGAGATGTGGGAGAGGTCCTTGCCCCCTGGACAAGACAGTAGGACATAAAGACATCTCCATTCCAGCAGCCGGCAAATCCCAGGAAGCCTGCTTCGCTGGACGACTAGGGAGCACTCAGCTGAAGCCTGGTGAGGGAGATCTAGGAAAGCTGGCAGGCTTCACTTTACCAGGGTCATGGAATAGACTTAGGAATTTCCAGTCTGTGTAGACGTCTCTCCCAGCGACCTTCCTCCGTTCTCCTATTCTGAAATCAACATCAGAGGCACGCCTCGGTTTTCTTAGTGGAACAAGACATGCAAAGCTTGTCCCTAAGGTAGGAGTTAGGTTTCGAGGTGGAGAAATAAGGTGGACCCCCAGGTCCCAGGTCCCGCTGGTTCCCACGGCCCTAGGACGCGCCCCTCCCTCCTACCCCCGCCCCGTCCCCCCACCCCGCTCCGAATCCTGGGGACCCAGGTGGCGGGTGTCATTCCGGCTTCTGTGGCTGCATCCTCTCCTCCACCAAAGCAAGAGCCCGCCCTGCCTGGGCTACAGGAGCCCGCGGGGGCGTCCAGAAAGGACTAGCACCGACGCGGATCCGGACGCGCAGTTTCTGGAAACGTGAAGGTCTCCCGCCCCGCGCGGTCCGGGCCCGCGCCGCGGACCGGCCCCCGCCGCCTCGCCCCGCCCCGGCCCGCCCCCGCCGGCGGAGCCCGCCTCCTTCACACCTGACTCGGGCCAGCCCGGGTCCCGCGCGCGCAGAGAGGGGACCACGACGCGTCCCCGCCGAGGTTGGGCCCCTGGGGTGCGGCCGGGGAGGGCGCGCAGCTCTTCAGCCCGGGGGTGGTCGGCGATTCCGGACAGACGGACGGACGGTGCGGACCGCGGGGGGTGGGGCCGCCAGGGAGGGGTGGCGCCGCGGGGAGCGAGCCGGCCTCCCGGTGCCGGAGCCCGGGCGGGGACGCCACCCGCTCCGGCTCGGAGCCGAGCGCTGGCGGCGGCGTCCGGCCCGGAGCGCGGAGGGCGGCCGGGCAGGTGGGGCGCCTCCCGAGGGGCCGCGCCGGGAGCCGGGGCTGCGGGCACCGCCGCACCCGGGGCGCGCGTCCGGCAGAGCGGGGGGCGGGCACGCGGGGACCCCGGCGATGCTGCCGCCGCCGCCGCCTCTGAGGGAGCGCCCGAGCCCGCCGCGGAGAGAGGTCGGTGAGTTTCGGTTTGTTCCTCCGCTCGGTCCCTCCGGGGTCGCGGGCGGCGAGGGGAGCGCCAGGGGATGTCTGCGCCCTCGCAGCGGCCGCCCCCGAGCTGGGCCAGCAGGAGCGGGGAGGCGCCGCCGGGGACGCGGCCGGGGGCGCCTTCTGGACCCTGGAGCGGGGGGCAGAGTCGCGGGGCGCGGGGGAGGTGGCCCCCGGAGTGCGCTTCTCCGAGCGCGGGCGGAGTCGGGCCGGCGGCCGGGGCGGGGAGCGGCGAGCCCGGCGGCTCCGGCGAGTCCTCGGATGCCCTCTGGAGCCCTGGTCCCGGGAGCTGCTCTCGGGCCCGCGCCGCGCGCCCCTGGGGTGCACGTGCGTGCGCGCGCGCCCCGGCTGCGCCCCGACCCCGCGCCCCCCGGGGATGCGCCCCTGGGGCGCCTTTGTCGAGCGCCTTGCCCGCCGCCTGAAGTTGTCCCTGCGAATCCGGCCCCTCCCGGGAGGAGAGGCGGCGGGGGAAGGCCAGACGTTAGGGGTCTTTTGTGCCGACCCCGCGCCCGGAGCGCTCGCTCCGGGAAGGGCAGCGGCAGGACAAAGGCGGCCGGACCGGCTGGGCGCTGCTCGGGAGGCGGCCCTCCCGCCGAGGGTGGGCGTGGGGCGGGGAGCGCCGCCCGGGGTGGAGAGGGGAGAGACCCAGAGCGGTGGGACAGTGCCCCGGGAGGCGGCGGACCCGGCGCGGGGAGGGATGCTCGCGGCCGCGGCGCCGGAGAGCCGGCCTGGGCGGGGGGCGGCGCGCCCCGCGCCCCCGCGTAACCGGGTTACCTAGGGCTTTCGCTCGTGCTCCACGGTGCTGTTCTGCGCCTTCTCTGTTTTTCTTTCCTAGGGGTTACCGTTGTTAGTTGAGGCTATGCCCCCGGAGGATGACTTAGGGGCGGGGGAGACTGCGGAGGGCCGGGGGTCGGTGGTCACTGATACCGTAAAGACAACGAGAGGCGCTTCGCCCCTCGGCGGCCCAGCCCGCCGCACCCCCGCCTCGCGCACCGGCCCGGCGCCCGCTCCGCCGCGCTGCCCGGGAGGACGCTTGCGTTTCTTGGCTGCGCGCGTCTAACCCTTGCTGCGTGTGTTTCACTGCAGGCCGAACAAAGCTCGGGCTCAGTTGTGCTTCCTGCTTGTCAGCCTCTTGCCTCCCAAACGCGTGCCATTTCCACTTGATGTCGTCACGCAGAAGGGGGTGAAAGGGCCTCGGGGACAGATGCAGGTAAACCCCGATAATCCGGGTAGGCGCCTGGGTATCCCCAGGTCGTTTGGGTCAGCGGTGTCTGCAAGGGGCGGCTCGGATGGTTTCCGCGTCACACCATCCATTCCTGTCTGTGTGGAGGAGAGGGCACCGCTGAAACTCCTGGTCCAGAGAAAGAAATTGCAAATGACTTTAAACCTTCCTTTTGAAGAAGTCGTTGTGGGCAAGCTGCCTTTGGAGCTGCATAAATCCCACCGGTTCCCTTTAGGGCAGTTTTGATGTAATCTGCAGTTGCATGGGAATGTGGGGTTTGAATATGTCTGCTTTCCTATCGGTAGAAATACATTTTGGCCTCAGTCTGTAAGCGGAATATCAGGTGTTGAAAAGGCAGCATTGTACGGCCGATTGTAAATTTGACCAGTGCCCTGTTGGGGCTTTGGTCACGTGTAGCAGCCTTCTTAGGGAAGCTCTCTCTCCCCGTTTGTTCGTTGTGATAATACTTGCAACAGCAGGAGGGATGTGCCAGCAGTGAAGTTGCTGGGAGGTGGGTGGGAGGGCTGTTGGGAGAGCAGAAAGAGAAGGAAACACGGAGCTTCAGCAAAGTTTCCATTTATGTAGCCATGAACCATTAGGCCCTCAGTCTGCTTTTATCTTTAGGTTCTCAGTTCTTTTCCAAAAACTGTGGCCTGTTCTTTTCTTTCCAAGGATAGTTCTATTTTGATGGCAACCTAACCAGACCTGGGGTTATCTTGATAAGGCTCTGTGAAAGCCTCACCTTCAGATGGCTCGGGACACCTTGATGTGGGTATTGTGTCCTGGAGGCCAGAGTCCGGGCGTCCTCCGGGAGAAGCAGGGAAGAACAGATAGGAGTGGATCAAGATTTCTTCTGTAGGCGAAAGGGCTGGTGAGGCCTGGAGGCCTATGTGCACTCTCACACTGCCCCGCGTGACACCTGTGGCACATTCTCCCTTTACCTTTCCCCCCCAAAATCCCTTAAAAACATAGAATTTAAAAACGTCAAAGATCTGTCGTTGCCCTCTAGGGTAATTTTGTTTGGAAAGGTGACTTCATTTTTTTCTTCTACTCGGAGCATTCGGGTGTCTCTGGGAAAAGCAGAAGAGTTTCCACCCTGTCCCAGCTGAAACAGAGACCTGCGCTTTGGAAAGATCAGCGGTGTAGTGGGGCTAGGGTAGACGTATTTTGACCAGTGATTTTGATGTCAGATATAATGCAGGGTGTGTGCCCAAGAGGGAAAGCCACGTGATGGGATAATAAGGAGTGTAATAATTCAGTAGAAACAAAGGGTGTGGCTTTTTTTAATAGAAAAAATAAATACCTCACAACATAAAATTCCACATGGGAAAAACAGCTGCCTGCACATGTAAACGCGCGTCCAAGAACAGAGAGCCATGGCTCAGGGTTAGCTTTCACGGTGGTTTTCAACTGAGTCTGGTAATAATTCCTAACCAAGCGTTACACTGACGTTTAACTTGTCCTTTTAAGTGCAGGCTCCCCACTCCCAGATGTGGGCAGTGGTGCATTTTAGTTCTTAGGTTGGAGGAGCCCTAGAGGTTACGAGACTGACTTTGGCCTGCAGAGCTGAGTTCTTCCTACAGTGTTCATTTACTTCATTTGGGAGATGTTTATTGAGTACCTGATGGGTACTGGGCTCGGTGACAGCTGTCAAGGGCCGGCCTGGGGTGGGGTGTGGAGACACAAAAGCGAACCACCTCCAGGGAGCTTCCGGGGTGACGGAGAGCTGTAGACCTGACTCTCAGGTCAGGGGATGCTAGCGAGGGGGGAGCAGAGTGGGGTCCTGGGCTTCTGAGGAGGCGACTCGTGTGGTCATCCAGCCTCTACCTGAGTGTTTCTTCATGAGGGTGCTCACTGCTTCACCCGTGACTGGGCCTGTGGTCGGAAGGGGGACCTTTTCTTTGTAGTGGTCCAGCTCCTCAGCTGAATTTTGTGCGAATGGTTGAGTTTCCCCCTTGGTGATGGCCATTCTGTTTTCAATCCTTGCTCTCTCAGAGACTGCTAGTTGCCAGTCTGCGCTGTTGGCATCCTTTACATTTCAAGGTGTTATTTGGGCCCTGCTGCAGTTGAATTTTGAAGTAAGTTCTGCTTTTCTGTCTTAGAAAATGGGGGGAGGGAGACCTTGGCAGGTCTCGGTGTTTTTAAGCAGTGAGGTATCCGCAAGATCGGTTGGGTCATTTGGCCGTGACAAGCGCCTTCCGGACCTCAGCGGCGAAGGCAGCTTCTTCCCGCCCCACGCTGCGTGTCCAGCTCGGGCAGCGGCTGGGCCTGCTTTTGGTAGTCCCTTGAGGGCCCAGCTTCGTGGGGCGTGGTCCTGACGGGGGCCTGGATGAAAGTCCCTGCGACAGGCCGGGGAGCCCTGGAGATCTCTCTCTGACCCGGAGGAGACTTGACGCTGCTCCAGCGGACTCGTCCTGTGACTCTGTTTAACCGCAACCTGCTGCTCCTTGCGCTGAACGGGGGAAACTGGGTCTAGGTGAGCAGCACCAACGCCCTTCCAGGAGTGGCCTCGTGTGTTCCTGCAGGCTCTAGGCTAGTGCATTGAGAGTTACATGAGTGTGGATTAAATGAACAAATGGCATGGCTCTCAAAGAATCTGGTCCTACCCAAACCTGTTTTTGCTAATACGTTGATGTTCTGTTTGCTAGTAGGATTGCACATTGGCCATCAAATACCAAAGTGACAATTGTTTCCTCTTTTTGCCCGTTGTGAGTCGTGGTTTATTCTGGAGTGATGGGCCAGGAGGTGTTCCCAAGGCCGGTTCCGGGAGGGTTCTGTGCTGAGCGTTACGTAACAGGGAGGTGTAGCTCCCAGACTCCCTCGCCCTCGCCATCTGCCTCTTGTCTAAGCCTTCCTGAGCTTGTTTGGAGCAGCTGAGGGTTGAAAAAGAGCACGAGTGGGCCTGAATGAGTTCATCGGTTAGAATGTTTAGGGTTTGATATGTCCCTTTAGCATAAGTATGGAACTGAGTAAGATAGTGCTGCTCTGGTCACTAATCACGTGGCTGAGGTTGTCTTCACAGATGGCTCTGTAGATGTGCTGCTGTCTGTGAGTTGCAAAGAGTCGGACGTGATTGAACAAAAGTGACTCTGCAGACAAGTGATATGGTAACCTGGCCGCTGGCCCCCGAGTCACAGTGACCGGAGGACCTCGGTGTTGACTAAAAGTCCAGAGGCTGCTCTCCAGTCCAGCTCCCTTGAGGGACAAAGAAGCGCACCCACTGGGGCTCAGAAGTGGAGATGAGCAGGTGAGAAACCCGTGCGAGATCCAAGTGCAGATTCACCCGAGACCCCCCAGGACCCAGCAAAGGGCGAGGCGCAGAATGAGCCAGGGGGCAGTGAAGCCCTGGGGACCAGTCTGGAAAGGTCTCTGGAAAGCTTTGAAATACACGTCTCGATCATGTTTGGCTTCTGAGTTCCTTACTGTTTTATTTTCACCATGAAGTCGGCCATCCAGGCCGAAGACGCTGGTGGAGGGCACGTGACTGCTGGCATGGTCGGTCTCTGTGTCGTGGAAGCTGGAAGGGAGGAGGTGCTGCTCTTCCGGACTCTTCTTCAGGGCTTTGGGAGCCGCACCGTGTATTCCAGGATGAAATAAGTACTTGTTATGTGGTTTAAGGTTTTCTTTTTCCGGTTGACTTACTGCCATTTTTAAGGACAGAGTCCTTCTCTGTCGATGGGACTTGCATTTCCTTTGGGTAGTTATTGAGGCCTGGGATTTCCTGGTGGAGCCTTGATGTGTCTGCTGCGGCCTTGGAGCACATTCTTTGTGGAGTTGTGTGTGTGTGTGTGTGTGTGTGTTGGGGGGGCAGTGCTGGGGGATGTCTGTGGTCTGCTGGGAGTGCAGGGGTTAGTGGAAAGGATGCCTTATTTTCCACTTAATTTATAAATCCCTGCATGGCTGAAGCTCATTGCAACATCCTGTGAGGTAAAGGTTATTCTAACATCACATGGGCTTCCTGGGGGAGCAGGCTTCAGGCAAGGAAGGGGATGATCAGATAGATGCAAATGGGCTACTGGTGGGAGCGAAGTCGTGATGAAATGGAATCTATGGACACTGTTCTGTGCTTGCCTTGTCTCTTGCTACGCCCCCGTCCCCATCTTATTCCTGCCTACCAAAGGAAATGTAACTTTCCCCCCTCACTTTCCATTAGTAAATCCAGATAACCACACATCATGTACTCCTCCTGAGGTTCTATAAGAACTGATGAGAGTTTGGTAAAAGCTTTGAGAGATACTGTGGAAATATATGCTGTGCAAATAGGGACCGTGGTTATTGACATTGGTGTTTTGCTTTTTAACAGATGAACTGGGCATCTTTAGTGACAATTCCCACATCTTCCTTGATTTCTCCCTCCTAGCTGAGAACTCTTACGCCTGGCTTTCCCACCCCCAACGTCCTGTCCAACTTCGACTTTCAAGCTCTGCCTGGCTTGAAAACACCACATTAGCTGGAATGGTTAGCCTACCAGGCCCCCAAAATGCTTTCCATAGCCTATTTCTTAATTCTGGAATATTCTATGGCCTGCAACGTCCTCTCCCGCACGATACCCCATCATTAAAGGTGACTCAGCTCTTAACTCTCCTAAAAAGCTTAACTTGGTCATTTTAGTTCATAGCGACCCTTGACTCCCGCAGTGTTCTTTGCCAAAATTGCCGCTCATTTCACTCAATATTCACTCATTCATTCTACAGAGGGCCCTTGTCACAGTTGCCCTGTATTATCACCTAAGATCGAAGTGTCTTTTTCTTTCCGTTTAATTGCAGAGAACAGAGACCCGCTCGAGCTAGTTTATATAACGGGAGATGTGTTGTAAAGATGTCCCAGGATGCCTTTTGTCACCAGACCACGTATCACAAGTCATTGCTCAGCTGGGGGAGAGGGCTAGAGGTACAGTTCTTTCCAAGGGGTCTGTGGGCTGGCAGGTGTGGAGACTGACGCAGTAGGGTCTCAGCTCTTTTATCATTTCTGTGAAGATGACAACTAGATGAAGTTTGACCCTAGTTTGTATTGCCCACCACGTTTGCAGAAAGTAAGGGCTCAATAAATACTAAATCATTGATAACAGAGAAATGATTTTGACTTATTGGGATAAAGGGATTATAGATGCTTTTGGCCTGTAGAATTAAAGGAAGTTAAGAGAGAAACTGATTTTTAAGAGCTTCCCAGCTTGCATTAATAATGAGTAAGTGTTGAATTGGACTCAGCTGCCAGCCTGCAGTGTGTGCATCCCAGTGGTCGGGAGGTGAAGATTCTCAGAGAGTCATCATTCGAACAAAATGAATCGTCATTGGTGGCCTGTTTTTCAACTTGGGTTGGCCTGTTTCTTCCAAAACAACAATAAAACAAACCAAAAAAACCTCTTCTTGGTGAAGCATTAGAACTTGACACCCTCCCAGACCAGTCCACAATCTCAAGGAGCAGACTGGGTTTGGGTTTGACGTGAGTGGGTGACCCTTGCCCACAGCTGGCTACTCACCTGTCTCCTAGCTCACTTGTGGCCGTAAGTGCCTTTGGGAGAGGCATCTGGCTTCCCTCACCTCTTTAGATTTTGGAATACTCATTCACATGATAGGAATGCTTGATCATTATGGATTATGTTATTGTGAAAGAGGAAATGTGTTCAGCTGCTTGGAGAAAATGGCCAGGAATACATTAGCATTAACATAGTGTTCTCCATTTGACGGATAATGAACGGAATGGAGATGAATGTCTCAAAACCCGAAGTGCTCAGTGTGATATTCTTATGCGGCGGCTGTGTTGCTCTGTGGGTTTGCAGATTGCTTCCTTTGAGGTGAAATGATATTAAAAGTAGTTGGCGATCACGAGGACAGATCTCTGTACTTTGTTTAGAGAATTTGCCCCTCTGTTGCATGAGCCATGAGGATAGCCATCATTTTAAGTGAGCAATAGCTGATTCAACCATGCAGTAGGGAGCCCTCGGTGACTGGGATGAGTGCCTGTCCATCTCCTCCTGCTCCATCACATTCCCCCTTTAGAAGCTTCAGGTCGGAGTCCATCTAGTCACCTATCAGTTCAGTTCAGTTCAGTCGCTCAGTAGTGACCGACTCTCCGCGACCCCATGAACCACAGCACGCCAGGCCTCCCTGTCCATCACCAACTCCCAGAGTTCACTCAAACTCATGTCCATCGAGTCGGTGATGCCATCCAGCCATCTCATTCTCTGTCGTTCCCTTCTCCTCCCGCCCCCAATCCCTCCTAGCATCAGACTCTTTTCCAGTGAGTCAACTCGTCGCATGAGATGGCCAAAGTATTGGAGTTTCAGCTTTAGCATCAGTCCTTCCAATGAACACCCAGGATTGATCTCCTTTAGAATGGACTGGTTGGATCTCCTTGCAGTCCAAGGGACTCTCAAGAGTCTTCTCCAGCACCACAGTTCAAAAGCATCAATTCTTCGGCGATCAACTTTCTTCACAGTCCAACTCTCACATCCATACGTGACCACTGGAAAAACCATAGCCTTGACTAGACGGACCTTGGTTGGCAAAGTAATGTCTCTGCTTTTTAATATACTATCTAGGTTGGTCATAACTTTCCTTCCAAGGAGCAAGTGTCTTTTAATTTCATGGCTGCAATCAGCATCCACAGTGATTTTGGAGCCCCCAAAAATAAAGTCTGACACTGTTTCCACTGTTTTCTTATCTATTTCCCATGAAGTGATGGGACCAGATGCTATTGTTTTCTGAATGTTGAGCTTCAAGCCAAACTTTTCACTCTCCTCTTTCACTTTCATCAAGAGGACTTTGAGTTCCTCTTCACTTTCTGCCATAAGGGTGGTGTCATCTGTGCATCTGAGGTTATTGATATTTCTCCCAGCAATCTTGATTCCAGCTTGTGCTTCTTCCAGCCCAGTGTTCCTCATGATGTACTCTTCATATAAGTTAAATAAGCAGGGTGACAATATACAGCCTTGACGTACTCCTTACTTGAACTTAATTCAGTTGAAGTGTTGAAAACATGGAGCTTTTGAAGCAAGATAGTTTGGGTTCAAATATGAACTCTATCATGATGACCTTGAGCCTTGGTTTTTTCACCTGGAAAACAGAGGTCAGTCAACCTCATTGAGTTACTGTGAGTATACGCGAGGTCATTCCTGTAAAGTGCTCAGCGTGTCGTCCTGCGCGTCAGAGCACTGCACAGCGGGCAGCTATTGTTAAGGTCTGTTCCATTCAGTATTTACCATCCCCCAGTCTTGGTGCTGGATTCCAGAAATCCTGGGATGAATAGTTACGGTATAAACTCAAGGAACTCTGAAGCTAGCCAGGGAAATACCCACATCCCTATAGCTACAGCATTTATGTGAGGATTTCTTGTGTGCGTCGTGTTATTGGAGTCCTGTTATTGGAAAGTCTTTGTAAAGCTTTGCTTAAATGGTGTGGTGTTTAAAATGACAGACCTTCTCAGGAGGATGCTGAGGAAACCACGAGGATCTGAGATAGCCCACAGGCTTTCCTTACAGGGCACCAGCTAAACGCCTTTCCCTGCTGGCCTCACTCAGACAGGCCTCCTGTAACATCCGAACCTGCCTGTGCTGGGGTGTGCTTTCTTGGGGTTAGGGAGACCCACCGACTCGGTTGTCCAGGATGAAGAGGGTACTGGGTGGAAGGACTTACATTTTAAAAACCAGAATAGGCCCAGGGAACCTGGGATCAGTTGGTCAGCCTACTTTGGGGTCCTGTGCTTGTTCCGTGGTTTTTGTTTGCATCCTGAAGCAGGCTTTGTAGGTCTTCCACGTCATCAGAGACACGGCCGTCGGAAGGGAATGGGCAGGAGAGAGCCGAGCAGGGGAATTTGGAGAAAGCCGCGTGGCTGCTCCTCCTTTATACAGGCAACTGCTCTTTGGATGGAATCTCTATTAGCATCTGTATTACTTTAAAGAAGACAGCGCTTTAACAAAGCCACGAAGGCGGACAGTGAAAACTGTAAAGTTAATGGAATCTTTAAAAAGTTCCCCTTGGACAGTGGTGATTGCTGTGCCTGGTAGGGCTGTTGCCCAGATCTTGGTACATAGTCGACATTCAATAAATACTTGTTGAAAGAATGCTGCAATCAATGTAATCTTCAGAAACAGCTTTGAGAGCTGGGTTCCAGTTCAGGCTGGATTTGAGGCTGGGCCCTAACTTGAGAATGTGCAAGCCGAGATCCGCTCTGGCTTCCTTATCGCGCTGATATCCCGAGTGCATTTGTTCTATCTAGGGGCTTAGGTGCGTCTCAATTTGTCTCCTTTTCTTCTTGGTGGAAATGCCGGACACTGGCAAATGAGTTGCCTTGTCTTTTGTTGCAGCAGGGATGCTTCTGGAATGTACCCGTCGTGTAAGCTGATGGTGGAGTGGGCTGTGATGGGGCGTTTGTGTCCACAGTGCTTTCCTCCCAGGGGCTGGGAGGGATTTCCTGCTGAGTCTGTTAATTCCAGGCGGGGGTTGGGAAGGGGACCAGACCTGGCTCCGTGATACTGGGTGGCCAGACACAAGTCCAGAGCTGGGCTTCCATTGGCCGGTGTTCCCTCTTTCAGAATCTTCATTACTAATTTGGAGGGTTGGTTGGTGGCCACCTGATCAGGCTCTTAGGTAAGCCGTAGATTTTTCTAGTCTTTAGCTGGGGCTTCAAGTGGTAATCCTTGTTTTCTGTTTCTTCTTGAGAAGTGTTAACTGTTTATCTGGGGGTGTTAGGACCTGCAACAAACTGCCAGAGACAGTAATTACTTTGCTGGTTGCCAGTTCTGTAAATCTCAAGCACAGAGCACCCAAGGGCAATTGTCAGACGTTTACATCACCTTCCCATCAGACTCCCGTTTCATCATTGTGTACACTGAGAACTCATATTCCCTCATGTTCCTGATAAGACAGATTTCTTCATGGTTTCTTACTTCACCTAAGAAGAAGGTAAGCAGTTTATCTATGGAAGGGGAATCTTTTGGGAAACAGGACTCATTTACTAAAATTGTGTTTATTTCTACACACAAAATGCTAAACATTAGTTCAGACAGTTAGTGTTTCTTTGCAAAATCTATAGTTTATTTTTTTTTCCCCAACAGTGGAGTCAGAACTCTCAAAAATTAATTGTTCATACACCTTAAGTTTATATCAGAATAATAAATAAGGTCTTTGAGAATTGCATCTCAGGCCAATCATACTTCCCTACAAGAAGTTCACTGATGTACAAGGAAAAATGTCTTTACTAAGAAGTTAAAAAGAACACTTCGGATTTGACTCCAGACTGATTATACCTTGTTTGTGAAATCTGTCCGTGCAGATGCCAAGCGCTGTCTTTAGTGTACTCCTTAGAATAGCCTCCTCTTGGGGTCAAGTCCAGTCTGCAGTGGAAATTGAAGAAGATGCTGTCCAGACAATTTAGAATTCCTTGAAAATTAGGAGGGTGGTGATAATCAATTTTGAAGTCTAAGCATGATTCAGGCTCGGTCTTCTGGTTGGCTCAGCTTCTGTTTTATTCCTTGTTCTTGACTGACTGCAAAAGGCGTCGCCACGTGCTTCTGTTTCCACTTTTCGTGAAGGTGGTCGGCATTGACTTCACCAGGACCCTGGATGCCTTCCCTCACTGTAGGAGGAAGCGGTTCTGAACGGGCTGACTTTCCTCTGGGTTCTGCAGTCTGCTTCCTTCTCTTTAGAGAGTCTGACTTGAAAAGAGCAAATATCTTCCTTTTATGAGGCTTTTTAGTGCTAGGTGACTAGTGTCATTCAGTATAATCTATGGTACAATTAGAAATCTGATAAACTTTGTTTTCCCAAAGCTGGTTGCAGAGAAAAATAAGAGTTAGAGAAACAGTTTGGGGAGAAGAATGTGAGTGAGAACAGTGCGGGTGAGTGAGTGTGCTGGACTGTGGCCTTCTTGGAATTTTAATTTTAGTTTTAAAAATAAGAGCCCCCGTTGTTTACATGGTGGTATTAGTTTGTAATTAATAGCATCTTGCCCAAACAAATTGAAGTTGCTATTAATAATCTACAAAACAACGTGAGAGTTCATCAGGTGCTTCTCTTCCCGAGCTCGGTTGGATTCTACAGTGGATTTTATGACAATTGAAAGACAGTTTCGGGGGGTGGAAGAAGAGATGGCTACGGTAGATATGTTTGTTATCTGTTTCAGGTGAAGTGCTAAGAGTTTTAAGCATATTATTTGGGAGGGAAGTTTCCTAAGATTCTGGAAACTTACATAACTTCTTCAAGGTCACACAGTAAATTTACGCCAGAGCCAGGATGTGACCCTGGGGAGACTGCTGGGGAGCTGGGAGCCACTTTCGCAACTGGGATTAAAGATGGGAAGAACCAATGCTTTTCTGTTTCAACACAGCAGGCTCAGTGCAGTGTGATTTAGGAGGAGGTCTGCCTTCTGCCCTGTCCTGTCCTTGGGAACAAGGATGGATGCATTTGGTCAGCCATCTGCCTGAGTCAGTTGCATGTTGGCTTGGAGGCAGCGTGGTTTGGAGGACTCCTCAACAGGTCCTGTTGGGAAATTTGCAGTGAGGTTTCCAGCTATTACCTGACTTTGCCCTGTGCTAACAAGCCCACTCCAGTATTCTTGCCTGGAGAATCTCCTGGACGGAGGAGCCTGGTGGGCTGCTGTCCATGGGGTCACACAGAGTCGGACACGACTGAAGTGACTTAGCAGCAGCAGCAACAAGTTCCTATGGAGTCTGACGGTGGGAAGTGTTTCTGTAAAGACCACTTGACTGACAGCCAATGTGTGTGGCTGGGAACTTGAGACTTTCATGAACACATTGCTAAGGCACATTGAACAAACAGGCATTTTTTACTCACCTTCCTCTCCTAGTTCTTATTTTCCCCCCAAACAAAAAGGGAATAAATCGTACCCTTTCATATTGGCATTCCTTTGTTTTCGCAGTTCCCTTTTTCCTGAAACCATTTTTTCCCCCACCCCTACCTGCCAAAAAAAACACAGCTTTCTGATGGAGAACCATGAGTACACGCTTTCTTCAAGACATCTTTCCTGTTCCATTTGCCCTATGGATTCTCCTCCAACTCTCTCAAGCAAAATTAAATTTTCCTTCCATTTTTCCCCTTCAATGTAGTTCAGTTCATCCCCATATCTGATAATTCTATGTATGCTTGCCTCCCCTGCTCCACTGTGAATTCTTTGACTGTAGGACTTTGTCTTGATTAGGAGCTTGGGTGAGGGAAGGGAGGAACCAAGAAGCAGTGGGTGAACAGACTATCGATACGTGGATTCGCTGGGTTTGGTGAGAGCGTGTGGTAGTGGGAAATGGTGGAGGATCCAAGCACTGATGTGTGTGGTTCTGGCGACTGGCTCAGTGCTTCCCAAAACCTCAGCGTCATTGCCGTTTGGGCCTGGTTAATTCTCTGTTGTGGGGAGACCGTCCTGTGCCCCGGGGGACGCATCCCTGGACTCTGCCCACTAGGTGCCTGTTGCCCAGTTGTGGCAACCAAGGACATCTCCAGACGGTGCCGTGTGCCCCTTGAGAGTCAGAATCGCCCCAGTTGACACCTGCTGTCCTGGGTTACTTTCTGCATCGAGGTGGGGCCACGTGACTGGTTCTCACCATGAGGACGTGTGTGGGAATGAGAGGCGTCAAGAGGCGGGGTG
Organism: Moschus berezovskii; assembly: GCF_049115385.1. Taxonomy (NCBI): domain Eukaryota; kingdom Metazoa; phylum Chordata; class Mammalia; order Artiodactyla; family Moschidae; genus Moschus; species Moschus berezovskii. The sequence continues at coordinate 28,829,207 of NC_142487.1, read as the reverse complement.
TTCCTGCCCATCGGCTCTCTTCCTGGCCTGCTGGCCAGCTGCAGGGGTGCCGGGGAGAACCGGGAAGCCCTGGGGTACAGGGGAGACACAGGGGGAAGGAGCCGGGGTCTTGAATGACCGTGTGGAGCAGAGCCTCGCGTGCCAGGCTGCATTGGGCTGCAGTGTGAAGACACTAAACCACACGGCGTTAGCCAGGGAGGCCTGGGGGCACGTGTTTTAGCAGTCAGTCTGCCTTCCCTGGGGAATTTCCCTGGTGGCTCAAGGATAGAACAGTCGGCCTCCAATGCAGGATCCGTGCTAGGAGCCGTGGGTTCAGTCCCTGGGTCAGGAAGATCTTCCAGAGAAGGAAATGGCAAACCACTCCAGTATCCTTACCTGGGAAAGCCCATGGCCAGAGGAGCCTGGTGGGCTGCAGTGTGTGGGGTGGAAAGAGTCGGACAGGCTTAGCGAGTAAACAGCCGTACCCACTGCCTCCCCAACCTTCCCTGACGCTCGGGATTATGCTGAGGCAGCCGTGCTAGTGTTCCAGGTAGTGAGTAAAAGCAGACATTCTAACCGTGGACAATGAGAGTTTGTTTGTTTGTTCTTGTGTAGGTAACATCAGTCTTACTGCTAAAATTCTTTTGCTTTCTAAAATTTATCAGAAGATAAGAGGGTGATAAGCGTGGATTTATTATTCCACCAGTCTAATAATTCTGACCTGTGAATAACAAGCAGCCCTGAGCTATAAATATTTTCAGTAAAAAGTAATAAAACATCAGCTGTCCCAGCAGTTCTCATTTCCCCAGGTAGCATTATGTGTCTGTAACACAAGTTCAAGTATTTGTGGCAATTTATGTTTACTGCATCTTCATATTTGGGGGGGCGTAAACGACAGATGTTGATACCCTACAGTCACAGCTGTTCCCCACACCGTTAGTAAGTAAATCGCTATATGGTGTGACGGACTTTGAAAATGGACTCATGCATGCTCCTGTGCCGCTGAATGCGGTGGAGCAGTGTTCTTTAAAAAGCTGGACCCAAAGGCTAGCTTAACAGACCAGAGTCAGCGCCTCGTGCTAGATTTCCTTTGAAGTCACTGAGTGTATTTGTGGTTGTGTCTGCGTCGAGCCGCTGTCCGGAATGTGTAAGGCAGACGGTTTCCTTTGGCACCCGTCTGGATGACAATGGCGGGGTTGTTCGCGGGAGACAACGGCTGCTTGTGGGCGAGCCCTTCGTTGGCTGAAACCTTTGTGTTGGAGTCAGTGGTCCCCCTGCCTGCCCTGTTTGCATAGTGTTCAGTCCACTGTACAAAGAGCCACCCCCAGTGAATGTCACCTTTCCTGTCAATCAAACACTCCCACTCAGCAGATAGAGCACATTTGGCTTGATGACTTTAAGATGATAAAGTCTCTCATTCTTCTAGAAGAAATCCTGCTAGGCACCTTAAGTACCAAATATTTTTGATTCTTCTGTTTTTCATCCCATGTAAACCATTTTCACAATAATAAGAATAAGAGTAGCTAATACAGTATTTCGGTCATCTGATGCCAATAGACGACTCATTGGAAAAGTTGCTGGTGCTGGGAAAGATTGAAGGCAGGAGAAGAGAGTCAAGATGATGAGATGGCTGGACGGCATCGCCGATGCAGTGGACAGGGACTTGGGCACTCCGGGAGATGGTGAGGGAGAGGGAGGCCTGGCGTGCTGCAGTCCATGGGGTTGCAAAGAGCTGGACATGACTGGGCGACTGGACAACAACGAACTGATACAGATGGCACTAATTCTGTGCTGGGCTCTCAAGTGTTTTGCATATAGTATGTGCATCATTATTACAGTAGTCTTAAGGGGAAGCTACTATTAATATCTCTAATTTAATTTCCAGCAGTTGGGGCACAGAAGGGCTGAGTGATTTACCCAAGGTCACGAGAGGAGGAAGTGCCAGAGCCGGGATTAGAACCCAGCCGCCAGTGGCTCCAGAGTTTATGCTAAAAGCCACTGCGGTATGCTGCTGCAGATTTTCATTCTGTTCAGATGACTCACTTTCTGAGATGTCCTGTATTTTTATGACTTCAACTAACATCTGTATATGATAATTAAAAAGAGTTATTGATGTTATTGCATTATTTTTTGCATGGGTTGAGCATCATTTCCTTGCTAAGCTGTCAGCTGATGGTCTCGTGTCTTCCATAACTCTTGGCACAAATGCTTCCTTGTAAGAAAGTGCTAATTTACTGCATTATTTTGATTATTTTCATATAGGAGGGGGGGCTTCCCTGATGGCTCCGACAGTAAAGAACCCACCTGCCAATGCAGGAGACATAAGAGACACAGGTTCAATCCCTGGGTGGGGAAGATCCCTGGAGAAGGAAGTGGCAGCCCACCCCAGTCTTCCTGCCTGGAGAACCCCATGGACAGAGGAGCCTGGCGGGCTGCAGTCCACGGGGCCGTGAGGAATCGGACACGGCTGAGGACACACATTCTGTTCCTCTATTCTGCTCCATCCTGTTACTCAAACTATACCTCTTCCTTTAGTTCCCTGCTCAGGTCCCTTCACTGAATCCCTGATTATTATTTAAATGTGTGTGCTCAGTCGTGTCTGACTCTTTGCAACCCCGTGGACAGTAGCTCTCCAGGCTCCTCGGTCCATGGGATTCTCCAGGCAAGAGCACTGGAGTGAGTTGCTGTTTCCTTCTCCAGGGGATCTTCCCGATCCAGAGATCGAACTCGTGTCTCTTGCCTCTCTTGTAGGCGGGTGGGTTCTTTACTGATTGCACCCCCTGGAAGCCTTGATAATGGCCTCTAAAAAAGACCTTTACTGCCTTCTGTGTCTGTCAGACCTTAGTGCAGGTCTTGGGCATGGCCAGTTGCGGTCCAAAGGTGGGTGTGGGCTCTCTGAGGGCTGGGCCCACCTTATTCTTCTTTGCATTCTGATGACCTAACTTATTATTTTTTTGACCAGTAAATATGAGTGTGAACTGTTATGCCTTTAACTAGTTCTCAGTCTCCTTAGGGATTGCAGAGCTCTAACTCTTTTTTGTATTTCCCATGCCCTTTTGGGTATCTTCATGGATACTGGTCGATTAAGGGCAGTGTCCTCAGAAAGTTTCCTCTTTGGGGACACTGCATCTTGACAGCTGAATCTTGTGTCTGCACTCAGAAGCGTAATATGTTAGTTACTGCCTTTGACTTTGTTTATACTTGTCTACTATTGGAAAGATGCAGTGACTATCTTCGGAGAAGGCAATGGCAAGCCATTCCAGTACTCTTGCCTAGAAAATCCCATGGACGGAGGAGCCTGGTAGGCTGCAGTCCGTGGGGTCGCTAAGGGTCAGACACGACTGAGCGACTTCACTTTCACTTTTCACTTTCATGTATTGGAGAAGGAAATGGCAACCCACTCCAGTGTTCTTGCTTGGAGAATCCCAGGGACAGGGGAGCCTGGTGGGCTTCCGTCTATGGGGTCACACAGAGTCGGACATGACTGAAGTGACTTAGCAGCAGCAGCAGCAGTGACTTTCTTGATAGAGTCTTCTCTTGATGTGCTGTTAGGTTGTGACTGCAGGGCACATTGCCACGAAATTTTTGTTCATCCCAGGGGTTTTCCCTTTGGGTTTAAGGTAAGATGTTGAGTTAGGTTTTCGGGGAACAAAATATACTCAGAGCCCAAGTGCGTGCAAATAGTAATAGAAGCATGAAATTCATTTTTATATTTCTAAAATTAACTTAATCAGACAAAATTCATTTAGTATGGTATGAAAAATGGTTGTGAATAAACAGAATGAAACTATGCTTATTAAGACAGATTAGGAAAATACTTTGGGGAGTAAAGCAGCTTTAATTTTCCTTTCCTGAGGTTTGTTTACTAATACAATCTTGGCTCCGCCAGCCTCAAAAAACTCCTAGCAGTTAGTACTGATTAACTAGAATCTGCTGGTCTGGGCTCTGGCCTATTTCATTTTCTCAGAAAACAAGCCCACTTTCTCTGGGTTACAGAGAAAGAACGTTTACTTCTTCAGAGAATGTTAAGTGGGCTGATGCTCGTAACTCACTTGTGAATAGTGAGAGTTTAGTATATTGGAAGAGAAAGAAGCAAGTGGGAGTGTCGGCCCCAGTGCTGTAAGAGGTAAAGCCTGACAGTCTTTAAGTATGGAGATTGCAAAATTTTGGGTAAAGTATTAAATATCTTTGAATTGGATTTTTACTTTTATAAGTGAAAAAATTGCTACTGTGTACTTCAGTTAAATTCAGTTGCTAAGTGGTGTCCGACTCTTTGCGACCCCATGGACTGCAGTACGCCGGGCCTTCTGTCCATCACCAACTCCTGGAGTTAATTCAAACTCGAGTCCATTGAGTCGGTGATGCCATCCAACCATCTCATTCTCTGTCATCCCCTTCTCCTCCCGCCTTCAGTCTTTCCCCAGCATCAGGGTCTTTTCCAGTTAGTCAGTTCTTCACATCAGGTGGCCAAAGTATTGGAGTTTCAGCTTCAGCATCACTCCTTCCAATGAATATTCAGGACTGATTTCCTCTAGGATGGACTGATTGGATCTCCTTGCAGTCCAAGGGACTCTCAAGAGTCTTCTCCAACACCACAGTTCAAAAGCATCAATTCTTCTGTGCTTAGCTTTCTTTGTAGTCCAACTCTCACATCCATACATGACTACTCGAAAAACCATAGCCTTGACTAGATGGACCTTTGTTGGCCAAGTAATGTCTTTGCTTTTTAATATGCTGTCTAGGTTGGTCATAACTTTTCTTCCAAGGAGCAAGTGTCTTTTAATTTCATGGCTGCAATCACCATCTGCAGTGCTTTTGGAGCCCAGAAAAAATAAAGTCAGCCACTGTTTCCACTGTTTCCCTATCTATTTGCCATGAAGTGATGGGACCAGATGCCATGATCTTAGTTTTCTGAATGTTGAATTTTAAGTCAACTTTTTCACTCTCCTCTTTCATTTTCATCAAGAGACTCTTGATGTTCTTCTTCACTTTCTGCCATAAGGGTGGTGTCATCTGCATATTTGAGGTTATTGATATTTCTCCTGGCAATCTTGATTCCAGCTTGTGCTTCATCCAGCCTGGCATTTCTCATGATGTACTCTGCATATACGTTAAATAAGCAGGGTGACAATATACAGCCTTGATGTACGCCTTTTCCTATTTGGAACCAGTCTGTTGTTCCATGTCCGGTTCTAACTGTTGCTTCTTGACCTGCATACAGGTTTCTCAAGAGGCAGGTCAGGTGGTCTGACTAGGTACTTGCAGTCACTACTGCAAGGGGATCCAAGCAGTCCATTCTAAAGGAGATCAATCTTGGATGTTCATTGGAAGGACTGATGCTAAAGCTGAAACTCCAATACTTTGGCCACCTCATGTGACGAGTTGACTCACTGGAAAAGACTCTGATGCTGGGAAGAATTGGGGGCGGGAGGAGATGGGGACGACAGAGAATGAGATGGCTGGATGGCATCACCAACTCGATGGACATGAGTTTGAGTGAACTCCGGGAGTTGGTGATGGACAGGGAGGCCTGGCGTGCTGTGATTCATGGGGTCGCAAAGAGTCGGACACGACTGAGCGACTGAACTGAACTGAACTGAACTGAAATCTAGTGTCTTATGAAACTCAAGTCACTCAATGTAATTCTTACAGTAATTTAGGAGCAGGTTTTGTCCCCATTTTTTGGATGACCAAACTGAGGCACAGAGAGATTTACCATCTTGCTCAAAGCTGTGCTATCAAGTGGCAGAATGGAAACTCAGTCAGCAGCAGCGGTGTGTCAGTCCATTTTAACACAATGATCTTGCAAAACTTCGCAGTATTGAAAAGTACCAATAAAAAGCAACTGCTGTCTGGACTTCCTGGGGTCCCGTGTTAAAGTTTCCTAAATTAAGACTTTGCGTTCCAAGGCTCAATCCCTGGTCAGGGAGGTAAAATCCCACATGCGGAAAAAAAAACCAAAACATGAAACAGAAACAATATTGTAACAAATTCAATAGAAACCTTAAAAATGGTCCACATTTTTAAAAAAAAACCTAAAAAAAAAAATAACTGCTTTCAGAAGGAAAATATACTGACAACAGCATCTTCAATGAACATAATATTGAATATGCTAAAAATCTGGTTTTAATTTCAGTTACCCTGTGCTCTGTTCAGGATAGAATTGTAATTATTTATCTTATTATGGCTATTTTGTTTCTATACCAGAAATTCATCCCAAGATTATAGTGCAGTGAGTAACTGCTGAATTATGTGACAGTTGAGGATACTGAGGTTATTTTGAGGGAAGTCCCCTCTGGTGGAATAGTCAATGCTTTTCCGACGTTGGACAAGGTAGAGAGAAAGGAAGCCTGATTATGGATTTGTAACATATGATGGAAATGAGTAGGTTTTCAGCAATGTTTTGGTGATTAAAAGTCAGACCTTTCAGAGTTCATTCAGAAACTTTAACCATATGTATCAAGGTCATTAGCAATATTTTTTGGCTCTGGTATTAAGTTTTTTTAAAATAAATGTTGTTCATCTCTAGCCTGCTGTTCTATGAATCCCCCTTCTGAATGTCGGGAGTAATGTACACCAACTGGCCCTCCTGACCACAAGACCCTTTTCTGGAAGCTCCCGCATGAAAACCTTTGCCTTTTGCCGCGAACACTTCACGGTGAAAGGGGCTTACGCCCTCCTGAGTGAGCGGTTTCCTTTTTATACTCAGGAGAATGTGGGTCTGCGTGGGGTGAGTTGATAGCCTGAGGTCTGGATTCAGAGCCGGCGTGGGGAGCCCTGATGGGACACTCCACCTGTGCGGCCCCGCCGCGCTGCAGGGATCCCCTGAGCCCGCTCCTCGGCCAGCCCTTCCTTCTGACGGCCGGCCGTCGGTGCACCCACCGCTGTGGGCCTCGCTTCACCATTAGAGAGGCGTTCCCTGTGGCGAGGCGAGATGGCATGGACCGGCCGCTCGTGGACTCGGAGCTGAGTCCCTGCTCTGCGCCTTGTGACCAGCCTGTGATCCTAGCAGATCACGCCGCGTTCTCGTTCGCGGGGTCGCCGCTGTGGGGGGTCCTACTGATAGCCCAGTGCAGGGCGCAGTAAGGTTCTGGGTGCCCTTTTCAGTGTTATGAACCTGTTAGCTCATCCATTCTCAGAATAAGGCCTAGGGAGGACTCGGAAGCAGGCAGAGAAGTTTAACGATGTGTTTGAGACCGACAATCAGTGTAAATTAGTTCTTTGTTCCTTTGGGTTTTATGTCCATGAAAGTGAAGTTCGCTCAGTCTTGTCCGACTCTTTGTGACCCCATGGACTATATAGTCCATGAATTCTCCAGGCCAGAAAACTGGAGTGGGTAGCCTTTCCCTTCTCCAAGGGATCTTCCTAACCCAGGGATCAAACCCAGGTCTCCTGCGTGGCAGGCAGATTCTTTACCAGCTGAGCCACAAAATCCTTTGCTAAAACGTGAGTGCCCTTGGGTAGGGTTACACATTCACCTCCGTAAGGGTGTAGTAGCTAACCCTGTGATTCAGGCTTCTACCAACCCCTCTGAGAAGCGGGTGCAGGGCTTGGGGGAGGAGGGCGGAGGGACCAGGCGGAGGGAAGGTGAGAAAGAGGATGCAGGGAGTGGTGTGATCGGGCTGGTACCGGCTCTGCTGAGACTTGAGGGAGGCTGGTGGAGGAGTAAGGGGAGCTTCAAAGCAAGGCAGATCCAGAAAGGATCCGGAAAGACGGGGGGCGCTCAGTTCCAGCTGGGCCTCTCTGCCTGGGGTGGAGCTGGTCCCTTACTTTGGCCTGACTTGTTTCTCTCTTGGATCTGAGTAAGTGAGGCCTGCAAACTTTCTGATGGGAAGATAGGACTTTGATCCTTTCCGTTTCTCGGTTAAACTTAAAAGAAGCCTTCTTCTTTCCACATCCTTAAAAGAAAGGAGAGACAAGTGATGTCCAGGCAGTGGCTCTGAGGAGACACACGGGTGTGACTTTGGGGGCATGGCAGGGGCATGAAGGGGCCATGCCAGTAGTGAAGAAGCAGGGGTGAGGGACAGCTGGGTGGGGAGAGCATGTTTTCGTCCTTGGGTAGAGGAGACCAGAGCAGGTGAGAGCACTTGGTGGAGACAGGCTCTGTGGGAGGTGAGCAGACGCGGAAAGGAAGATTTTTTAAACTGCCATTGCTCGTGTGTGTTTGCAAGAATAAATCCCACCCTCAGAGACTGTGATTGGTAAAGCTTGTTTGGAGTGCACAGGCCACGTCACAGCTGCAGTGAAATCTGGCCACTGAAGGCTTCCTGCTGTGCTGTCTACACCCCACCCCACCCCAGCTGTATAATCCTGAAAGCAGGGGACTCGTGTCAGCTGTGGGTCCAGTATGGTGATATTTCCGTATTTTCAGTTATTTCTTTCCAGGAGATGCTTGAGAGGAGTGGAAGGATGTGATAGAAAGGACAGATGGCAATGCTGGACTCGAACTGGTGAACGTGCCCACCTTTTCCCTCCTGAGTTGAACTGAGAAGGAACAAGCTCAGCGTGTAAGTCTGTATCACGGAACACAAATGCTTGCCATGAAGCCCGATTACACGACTCCTGCCGTGGCTTCCTGTCCAAAGGTGCCTCTGCTTATACACTTTCTCATTTTGCCTTTGTTTCATTGTTCCTTGTATTGTTAGCAGTTGAAAATTTGAGAGAAATTTCACGTTTCTGTGGTTTTCCGTCATTAGAATTTTGTGGTGATGGAAATGGTTAAGACTGGAGTTCCTTGAACTAGTCCTTCCTACAAAGAAATGGAGAACTTAGGGTATTCCTAGAACATACAAGCTTAACCAAGATGCTAGAATGTTCTAAAACCCTTTTCTGAGAACCTGACATGCTTATGAAAGGTCGTTTTTATGAACAGTGGATGCTTTTCAGTTTCTCTGTTTAATCATTAAAGTGGGAACCCTAAGAAACTCAAGAATAGGCAATTCTTTGTCTGCTTCTAAGTCCCCTGGGAAGAGTGCTGTGTGTCCTTGCCGTTTCCATGGAGCCGCCTGGAGCGCCTGGTTCTGACCGTCCTGCCCCGCATCCTTCCTCTGTGTAACCGCAAGGCAGAATACACTGCACGCGTCCCATCCATTTAGCGGACAACTTGGAAGGTGCTTCTAAAGCCCGTGCTTATCCTGGTGGCCTGTGGTGGCCTCTCTGGATGCCCAGGGCAGTAGGTGCCCTGCAGGGTCAGCTCAGGGTGTCTGGACTGGACTTCCCTCTGTCCTGAGGTCTCCAAGCTGACACTGAGCAGGCGTGGCTGCTCTTGAGACATTGAATAAACAGGGAAGAAAAGAGACAAATTGGGAAATATCTGGCAGGTGTTTCTCCCTGGGAGCAACACCCCCGAACGTAGCCCAGCTAGTTGCTGTGAACCGACGGGAACACTTCATTGACGGCCAACCTCCAGGGTCAGGAGCTTGCTCTGAAGGCCTGTGCGGGCTGCAGGCAAGGTGGAGGGAAAGGGAACCCAGCATCACACATGACTGTGTTACCAGGAGTCTCCTTGGAAGCTTTTATGAAAGAGACCCCGGGGCATCCAGAATGCCCCCCAGGGGCTCATTAAGTTCTAAGAAGGTGAGGGAAGATGATTTAATGTTGTGTTTGTTTTAGCTAGGGTATGAGCTGAAGGTTAAATTTACATGACAATAGAGTATTTTTGTGTGTTTTCACAGTACCTTGGAGAAATCACGTGCACTGGACATTTGCAACTGTTCTAAGGGGTTGAGGAACATTTAGGAACGTTGTCTTACAATTTAAGCGATCGCCCTGAGTTGCAATTGTTATTTTTGCTCTCTGTTGTCAGTGGCATCTGGATTTATTTGATGCCAAGTTCGTGGTCAGGAATGGATGCCTGAACGGTTGGGACTGGTGCTGTGGGGAGTCCAGGCTGCTTTGCGTCAACTCACCCCTGCAGAAGGGTCGACAGAAGAGCTGTAGGGGGTGGGTACCCTCCCTCCTTAAAATTAAAAACGACAACTACAAAGCCCCTGCGTCCAAGTATCTCTTAGCCCTCCCTTCTGCTGCCAGGAAGCAACAATAAAAGCCAGTTGGAGCTGGGGATTGTTTGTCATCTCTTTGCTTTTGTAACACATGGGTGACTCTTGATTTCCCCCTCTAAAGATTATCCCTTGTCGATTTAAAATCGGAAACAGGCTTGCTTCATAAACCCATTAGCTAGTGAGCAGACAGCTAGGTGTTCTGTCCATTGCGTGGTTGCCATGTTTGAATGCTTGATGGAAAAAAGAAAAGCTTCCCGACAGGCAGAGCTTTGAAAAAAATGCACAAAATCCCTTGCCCGTCTCCTCCGCCCCACTCTGAAGGATCCTGAGTCTGTTGTCTGCTTTGGTTTTGAACACTTCTGTCATGGCACATTGGTCAGTTCCAAAGGTTTAGGGACTGTCTCTGCAGTTGCGTGGGCCGGTCATGGAAGAGCCAGAGCCGTTGCCCTGGAGAAGCAGTTCGTGGATTCGAGGGGGAGACTCACGTGTGCCCCCAGAGTCAGTGAAAGGGAAAGTCCCTCAGTCGTGTCCGACTCTTTGTTACCCCATTGACTGTACAGCCCATGGAACTCTCCAGGCCAGAATACTGCAGTGGGGAGCCTTTCCCTTCTCCAGGGGATCTTCCCAACCAGGGATCAAATCCAGGCCTCCCGCACTGCAGGCGGATGCTTTACCAGCTGAGCACCAGGGAAGTCCAGTGTCAACAGTAAGTTGTGAATGGTTGACAGAGGGGATGAATGTAGCACTCCTGAAGCAGAGAGGGGGTGAAGGGAGAGGTACCCACGGGGTTCTTGGGAGCCCTCCTGGGAGGAGAGGCAGAGAACAACAGGAGCATGGTCTGGAGAAACCAGAGTGTGGGCAAGATGGAGAAGCTGGAAGTGGAACCAAGCTGCCCAAGTGTCTGCAGACCTCGGCGGGCGTGTGGGCCCTACTGCCTGGCCTTAACGAGTAAGTCGGATGTTCAAAGCTGTGGGTGGCGTGATCAGAGAGTCCACAGCGTGGGAAACTGGGCAGAGTGTGGTGTGATCCTGGCTCTGCCGTGTTCTTGCCCTGTGACTCGGGCGAGTGCATTGAGTGTCTTTGCTGACTTGCCTTGCCCTGCAATATGGGGACCCTCAGGGCGCCTTCCCTGGATTGTCCCCAGGGGTAAGGCAGTATCATATTAAAACCCTGGCGTGGAGGAGCGCTCCCGAGGGCTTCCTGGGGTCTGACTTGCCACTGAGGACCAGTATGCAGGGTGGGAAGAGCGAGGGGGAGATTGGAGATGGGGGATCCAGTTTTCGGGCTTTCAGGGTGGTCTGGACTGCGGTTCCCAGGGAGAAGTGCTCCGTGGGCCCTTGGTCTCTGGGTTCCTTTGGGGCCACGTGGTCAGGAGCATCCCTGCTTCTCCACCCTGGTCAAGGTGTAAACCCTGGTGCTGGCTGCAGGAGCAGACCTAGGTGATGTTCTAGGAGGCAGCATAACCTGGGCTCCAGGCAGCTTTGGAAACTTCATATTATCTTGTCTTTTGGACCACAGGGTTTGTTCTAGTTCCCAGGTGTTCCAGCAGGGAGAATATATCATTGACTCTCAGCTGGCCAGCCTTCCTTGCAAACTAAAAGAAAGGCCTCGTTTTCAGAGTTTTATGCAGGTTTCTTTCAGGAGGACGTGAACAGATAGCACCTAGATGTTTGCCTTAAATTTGAAATGAGTTGCCTTGGAAATTCATCGGACTGCACGTCCAGATGTGAATGTGGAGAAAACTCTTTTTTCCGGGCCACCGAAGTATTAGTCTGTCCTGAACTTCTCTGAGGCAATAGAGATGCTAAGAACTAGATTCTGCAACGAAATGGAGGCTGCTGGCAGGGGATTATTTAGGACTTGGGTTTAGACGGTTTGCAAAACAATTCGGCAAAGTCTATGAGGCAGTGGGGGAAAAGAGTATTGCTTTTTTGTGCTGCCAGCCAGGTTGTCACATGGATTAGTAATTTAGATAGGAACAGCCGTGAATCACCACTCAGCGCTTCACATTTAATTTTATCCTGGAAGCAATTTCCCTTTCAAATTCTCGAGCTGTAGTTATCATTAATGAATTAAACATTATGAAACCCAGAGAACTACTAATTCATTTTGAAATAAGTAGACATTTAAATCTGAAAAAGAAACCTTAAATTTCCTTCAATGGTGTTTAATATTTTCAAGCTGACAAGATGGGGAGTGAGGGCACTTCGCAGAGGAAATTTCTCGGGGTGGTGAGTGGCGACTCCTGAGGTGTCTGTGCCCGACATCTTGGCCACGGGTTTGGGGGCGGGAAAGGCGCGTTTTCCCGGTGACCAGTGATGGCTATTTTCCAGAGGGGGAAGATTATGATATATGGAAGAGGGAGCTGATTGGAGTCAGCTCTCCACCCAACTCTTCTCCCCAGTGCTTTGTGGCTTAGCCCTTTCAGCCCTGTCGTTTCCTGGGGTCCCTGATGGCCCACTCCGTCCCTGCCTTCTCTGCCTGTGTTCACTGATGCTTGGGGAAGAGGGTCCGGTCCGCTCAGCCATCACAGGTTGCTGGATACGAGTCTGTGGTCCCCCAGCCTCTCACTCTCTGAGGTCCGGCTTGCGCAGAGAGATGGTTATGGAAAGGTCCTCTGCTTGCACAGACGCTTCTGAAGACAGGGAAGCCCCGAATGAGACAGAAGGCCAGGGTTCCTACGTGTTTGGGGTTTCTCCTCAAAGACACTTGACCAGTCTGGTCAGAGAATCAGCGGGTCATGTCCACAGCAACGTTATTTGAAGGACTGAAAACGATAAAGGTTGACTTTTCAAGGCCAACAGATCTGATTCCCTTTGGAGCTTTTGTTTGACCCCATCTTTTTTTTTTAAGACAAAATTTAGAGCTTCCCCCCCCCACCACTCCCATGCCTTTTGCTTTGTTAACTGACCTTTGCAGGATGGTCATTGCATCTGTGATCTTGTGTGAGCCTCAGTTTCCCTGTTGTATGAAGATTACACCAGATCATGGCCGTGAAAGCACCCGTTGGTGTCCTTCTGTAAGCCTGTGAGCGGGGAAGGGACTGAGAGGGTCAGGAGGCAGGAGGTAGGGTTTTGTGTTAAGCAGGGAGGAATAAAACCTTCCATTTCTGTTGCTCCCACCCCTGCCCTGTTCCTTCCCCTCCTTGGGGCCTGAATTAGATGGTCTCGTTTCTCAGGGGAAGGAAGGCTCCTTCCAGGGATGCTGGGCCTTGTCTGTCTTCCTCCAGTTCAGCCAGGTGAGCGACCACACTTTGAAAGGTGTTCCTGGTCACAAACACGTACAACCAGGTATATCCCAATCAACCCATCGTACGTCAGAAATATCACAGTAAAAAGTGGTTTGAATACACCCAACCTGCTCAACACCGTAGCTCAGCCTTGCCCACCTTAGACATGCTCAGAACACTTCCACGAGCCCACTGTTGGGCAAAACCGTTTAACACAGGGCCATTCCCTTCTCCAGAGCATCTCCCTGACCCAGGGATGGAACCCGGGTCTCCTGCATGGCCGGCAGACTCTTTACCATATGAGCCACCAGGGGAGCCCCACACAAAACCTATTTTGTAATAAAGTTTTGACTGTCTCATATAATTTATTGAATGTTTCACTCTGTGAAAAACAGAATGGCCATCTGGGTACAGCGTGGTTGCTTACCCTGATGATCGCGTGGCTGACATGGAGCCGTGCTCAGTGCCCCTGCCTGGCTTCACGAGAGAGGACTGGGAATTGCTCGCTTGGGGAAAGAGCAAATCCAAAATCCAAAGTTTGGTTTCTCCCAAATGCGCCTTGCTTTCATTCTGCTGTAAAGTCAGAAAATGCTAAATCGAGCCATCTTCCGTTGGAGACCATCCGTTTTTCCTCCTTCCTCCTTGGTGCTGCTTCTCAGCCAAGAGGTTTTTGTGATCCCCCAGTTGTTCATTTCCCCTTTGCTTTCATTTCCTAGGGCTGTTGGAACGAAGTCACACACACTGGGTGGCCTCACACAGGAGAATCTTATTGTCTCGCATTTCTGGGGGCTGGGAGTCCACGCTGAAGGTGTGGGCAGGGCCCCGCTTCATCTGAAGCCTGTAGCGAGGGATCCCTCCTTGCCTCTTCCAGCGCCTGCTGTCGCCAGCAACCTTGGCTCACAGATCTCTTCTTCTGTCGGGACATCGCCTTCCCTCCTGTGTGTTTCTTCTCTTAAACACATCGGTGCTATTGGGTTAGGGGTCCCCCTAATGCAGTGTGACCTCAGCTGAGCTGATGACACAGGCGGCAGCCCTGTTCCCCAGTCCAGCTGCATTCTGAGCTCCTGGGCATTGGACATCTTTTTTGGAGACACAGTTCAACTCATACCATTGACCTCTCCTCCAGCAGACAGCCTGATGCTCACTCAGGCCACAGCTTCAAGTGCGTTTCAGAGGGTGGCATATGCACCCCCCCATCCCCCGCTCTCAGACAGGGACGCAGCTCAGCTTTCCAGAGCTGGGAGCTGTGATGGAGCGTCTCTAATGACTGCTTCGTGGAGCCCCAGGGAACACAGTCTCTGAGAGGCATGCAGTGCTTCTGGAGCAGCTTAGGGTTTGAATCAGCACCCAAACAGCCCTCCTGCTCTGTTGCCGATTTCACTTAAGTCAACTAAGCCTGAAACCCAGAGCTTAGATGGTACCAGTGGGAAGTGCAAAAGCCCTTCCAGTTTTATTTGGAACAGTTGGTTTTATCAGAAGTACTCAGGTGGGAATTTGAGCAAATGCGTCCCCTGTCCTGCTCTACGAGGTGGAATGAGCTCGAGACACTTTCTGAGCGGACACGCAGGTGACGCGGACGCCAGGGAGCCCAGCCCCCTCCAGTAATGGGCTCGTGGCCGGGGGGCATCAGAGCAGCCCGCGTGGCTTAGAAAGTGCCTCCCTGTTCTCTCACACTCAGTACTGACCCAGCATGGGTTTCCCCAGATGGGATTCGCGCAGTAAGAAGGAAGCCAGGCCAGCCTGTAGCTGGTCCTGCTGTTGCGCCAGTCTTGCCGACGGAATCGAAGCACATTTCTTATTAAAGTGGGATCCCAGGTTTCTCGTCTCCGTGTGAAAATAGTGCGATCTGCTGCATCACGGTGCCTGCAGGCAGTTAATAGATGGCCGTGTGCAGGCCCCTGGCCGGTAAACAGTGAGGATGATGAGGAGGACAGCCCTCACGAGCTCTGTCTCCACGAATCAATAGATGTTAGGCTCAGACAGAGGCACTTAAGTAAGAACAAGGCCGGAAGTGCAGAGCGTTGGTGGAGAAGAAGCTGCTGATCTTTTCTTGGGGTCAGGCCCGGCCTGGAAGGACTGCCTGGTGAGGGCCATGGCCGGAAGTCCACTTCTAGATAAACTGGAGGGCTGCAGGAGGTCTGGGACCAGGGGTGCGGGTGGTGGGAGTCGGGGGGAGGGGGCTGCAATAGGAGGCTGAGGGAGGCAGCATTGGAGACTGTTTCCAGAGCCGCCAGCATCTCAGGACGGGCTCCCTGTCCTGCGGTCCACGGTTGATGTTCAGTCGCTCAGTCATGTCTGACTCCGCGACCCCATGGACTGCGGCACGCCAGGCCTCGCTGTCCTTCACTGTCTCCCGGAGCTCACTCAATACTCGCGTCCCTCGAGTCGGTGAGGCCATCCAGCCGTCTCACCCTCTGTCGGCCCATCTCCTCCTTCCTTCCATCTCTCCCAGCATCAGGGTCTTTTCCAGTGAGTCGGCTCTTTGCATCAGGAGGCCACAGTGGTGGAGCTTCGGTCTCAGCATCAGTCCTTCCAATGAGTGTTTGGAGTTGATTTCCTTTAGGAGTCACATGGTTGTAGGGACAGCAGGCCCTGGTGGCTGGAGGGACAGAGAGGCAGCCAGGAATCCAGTGAGCTTCAGAGCCGAGGGCTAAGGAACCCAGAGAGGGTTCAGGTATAGGCAGCAGAGCCGGGACAGGAGGCCACAGCGGAGCCAGCACTCAGAGGGGCTGGGAGGGGGTGGTCCCGGGGGGCTGTACCAGCACCACCCCGGTGTCTGCACAAAGGGTGGGTCTGGTCCTGGAAACCGGGGTGGCTGGGTTGGGGGGGGGGATCCCGGCTGTGAGAGAGGAGGGTTGGGACAGACCATGTCTGGGACAGAGCATTTGCCTCCCCGGCTCCACGCTGGGTTCTAGCCCTGCTTCATTTATTTCAGTAGATTTAGTAACAGTGAAGATCCCAGAAATAAAGCCAGGCTCAGACCCATCACCTCAGCACAGACTAGAGCAGTTTTTTAAAAAACAAAAACTATTTTTAACTGGAGGATAACTGCTTTACAATATTGTGTTGGCTTCTGCCAAACATCAGCATGAGTCAGCCACAGGGGTACCCATGTCCCCGCCCCCTTGATCCTCCCGCCTTCCTCCCCATCCCGCCCTTCTAGGCTGTTACAGGGCCCTGGCTTGAGTTCCCCCGTCACACAGCGAGCTCCCAGTGGCTCTGCCTGACATACGGTGGTTTGTGCATTTCCCTGCTGCGCTCTCGTCCACCCCACCCTCCGCCTCCTCCCCCAGTCCTGCCCCGTGTCCAGAAGCCTGTTCTCTATCAGACTGGAGCAGTTTTTGCTGCTGCTGTGTTGTTTTACTTATTTGATCATTTATAATCACGGGGCAAATGCATTACTTTGGCAAACACTATTGAATGTGGATGTTTATACACTTCCATGACAAATTTACTTTTAAACGACTATTGATTAACAGGGCTGAGGCTGAGAGGTGTTTTTCGATATGGTATCACCCCAAAATAGAATGAACAAAGGCCCATAGTCATATTTTTGATTGCTGGCCAGGGCCTGGACGTGGAGAGAGGGATTATTTGCTACTTCTGTGGCTCTGTGTGATTAGAACATGACCACGAACCGTAGGCGTGGTCATTTATAAGAAGGAACAGTGGGTTAGGAGGCGGACTGCAGGAACTGCGAGGGACCTGCAGCTGCTTGGAGAGAAATCCCATTTACGTGGCAGTTGGAAATACACTTCATTTTGACTTGAAGTCAAGTCGCTTAGTCGTGTCCGACTCTTTGAGACCCCATGAACTGTAGCCCACCAGGCCCCTCCATCCATGGGATTTTCCAGGCAAGAATACTGGAGTGGGTTGCCATTTCCTTCTCCAGGGGATCTTCCTAACCCAGGGATCAAACCCAGGTCTCCTGCATTGCAGGCAGACTCCTTATTGGCTGAGCCATGAGGGAAGTCTTTTGCCCTTTTATTTCATTTTTCCTGGATTCAAATCAGAGTATTCTGAGACCCTAAAGTTCAAAGGCAAGGCCCAGGCAAAATAAATGACAGCGTTTGATATAAAAATTATTTAGGTTTCACCATGCAAATGAAATCAACGAGACACACTGGATGGTGTCCCGGAGGAGTTTTTGAAATAAGGAATTCGGTGATCTGGGTTCACTGTGACTCAACTTTGGGCTCACCTTTTTTCAATATCCTTAAGTCTCCTTTTTCTCTTTAGCAAAATAGAAGAATTTCCATTCCTAATACACCGTCTTCCCCTTCCAGTGTTGAGGGTTATCCAATGAGTTGTGCACAAAACAGTCTTTGAAAACTGAATTGTACAGCTGATGAGTCAGAATTACCAGCATGAAGGTAAAAAAGTCAGATTCCTTCTCTTTGACACCTGTTTCCCTGAGTCAGTTTTAATTATATTCACGCCAGAGTTTTGATCGAAAAATCCTGGTTTTTCATCGTTTTACTACTTAATTAATTTAAAATGCTATCCTGAGTAATAGCGGTGTCTCTAGATGAGGGTGGTTCAAAGACGGGGATTGTGCAGAAGGATGTTTGTAAATAATGCTTAGGTGACACACTATTGTGATAATTACGGCTTTTTGAAGATGAGTTTTATAGCAAGTCCTCAATTTTCCTGTCATTTTTTTTTTCCCCCTGAGCTTTCCCACTTAAGCTGGTGTATTTGTTCCATGGAGCTAGCAGCTCAGGGAACTAAGTCCTGAGAGAGCTCAACAGCTCTTTGAATCAGCTTTCTTTTTTCTGTGGCTGCTTTTCCGGGCTCTCGAGAGGACAGAGGTCGCCTTCCCTTTCTGCGGAAAGTTTAGCAAAGCGAGGCCCAGTCTCCTGTGCCAGTGAATCCCTGGATCAGGGTGACCTTGAAAGTTATGTTCAGTGGCCAGAAGGGCCCTAGTGACGATGTCCGTGTGGGATCTGAGTCCTGAGAATAACACCCCCCCGACCCGTTCCTTCCTAGTTGGTACTTGGGAGTTTCTGAGTGTAAGAGGCAGCAGGAATGAAGAGCCTCCTGCGGATAAACTCTCAGGACCTCCAGGCTTCCTAGCTTTCCCAGCAGAGGGACCTGATGTGGATTTCGCCGTGCTTGCTCACCAGCTTGCATCTGTTCTCCAGCTTTGAGTTGTTAGTCAGCTTCACTGTCTTCTTTTTACCCACCAACTCAGTCAGAATCTAATTTCAGATAGAAGTCAGCCAGTGAATTTTCTTAATGGATCTTTGGAAGCTTTTAGAGTTGGAATTGGAGGAACCCTTGGAGGTCATCTTAACCTCTTCACCGTACAGATGAGAGCTCTGAGATTCAGAGAAACTGAGTGATGCTGGGTCCAGTTCTACAGTGAGTCAGTGGTCAGAGCCAGGTTGAGGCCCCAGGGCTCTTTACCGACCTGGAAACATCGTGTGGTCATGTAAGGTGTGGGGTGAGGAGTCCCTGGGAGGTGTGTGTGCCTGTGTGCTCAGTTGTGTCCAACTCTTTGCGACCCCGTAGACTGCAGCTCACCAGGCTCCTCTGTCCATGGAATTTCCCAGGCAAGAATACTGCGGAGGGCTGCCATTTCCTTCTCTAGGGGATCTTCCTGACCCAGGGATCGAACCCGAGGTTCTCGCGTCTCCTTCATTGGCAGGTGGATTCTTTACCTCTGAGGTTTGAATTCTTCCACCTGACCTTTACAAGTCCTGTTTTGCTGCTGTGTTATAGTTTCGGGGACAGAGACAATGAGTTCTCTTAGGAAAATCCTGTAGCTTGCTGATACTATACCAGTTGCATTCTGATGCAGTGCAACATCGATTTTTTTTTTTCCTTCACCACGTTTTCACATTAGATTGAACACAGACACAGGCAAGGTATAAGCTTGGCAGTGAGATTTGCTTGGCTTGTTTCTTTTCTCCCATTGTTAAAGTGCCTATGGTTCAGCATCAGGCTCTCTCGTCCATGATGCGTGAGAGAGAGGAGGGGATGGGAGGTCCCAGGCTTCACGGTGTTAGAATATCCTGATGACCCAGCCGCAGTCACACCGCGCACCAGGGGACCAGCCGTGGGGCTCCAAATACCACCCCCTCAGCCCTCTCTGATGGCTTCCTGCGAGCTCAGCTGGTAAAGAATCCACCTGCAGTGCAGGAGACCCCGGTTTGATTCCTGGGTCAGGAAGATCCCCTGGAGAAGGGATAGGCTACCCTCTCCAGTATTCTGGCCTGGAGAATCCCATGGACTGTACAGTCCTTGGGGGTCACGAAGAGTCGGACATGACGGAGCGACTTTCACTTTCTGCCCTCTCTAGTTCTCTCACTTGAGAGAGAGAGAAAGGAACCATGGATGACCGCCAAGGGGACAGTTTTCTGTATTTTCTAAATAGATTGTTTCAAACATGGAGGATAGAAATGGAAATCCTTCGTCATAGATTTTACTTGAGACTGTTACTGGTGTGTCTTCTTGCTGTTGTTCAATTGCTCAGTCATGTCCGACTCTTTGCAACTCCGTGAGCGGTAGCTCATCAGGCTTCCCTGTCCTTCGCTATCTCCCGGAGCTTGCTCAAACTCACGTCCATTGAGTCTGACACTATCCAACCATCTCATCCTCTGTCGTCCCCTTCTCCTCCCGCCTTCAATCTTCCCCAGCATCAGGGTCTTTTCCAACGAGTCGGCTCTTCGCGTCAGGTGGCCAAAGTATTGGAGCTTCAGCTTTAGCAAGTTCGGATTGTTTTCCTCCTTTAAAACTGAAAGCTGGCTCCCTTGCCCATATACCTTCTGTTCTTCCTTTAAGTTTTCCTGAATTTATTGTACTCTTGCTTCCGTTTTATGTTTTGGTGGTTTGGTCAGGAGGCGTGTGGGATCTTCGTTCCCTGACCAGGGATCGGACCCGTGCCGTCTGCGCTGGAGGGCGAGGTCTTAAGCATTGGACCACCAGGGAGTCCCCCTCCCCCACAGGCCCCTGTGAGACCCACCTCTGCGATAGTTGCTACGGTGGAGTCTGTGTAATGAGTCGCTGCCTCCGTGCCCTGTTGGTTTTGCTGGACCGTAGGGAAGGGATCAGACTCAAGGCAGGCTTACCAGCGATGGTGCACAGAACTGGAAATTTCCACTTGGCATTTATAGCTGAGGATCTGTGATAATGACTGGGGCAGAGTTGAAACACTTCTTGTTAACGGGTGGCGAGAGCCTGGACAAGGAAATAATATCGCAAACGTTGCCTTATCTGGGGAGGCAGCAGGGGTGGCTGAAAGAAGTGGGGCTTGGAATTATGAGATCAGGTTTGAATTCAGCCCCATTCCAGACAGGGAACCCGGGTAAGGCGTGCAGCCTTGAGCCTCAGTTTCCATTGAAAGGTGACGATGGTGGGCAGAGGGGTGAGCTTCGTGGTGATGGCGGTGACACGGGCATGACTCTGACAGACTGAATGTGGGCCCCCAGAGACGTCCTTGTTCTAATCTCTGAAATCCATGAATGTTGCCTTACATTGTAAAAGGGACTCTGTGGAGGCAATTAAGGGTATGGAACCCTGCATTATCTGAGTAAGAGTCGGACACGACTGAGCGACTCAACAGCAAGTGTAATCACAGGGTCCTCATCAGGCTTCCCTGGGGGCTCAGTGGTAAAGAGCCTGCCTGCCAGTCCTGGAGATGTGGGTTCGGTTCCTGTGTCGGGAAGATCCCCTGGTAACCCACTCCAGTATTCTCACCAGGGAAATCCCATGGACAGAGGAGCCTGGCGGGCTACAGTTCATGGGGTCAAAAATAGTTGTATACGAGTTAGCGACTAACCAGCTTCCTTATAGGAGGGAGAGAGGGAGGCAGCTGAGGATCTGAGGAAGGGCTGTTTCTTATAATCATGAGCAGCCATCGAGAGACTCAGGGAACAGGGCAGAGGAAGGCTGTTGGCCCATTGCTGGTGCTCCCAGTGGCCCCCTGGAGTGGACGTGGCTCTCTGATTTGAGTGGCTGTGTGGTCAATCGTGTCAAAGCAGACAAGTGATTGGGCATCTCCATTTGCTAGGTGCTGTGCCAGCTGTTGGGGTCCCTGGTCCCTGCCCAGATGGAGATCCCTGAGTACCAGGAGACCTCACGGGTGAGGGGTAGGGTGAGGATGCCATGTGGGAGCTTCAGGAAGCTTGCACCAGGTCCCTGAGCTCAGAGAAGCACTTGGTTATTCTATGATTCATGAAATTGTTTATTTTATAACTTATCTTTTTAGGTGCCATTCACAAACAGATTTCCCTTACTGACACGAGTTCTATCTGTTTTTCATAGAAAGTGGTCTGAAACGAAGTCTTCTTTTCCCAAGATTTTCCTTGGTATGCATTTCTTGTGCTGTAATCAAGCCTATGGAGCTTGGTCCTGCTTTTCAGCAACTTGGGTTTCGTTAGCGATTAGAGCCACTAATCAAGTTTGGTGGGATCACAACAACCGAGTATGTTATTTTCAATTCTACTTTTCCAGAAGAGAATTATTCTAAGGACAGAAAAATTCTAGGGAATGCTCACGGAAAGCTTGTACTTTCAGCAGACCCACTTAGAGCTGCTTATGAAAATGATAAGGAGAATGATAATGATGGTAATGATTGCGATGATTACATTTGCTTTCGAGTGGTTCCTCCACGCCGGACAGTGTCCTGAGGGCTTTACATGCGGGCTCTCACGCTATCACCCAGTGGTCGTATGAGGTCGTGCTTTCTTAGTTTTCACTTTTTACAGAGAAGGGGCACTAAGGCACAGCAGGGCTGGATGTATTGTTTAAGTTCAAATGATGTTCAAGTTCAAATGGCTCGTCAGTGAAAGGTCTAGCAGTTTATTTCCAGATGAGTCTGACTCAGACTTGCTTTCCACACTGCTGTATTATTGCCTGGGGACAAAATCCAGTTAGGAGGTTGGCAACAAAGATCCTCTGAAGGAGACAGGAAGGATATATTAGCTAACTCACCTCAGTTTGTCCCTGGCAGGTTTGAATAAGGAAGCATCATATTTATCTTGGAGTTAGGGACACGGAGCTGCTGAGAAACTGTGGATTGCCTGAGGCCTCAAAGTAAATCATTGATGGAACTTAATCCAGAAGCCGGGCGCTCCTCCACCTCATTTGAGGGGGACTCAGTCTACCCAGCTGCACAGCCCACAGTGGTTCAGCCACATGGATGCCAGAGAGATCTGTTTTGCTTTGCTGCTGCTGCTGCTGCTGCTGCTAAGTCACTTCAGTCGTGTCCAACTCTGTGCGACCCCATAGACGGCAGCCTACCAGGCTCCCCTGTCACTGGGATTCTCCAGGCAAGAACACAGGAGTGGGTTGCCATTTCCTTCTCCAATGCATGAAAGTGAAAAGTGAAAGTGAAGTCTCTCAGTCGTGTCCGACTCATAGCGATCCCACAGACTGCAGCCTACCAGGCTCCTCCGTCCATGGGATTTTCTAGGCAAGAGTACTGGAGTGGGCTGCCATTGCTTTCTCCACAGTTTTGCTTTGGGTCATCTTAAGTCAGAGGTTTAAGAATTTTCAATTTGGATTCATTCCTAAAGCTTCCTTTTTTTTTCCCCGTTTTGGAAAACTGCATGGGCTTTGGCATCTGCTCGGAAGTCCCTTTGCGTGGCTGTTGGGAGGGGTGTGAATGGCCCTGGAACTCTGTGGGCATTTGCTCTAATAGCTCAGTGACTGGTCACTTACTCTGCATTTGAAATAACTTTGGAAGAGAGAGCAGGGCTCTTGGGACTATATCATGGGTCTAGGGGATTCTTCAGGGTCAACGTCAGGGTGGAAGGAATGAAGATTTTCTAAAAAGGAAACTCTCTGGCCATACCACACGGCAGTTCCTTCCCAGTGTTTGTGTGTTGGGTGCTAGAGACCATCTGCTTTGGCTAAGGGACCTGGTGCTTAGGTTATGAGCCAGTGAACAGCCCCCCAACCCTCCAAAGACAGGACTTCCCTCCAAAGACTTGGCTGCCAAGTCCCAGTGGGTGAGCAGCTCGCAGGGAGAGGAGGTGTGGAAAGCTCAAGCCCGCTTCCATGCTCGTCCCTGGACCAGACTCCAGGAGAGCCGTGGGCTCACAAGGGTGTGCTGGACCTTCCCCTTTCTTCCCTCCAGATCTTTCTCTGATCTTCCCAGATTCTGGGGCTGTGTCATCTGGGCTCCCTTGGCCTCTGGCTTGAGGTTGAGCCAGGCTACTGGCAGGAGACGAAAGGACAAGAGAGGTCTCAGATCGCGTCTCCTGGCCCCTCTGGCCCTGCCCGAGCCCGGTGTCCCTGCCTCTCTCTTGCCTGCTGCTGGGAGACGACATGACAAGCGTTTCCTGAGACTGCTGACAGCACGCTTCTTTCGCCCTTCAGCCCCGGAGGTGGCGGGGTCTCCCACGGAGGCTGATCGCTGGGGGTTTGGATAGACCCCTCCACCCTGCACAGCCCCTTCCTTAACTCTCTTCTCCTTAGGAAAACGCAGCCGTGCCCAGCTTCGGCCACACACGGACAGGTCCCTGTGTGTTAAACAGATCGTGCGTGTGGCTCACCGACTTCCAGCTTTCTTTGGGGGAAGATGATGGTCAAGGAGTGGAATTAACTTTTTTCTTTGCCTATATGCGACATAGAAGGTACGGGTCCTTCAAACGTGGTGTCGTTATTAGTGGCCAGAAAAATTGTGGCAGCAAGGATATTTCCTGCCAAGTGTTGAAAAGTCTCTAACTAGAGTGATGGGACAGAGAGAGACTGGGGACTAAGTCAGTGCGAACCTGTTTTTTCTGCCGTCTCCTAGGACTTTAGTTGGCTGATGTAGCAGAAGTCCGGAGGCAGTTTTTTAGTCAAGTGTCTAGGGTGTGCTCGGCATGGCCCTGGATGCTGGGGTACCAAGTAAGATGTACAGAGAACTCGTGTTCTGGGGGCTTAGACTCCATGCAAAACCGAATAAATCGCTTACATAAAGTGTTAGAAAGTGGTATGTGTCTGGGGAAAAATAAACAGAGAGGGGCAGAGGGGATGCTGGGAGCGTTGGAATCTGTGAACAGGCCGGCAGAGGAGGCTGTCTAAGAAGGCGACTGAGCACAGACCTGCCGGAGCCGAGGCAGGAAGACTCACGTGCATTTAGGGAAGTCTAGGCAGAGGGCAGGGCCTGCCGGGACGGAGGGAGCAGGGTGGGCAGGGGGGCTTCCCTGGCACACAGTGGGGTCAGACAGCACGGCGTCCTGCGGCCCCTTCAAGGGCTTGGGTTTTACTTCTCACACGAGTGGCCCTTGTGGGGCTTCTGGAAGGTGGTTATTGCAGCTTCCTCTGACAGTTTTATTTATTTTTGGCTGTGCTGGATCTTCTCTTCTCTGTTGCAGAGGGTGGATCTCTGCTCTTGTCGAGGAGCTCGGGCTCCGGAGCGTTCAGGCTTGCGTGGTTGCGGTGCGTGGCCTCGGTGGTTGCAGCTCCCGGACCCTGGAGCACAGGCTCAATACTTGTGGCGCACGGGCCTAGTTGCTCCAAGGCATGCGGGATCTTCCCTGACCAGGGACTGAACCTGTGTCTCCTGTGTCGGCAGGCAGACACTGAACCACCAGGACCCCTTGCTCTGACTTTTGTTGTCACGCCCTTTGGGCTTCGCTGGTGGGTCAGACGGTAAAGAATCCGCCTGCAACGCAGGAAACCCACGTTTGATCCCTGTGTGGGGAAGATCCCCTGGAGAAGGGCATGGAAACCCACTCCAGTCTTCTTGCCTGAAGAATCCTGTGGGCAGAGGAGCCTGGCGGGCTGTGGCCCATGGGGTTGCAAGTGGAACACGACTAAGCAGCTAACATGACCGAGTGGCTAACATTCCTCTGGACGCGGTCCTGGGAGCAGGCGGCAGGAGTGCGGAAGGGGACAGGACCAGACAGAGATGGTGAGACAGCGCGCCGGGTGAGAGGGTGGGAGCTGGGCCACGGTGGGGCCAGGGGAGCAGAGAGTAGGGTTAGGACCTTCTTAAACAGATGAAGCTGAGGAGGGTAGATGGAATACGAGGTATGTCCGAGAGAGGCGACTCAGAGGGTGCTGAGCGTTTTGGCTTGAGCTGCTGGGAGGATGGAGCTGCTCTGGGGACACAGAGCCAGTGGAGTCGGTAACTGAGATGGGCAGGATTGCGGGGAGAGCAGGTTTGTGGGTGAGTTGGGGGCGGGGGCAAGAATTCCATTCCGTGAGAGGTCTGTGAGAAACCCGTGGTGGACTCAGATGTGACTGTCGTCCGTGTTTGAGTGGCAGCTTTTTGTGTCAAGTTACGTCACCTTTGGTGGCTGGCTTTCTCTGAAGTATGTTTTAGGAAAAAGAAATGTTTACACCGTGGTGCAGTGATTTCGAGAGTAAGCCTCAAGGCAGAATATGCAATGCCTATATTTTCCATTGATGCAAAACCATCTTTGCGTAGTTAACAGATTCAGGACACTTGTGGGAATTTGTTCTGAGCCAAGAGACTTTTGGCACTTTTACCAGCCTGACTATAATGACACCAAACCTTTTTAGAGCAACGCTGTGTGCTATGCCATCAAGCAGAGGTTTTCAAGCCAGCCACAGAGCAGACCTTCTGCAAATGGAAAGCATTCTTTTAGCGAAGCCCGTTTGCTGCTGTGTTAAAGGATTTGCTGCCCTTTAAGGTGTGTTTTTCTCTTTAGTGTTATTCTGTCTTCCTTGTGCCCTCTCCCACGCACTTCTTTCTTTTTATTTATTTCTGAA
Source organism: Moschus berezovskii (assembly GCF_049115385.1). Taxonomy (NCBI): domain Eukaryota; kingdom Metazoa; phylum Chordata; class Mammalia; order Artiodactyla; family Moschidae; genus Moschus; species Moschus berezovskii. The sequence goes on along the minus strand of NC_142487.1, from coordinate 28,803,326 downwards.
AGTTCTGTATTCTTGTTGGCGATGTCACTGTTGCTCCTAAAGTGAAGTTAGACGGTGCGTCGGGGAGAAGCGTCAGTGTTTCTTGAGCAGCTGTTACAGGCTGCCCCCCAGGTACCTTCCTAACCTGTTTAATCCTCAGAGCAACATTTTGAGATAGGTGTAGGTGTTTTTGCTCATCAGACAAGGAATCTGAAATCAGTGAGGGTGAATGACTTGGAGGAGGCCTGAAACTGATTAGCTGCAAAAGTTGAGTTTCCGATTCTGAACAGTGAATTTCCAAGGTGCAGGGGCCCCAGCTCGGGCCCAGCTGAGTTCTCTCTTTGGACAGTTCAGTGCTCCTGGGTGTCGGTGTACCGCTTTCTCTGCCTTCCTATGGATGAGGTGACGTTACGGGTCCTCAGCGGGCTTCCATTCCAGCAAACGTTGCGTAAGGAATGACGTGGGAGGAGCGTGGAGAGCAGGGGAAGGCAGTGCTCCGAGAGTGTGCGTGTGTTTTGGGACCACCTTTCACCCCATTCAACCTCTCAGCCGAAGAGGTGTCCTGCCAAGGAGATGGTGAAAAGGCTCTTTGCAGTAGGAGCAGCACCAAGCAAGGCCTGAGCTTGGGCTGAGACTGGATTAAGTGAGATCGTGCGGGCGTAGGGGGTGGGAGACAGGGAGAAGGGGTAGGTGGAATTGGTTCACTCTTTGGTACTAACTGACCCTTGTACCTTTGGTTGTTTTAGTTCATGATGTTGTCGCCACTTTTCAAGATAATCTTTGGGGATTTTTTAAAAAGGTTTGGGAAAAAGCCAAGGATAAGAGCCAGCATTGTTGGACTGAGAATTGTAAAGTGTGCATTGGCTAAATTTTTTGAGCGGGCTTTCAAGACTAAGTGGGCTACCCTGGTGGCTCAGATGGTAAAGAATTGGCCCATAATTCAGGAGACCCCAGTTCAATTCCTGGATCAGGAAGATCCCCTGGAGAAGGGAATGGCTACCCACTCCCATGGGGTTGCAAAGAGTTGGACATGACTCAGCAACTCACACTTTCCACTTTTCAGGGGACTAAACAATGGTCAGGTTCACCATATACAAAGATTATTAGGAGATGATTTTAACTGGGAAGACTGTTAGCCCAGCTGCCTTTGCCTCTGCTGTAGGAAGCCAGTGTCTGGAAGAGTAGGGTGTGTGAGTGCTTAGAGAGTAGTCACCCAAACTGGGCAGTATCTGCAAGTACAGATAAATGTATCTACCCATGTAAGGTGAGCTGATAGAAAAACTGTCAGAACCTGCTGTAAGGGAAGAAAACTTTTGGACTATAAATGCTAAATTTCAGCACCTAATTAGATGAAAGGTTGATGTTTTCTAGCACAGACGCTCCCAGGTGGCTCCGCTGGTTTGAGTTGCGGCTTGAAGGGCACACTCTGTATACCCTGCTGGCATGGGGCTGACGTGTGGACTTGGTGAGATAGCTGGCACTCTGAGCCGACTTCATTGTTCACCGAGTTTTATCTCCCATCCCTAGCATTTCCCTTCCTCCACAGCACGGCCAGAGCTGTCACCCCTGTAAATGAACAAGAAAATCTTCTTAACCCAGCCTCTTTCCTGGCAAAAAAATCCTGCAGTGTCACCAGCATCGTTCTGACCTCAGATCCACTTCTGGCCCCTGGGAGGAATACAGGGAACAAGACGAGTGAAATAGGCCCTTTGTTACTCGCCCTGCGTAAATTGTTCATCACTAGGGTGAGTAGGTGAGTAAACGCCTTTTTGCAAGGCCGTTGTGAATATCTAAAGCGGTCATCAGCGCTTTAAAAACTAGGATAACATGCATTTTGCAAATTCCCTTTAGAGAATAAGTTTCACCGCATCTTACTGCTCCCCTTGGACGTAAAAGTTTTAAGCACATATGACCCACAGACCCATGCTTTCAATATTCCTTTAAAAAGTGGTATTGGAGTTCTTTATTCCTTTTTCTTCATCACCCTCCAGACTTACTGGGTAGATGCGAGATGAGTAATTTGGTAGACTGTGTGTGCTGGAACTGTAGAAAAGGAAGCTTCCCTTCCAGGTAAAACGTTCTGATGTGAACGTGGCAGACCCAAACATGCTTCTGACACCGAATAGCAAAGTGAGTATGCTTATCACACCAGGCTGTGCCGATGGAAGGCCTTTGCCATGTGGAGGGCGGCAATAGGGGATCATTTTTATTATTTCCAGTGTTCTGTTCCTGATAACTCTTTGAATTAGTTCGGATTTTATAAAAGACATTTGCTCATGAATTTGACTTTGGCTCTCATACAAAATGATAACCTGATCTGTGCTCTGTAGAGTCTTCCTGTGCCTTTTAGACACCTAGAATACCATCTAGGGCTTTTTATACCATAGCGATATTCCTAAGGGAAATTGATATCTAATTTGGTGAGGCTTGACTTGAGAAACCAACAGAAATGGCTAGAAATAACACTGGGAACCTAAGTCATTTCTAGCTGGAGCTGGTTTTTCTGTGGGAGTGCACATGAGTTCCAAAGAAGATAGTCTTACTAATCGCTCAGAAATGGTTATCCACGTTCCCCTGGTACAAGCCCACATGAGCAACTCTACCATCCTTTCTGTAGCCGGTCGGCCAGCACCTAGCCAGGTCTGAGCTTTAAAATGCAGGACACTTGGGAGGAAAACCCCCCTAACCCACCTCCGTTTTGAGGAGTCGGGTGGTTGTGCCTGATGGATGTTCAGGACACCCATTTGGGTTCGTCCAGAGCCTAGCAGGAAACTGTGACTCGGTGACGGTCGCCTGGGAAGGCGCTCCGTAGTCACACGTTTAACCTTTGGCCACGAAGGAAGGGTCGGCCAGAGAGGAGCCTCCTGTGGGCCCTAATTTTTATGAAAAGAAGTCTCCAGGGAAACACAGCCCTGTGGCTCTTGGCCTGAGTCTGACAGCTGCCAGGCTTATTAAAGAACTGACCACAGAGAACCAGCGGGCGGCTGGGAACACAAGAGACTGTGTTCTGCTTTTCCATCGTGCGCGAGGTCAGCTGTCAATTAATAGAACTTCGCTGCGAGTCAGAGAACTGAGCCACAAAAGGTCTTTCAGGAAATGTTCATAATGTGGGATTACTCTGATCCTTATTGTGTTGGTTGAAAAATGGAACAATGGCTTGTTCATAACCCATTGTTCAGCAGGAAGAAATGTAGAGATGGGAATTGCTAGGTAAGTAAATAGCAGAGTGAATGTGACAAAATTTGTGGTAAAAATAAATGTGAACCCTTAAAAAAAATAACTGCTGTTATTGTCCTTGTTCTGACTTTGAAGTAATACCTTCCAGTGTAGCCCTTGGGCCAAATCCAGCCTGGCTTCTGTTTCTATAAATAAAGTTTTATTAGAACACAGGCACTGTGTTGTATATGGCTGCTTATTGTATATGGCTGCTTCCTGCTACAGTGGCAGAGCTGAATAGTTGCAACAGACACAGTAAGATCCACAGTACCTAAAGAATTTACCATCTCTCCCTGTACAGAAAAAGTGTTCATTTCTATTCTAGAACATAGCCACTCAAAGCAGGCTTGGTGATTCATTGGCACATGAAAGTCTGAGAAGTAATGGCCTAGGGCATTCTTTATCTGGGGCTTCGGTGATCAGACTCTGTGAAGTTATAGACACAGTTCTGTTTGTGTGCTTATGTGTGTTTTTCTGCGTCTCTACCTTCTCAGACATGGAGGGATCTGGACCCTTCATCACTTTTTCAAAATCGTTTGTAACCCTCCAAAACTGAGAATCATTAGGCTGGAAAAGGGAGGCCTTGACTCGGAATTCATGGATTCATGTTTGCAGTGATAGAAAAAAGATCTTACTACTTCACATTAAGAAAAGTCAGGCCCAGCTGGTGCTTCTTTCTTTGTTTATTCTTCAGTAAAGAATGGAAGATTTGCAGCACAGCCCAGCTGTGGGCTATGACATTGTATAACTATTATTAATGGATAGGGGATTATTTCATGGATATTGGTTCCTTGAGCCCTAATAGCTATTGTCATATCACATTGTGGTTCGGAAGATATTTATTACCTGACTCTCCCACCTTGGAAAAATGAAAGCTCTAAGGGCCAAAATTATAGGCCTTCGTAGTGACTTTTTATGGATACCCACTAGAAATCACTGCTAGTTAGCCTGACAATGTTATTAAACATCCATCATGTAGAGAAACCTGTAGGAATTTCTATAAGGCAGAAGATGGAATCTAAAATGGACTGAGGCTGACTGCTGATCGCCTTTCCTATGAATGGCTGCTTCACGTGCTCTGTGCGTCTTCTTCACCCTTAATCAGGCTCCTGCAGTAGGTATTAGGGCCGGAAGACTTACAAGTCATCTCAAGGTTACCTGGACAGACACGTGCTTCCAGGGATGGAAGCTGTGCAGATCAGTAGGGGGAGGAGTAACAGTGATTTAGAAAACAGGTGTCAGAGGTAGAAAAAGGAAAGAAGCTCAGAACTATCTGAGGAGCACTGACCTTGGATCCAAAATATTACCGTCACAAACCAGAAAGATACTTTGCTTCACAATTGAAATTTCTTTTTTTTAATCCATTAGAGATTAATGTAGGTTAAGTGTTAGGCGGCACTCAGTCGTGTCTGACTCTTTGCTACCACAGGGACTGTAGCCTGCCAGGCTCCACTGTCCGTAAAGTTCTCCAGGCAAGAATACTAGAGTGGGTAGCCATTCCCTTCTTCAGGGGAATCCTCCTGACCCAGGGATCGAGCCTGGGTCTCCTGCATTGCAGGCAGATTCTTTACCTTCTGAGTCACGAGGGAAGCCCCTAATGTAGGTTTAAGGTAGATCATAATTAAGAATTTAAATACTTTTTGGTGCTGAAACCAAAAACGAGGGTTGAAGCAAACAGGTGGCTGAGATGCTGGATTCTGGAAGCTGGAATGGAGTTGTGTTCAGTGCAAGCCTGGCTCTCGGGCTGCCTGGGACCCAGAGACTCTGCAAGTTCGCCTGTGAAGTCAAGGAGTTAGAAGCAAACAGTGTATGCCTAGGAGCGAGACCAAGGCCGACTCATCAGGTGGAACCAGGCGGCTCCTGACCCAGGAGTGTGAGGCTCTGGAAGAGCAGGGGGAGCTGTGAGGGACAGGACCCCACTTTGTAGAGTAAGGCCCTCAGGGTTGTGGGTTACAGAGAAAAGACAGACCAGTTCAGGCTGCAGGATTCCAGGAGGCTTCACTGATTCTAAGGATTTTCTGCTTCATAGGAGCGAAGCTTTGAGCACTGAAGGAGAGCTCTGAGTTACATATATTTTCTAGGTGTGTCTACTTACAGGCCCCAGAGCAGAGACACCCAGTGGCCATGAGCACACCTATTAGCCAAGTCTTGGTTTCTAAACGCCATTCTGGGCCTGGGGGAGGGGAAATATAAGATGCCTAAGACACCTTTTTGTGCCAGGAAGTAAGGAAGTGCTCAAAGAGTGGTGGGGTCATTGCCAAAGGACAGAGCAGTCAGGTTGAAGAAGCTCCCAATAGCCAAACCTGGGTCATTTTCAGCATCAAAATAAATATAGCAGTGATGGATCACAATTCAATGAGTAACATAATGTCAGTGAATCCACACTAATATGAACAAAATAAATAAGGAAAATGAGACATTCTATTAAAGATAGATAATACTGATAAATGTAGAATAAAAGGTAGAATTAACAGTCATCATTGGTAATCATCATGTAATGGTTAATTCAGGAAATAAATGTTAAAGTAAAAACAAAATCAGCCAGTTAAAGCTTGATAAGGAACCCGATTTACATAGCTTCAGGCTATCTCTCCACAAAATAGTTGTTAAATACAGAAGAAGGAGGGATTAAAGAGTAACTTTACTTTGGAGAAACCTGGGAGACACAAGTGATCAGGTAACGATAATAAAATCACTTGCTAAGATAGAAGGAGAAAATGATAGTATTGCTTCTGTAATATCTCGCCTCTCCCCACCAAAAATATATAACCTGAATCTCTTCCTGAGAAAACATCAGACAAACTCCCAGGTGGGCCCTAGTGATAAAGAACCTGCCTGCCAATGATATAGGAGATATAGGAGACACGGGTTCGATCCCTAGGTCAGGAAGATTCCCCAGAGAAGGACATGGCAACCCACTCCAGTATTCTTGCCTGGAGAATCCCATGGACAGAGGAGCCTGGTGGGTTACAGTCCATGGGGTCTCAAAGAATTGGACATGACTTTTGTTTGTTTTGTGCTACAAAATATAATGGATGGTAATTTTCAGATTGTCAAGGTTATAAAGGAAAGGGAAGACTGAAGAAATCTTCCAGATGGAAGAAGAATAAAGAAACATGACAAGTAAATACAGCCTGTGACTCTGGGTCCTACCCTTTTGTATTATTGAGACAGTTGATGAAATGTGGGTATGGTCTGTGGTAGTGTATCAGTGTTAATTTCCTGATGTCAGTGGTCCTGCTGCAGTGAATTAGGACATACGTTGAGTACACGAGGGTAGTGGGACCTCTGGTCTGAAACTTGCAGGTGATTTAGGGGAGGGGGAAGTTATTTGGTATTCTGCAACAAGGTGGATAATCATTATGTTTATTGAAGTTGTAAGATGGCAAAGGTCAGCTTGGATCGCAGATGGATGAAAGGTTGAGGGTGGCAGCTTGTGTTGTCTTTATCACAAAGGCATATTCCAGTGGGGACGAGAACGAAGGAGTAAATGGGAGAAACTGTCGGTGGAGGATCTAGGAGCATCAACCTGTGAAAGGCTGTAACAAGGCAGGTGTGCTCCAGGAGGGAGTCGGTGGGAGGCGAGGAGTTGAGTCACGAGAAAAGGGTGGATTAAGACTGACGGGTCTGGATGCAGAGTGAAAGCAGGGGCCTCGGGTGGGGCTTTGAGCAGAGTCTGGGCACCAGTCCGCATGCTGTCCCTCACTGCGCCCTCCAGGGCCGTCCTCGGTGGTGGTGGCTCTTCCAGCCCGTCCTTGCCGTGGCTGTTACAGATGTCGGGACCCTCTCTGGCAGTGGGTAGATGCTCTGCAGCCAGGTTGGACAGAAGAAGTGGTTTGCCGGGCACTTCAGAAGGATTACAGCAGTTTATTCTGGAAAGAGAGGTTGATTTAAGCTCACACTGAGATATGTTTCATTTAATCTCAGTTCTCTGAGGTTGATTTCTGTTAACACTAATGAAAATCTGGCTGGCTCCAAGTACAGGCTGAAATGGGGGGATTTAAGTGTTACTCCTCTGCCTTTGGTTAGGGGGCTGATCTTTAGAGTCCTTTCGGTGATTGCCGCTCCGGTCCCTTGAACATGTCGAGGAAGCAAAAAGTCACACGAGGCTGAAATTGACGGTATAGGGTTGCTTGCATTTCGTGTTAACTTAATTCGCTGAAGATGTGGATGCCTAGCGTGTGCTTAAATGCTGGGGTTAACACATAAAGAACATGCACCCCCTGCTCTAGAGGCCCCAGAGTTTGGGGAAGAGCTGTGAGTGAACATGTAGTTTTAATGCTTCATGGGAAGGATCTTATGAGGGGCTGACAAAGAGCTGAGGGACTGAGGTGGAGATAGCCTCCGAGTTTGCAGAGGTTGTGAAGAGAAACCTTCACGGCTGGAGGACCAGCGTGTATGTTTCCTCAAAGGGAGGCACAGAGGCGCGAACCAGGAGTTGGAGGGCGTCCCGGAGCCTGGGGGTGGGGGGAGATGTGATTAACGGGGCTGGATGGAAGGACCCTGCGGGCCAGCCCTGAGGAGTCTCGAGGGAAAGAGTGCATTTGGGCACTGTGAGCTCGGAGCTACTCTAGACCCTTTGCCTGGCAAAATAGAAGCTTGATCAAGATGGGCACCAAGTTCAGTGGGTGAGTTTGCTCTGGATGCCGCAATGAGAAGCGCAGATTTGGGTGGCTTGAGATTTATTTTCTCACAGTTTGGGAGGCCAAAAGTCCAAGTCAGACTGTCCACAGGGTGGGTTGCTCCAGAGGATTCTCTCCTTGGCTTGTAGATGACCATCTTTCCCTGTGTTTTCAGGTGGTCTCCAAGGTACCTGCTCGTCCCTCGTCCCCCGATCTTATAAGGGCATCGTCACACTGGATTAGGGCCACCCTAGTGGGCTCATTTTACCTGAATCACCTCTTTGAAGACTCTCCAAACACAGCCACACTCTGAGGTGCTGAGGTGCATTCAAGACTTTAATGTTTGGATCTTGGTGGAGTTCAGTCAAGGAGTTTTATTTTTGTGGATCACCATGCTAATTTCTAAAGGGCGATTGGCAGCCTTTCTAGAAGTGTGAGAGACTTGCTGTAGCTATATCGAGGCTTTCTCTCACCTATAATCTTAGAAATAAAAGGACTAACTAAACAGGTGGAATGGGATGCGTTTAACGTTTCACCGTATTTGCAGCGTCATGACACTTCAACCCAGCATGTGTAAGGACATTCTCCTGCACAATCACAATCACCGCACTCAAGAGATTCTCCATTAATTTGGCAATGTCATTAAATATACAGTCCATGTTCAACAACATCTTATCACCATAGCATTCCCGCCACCTCAGTCCTGGATCACATCAAGGTTCAGGCGTTGTATTTAATGACCGCATCTTCTTAGTCTCTTGTAATCTGTTACAGAATGGTCTCCTTGCCCCCTCCCCACCCTTTTTTTGCCTTTCTATGGCATTGACAGTTCTGAGGAGCCCATACCAGCCCTACATATCTTGCACCCTCGTGGTGAAATTCAAGATGACATTTTGGTTCAGTTCAGTTCAGTCACTCGGTCGTGTCCAACTCTTTGTGGCCCCATGGACTGCAACACTCCAGGCCTCCTGTCCATCTAGACCCTGATGCGGGATTGAAGGCGGGAGGAGAGGGGGATGACAGAGGATGAGATGGTTGGATGGCATCACCAACTAAATGGACATGAGTTTGAGTAAACTCCGGGAGCTGGTGACATTTTGATATTAACAATATTCCATTGCGTCACCACTGAAGGACCGTGTGCCGAATTAGATCTTTGGTTAAAGGTGCTGGCTGCCCAATCTGCATTGTAAGGGTGACTTTTTACCGTTTAATGAGCAATCCGTGCGCTGATTCTTTGAGGCAAGTAAATATCCTGTCTTTCAACAACCTTTCACCCAGTGATTTTTAGTATCTGTTGATGGACTTTGCCTAAATCAGTCACTGTGCTGGAGATGGGAAAATGGTGTTCTTTAGGTTTAATCAATTGCTTTTTCATCTATAAAGTAGCACTCATAAAACAACAGTCTTCCTCCCTAACTCCTCTCGTTCCCTTCTCTTTCTGGTTTTTTTTTTTCCGTGTGAGTGTCACTGTGAAGTCACGGATCACTTTATAACTCAGTGTCTTGTAAAGTGTTGCTTTGTCTTAGGCGTCTTGGACTGCCGTAACAGAATACCATAGGCTGGGTGGCGTGAACCGCAAACGATTGCTTCTCTCACTCTGGACGCAGGGAAGGTCGCGGTCAAGGGCTGGGGGGGAAGGTCGCGGTCAAGGGCTGGGGGGGAAGGTCGCGGTCAAGGGCTGGGGGGAAGGTTGCGGTCAAGGGCTGGGCAGGCTCATTTCCTGGTGAGCGCTCTTCCCGGCTCCCTGACGTCTGCTTTCTCGCTGTCTTCACTCGGGGGAGAGAGCGCTCTAGCACCTTCCTCTTCTTAGAAAGGACTGATCCCATCATGAGGGCTCCACCCTTACAACCTCATCTCAACCTGATCACCCCCAACGGCCCCACCTTCAAGCACCATCCCCTTGGGTTTAGAGCTTCAGTTTCAGGGAGACACGAACATTCAGATGGTCGTTCTTTCCCTTGTTCAGATGTTGCCAGGTTTGCGGCAGTTTGAGCACCTTCAGGCTAACCCTTGTGGCTTCTGACACACCCCCGTCACTCTTACTGGATGGCACTGTGGGATGATCCCAGCTCACACTTTGTATTTTCTCTGCCCTGGACCTGAAATCAGCCATTTCCTAAGGATTTCAGGTTCTGTTTAGTGAGAAATAGTATTTAGAAACCAAGATCTAGGATTGAAGCATGCTTATTGTTACTGGACTGTCATTGTTTCCAGATTTTTACAGTGGACAAAACTTAGAAATACATATATACTATTTTAAATTGTGACTGTATGCCTATGGTTCCAATTTATATTCAGCACAACTGATTCCTTTTTACCTTCCCTGGTTTCAGTAATTTTTATATCCCCTTTTCCTACAGTGTGAAAATCTTCTTTCCTAACAACAGCAATATAATTGCTTATTTGTTTTAGCATGTAGTATGTACAAAATAGTTTCAGAATTACTACTACACTGGCACCAATACCAACAACAAACCAATTAAGTACAGTTCAAAATTGCTTGACAGGTGTCACCACCATTATTATTATTATTACTAGTAAAGAATGTACCCTATTAAGTGCCAAGTGTTTATGTTCAACAGTTACTGCATGTGGCTGTGCTGTCCCTCTGAGATCCCCCTTGTTTCTGTTTATATTTATTTTAGGGTTGACTTTCACCCCCATCTTCGATTTGATTATTTTGAGGGCTGTGTAAAATGTTTACGTGACCTAAGAGTCACAGCCGTACAAAAGATACACTGAGCAGCTGCAGCCCCGTGCAGTTTCTCTCCGTTGCCACCTGTCCCCTTACTGATGACCATATACATTGATGCATTTATTCTTTTGTTAATTCGTGTAGAAATAAGCAAGCAAATAAGCAATAAAAAGTATATTTTTACTCTCCTTCTTAATATTTCACCTTGCTTTCTTTTCACTTCATCCAAAGCAGTTCATAGCGTCTTTCCCCTTCTTCTGTATGGGCACATGGTCTCACTGGGGGACAGACACCAATCAGTTTCCATGAATGGGAATTTAGGTGACTTTTCCCCCAGCATATTGGCGCTGCAGATAATGATGAAATGAACATTTTAGAGGTATATTTTCAGAGTGAATATTTAAAAGTGGAAATACTGGGTTGAAGGTAAAGTCACAGGTAGCTTTATAGATAGTGACACACTCCCCTCCTACTGATTTGTTGTCTCAAGAGCAGTGTTAAAGAGCGCCTGTTTGGGGGTAGATGACTAGAGCCCTTTTCAGGAAGAACAAGGAACTGTCAGCCGCTGTCCGTCCTTAGTGGACGCACAGTCGCGCAGGGAGCTGTTGCAGATGCTTACCCCAGAACCACACACCCCAGAAGTTCATTTGCTCAGCCTCCCATGGACATTGTGAGGCAGAGATTTAAATTATCTTGTCGAAGTACAAGTTTAACGTCCAAGTTCAGTTACCAACACAGTAGGTCTGTTCTTCAGCAGACTCACCATTCTCACCATCTGGGAAGAGAAAATGCAAGCCTACTGTTGATGGGTGAATCTAACATGTTCGTGGTTTCTGAACTGCCTACACATACTGGTGACCATGTATCCTTAATTTTTCAAAAATGACCTGATTTCAATTAGGTTTCATTCATTCTACAAGCATTTATTGAGCACTCACTGAACGCCAGCAATTGCCTAGATACCAAGGAAAGAATATAAGATCAGGTCCTATCTTAGGGTATTCATTCCGGTTGGAGGAGAGGCAGGTAAAGGAGAGGCCATTGAACCCCTCAGCTGGCCAAATACGGGGTGTGTGTAGATTCCTGCCCTTGAGGAACTCCCTTTCCAGTGGGGCAGACACAAGTAAATAAAATATGATCATTATAAAAAGGGCTCCTTAGAGAACGCAGCAAGAGCATCTAACCCAGGTGGAAAGATGCGGTGAGGCTTCTTGGAGTTGGTGGTGGACGTTTGGGCTGAGTGTTGCCCTACTGAAAGAGGGAGGGACAGCACCCCAAGCTAGGAGAACAATGTGTGTGCAAAAGCTCAGCAGTGAGAGAGGAATTAGCTTTTAGAGAAACGCAAGTGCCTCTGAGTGGCTGGAGTGTGGGCTTCAAGCCAGGCACTACAGAAAGAAGATTGGATACGTACCCACAGGCCGCATCATCTGCTCCAGTGCCTGGCGCATAGTGGGTGTTAAATAAATCATTGGATGGCTGAGCGCACGAATGATGACTTGCTGATTTGTGGAACGGAGCAGTTTTGCATGAGTGTTTTGCTAACCACATTCAAGATAAAAGGAGTTGGTGTTCCCAGTGTATTTGATATTTTATCTTGTGGATAAAGTTGATTATTTTTTTAATGCAGATGGCAGTCAGATTTTGAAAGTAGCCATGATTGGAAAGGGTCACCTGGATGATGTATTGCCCCATTCTGGATTGATGGACAGAAAGAAAAATCTCTTCAAATTGTTTTCACAATGTTCCTGTCTCTTTATCTGCTTATTATAATCCAGCTTCGGGGATAGATGGCATTTTAAAAATGCATGGTCCTTTTGGCCCCAAGAGCCCATCAGCTAAAGAAAAACAAATGGGCTAGACTCACAGACAGCGCTTGTGTTCAGTGGTGTCAGCTGTGCAATGGCTTCCTCAGGAAATCGTGTTGTGTCCGAGTCTGGATCTGCAGTCTCATTGATATTCCACTAGACTGGACAATGAGCAGTTGCAACAGTTCAAGCGACCATTTGAAGGACAGGAGTTCTGGTGGAAGCTGGATTGAGTTTGCAGCTATAGCAGTGGGTCCCTGTGACTAACCTTACATTTGAATTTTCTTAAAGCTTTGCTCCCTCTTCCCTCCTTTTGACATAGGTTAAATTTGACCTTCTTTTAACTTACTCGGTGTTTTGAGAGCATTAGAGAATTATTTTCTGAAATAGACTGACTGTCTCAATAAACCAATGTAATCTGATTCCCATGACCTACATCAGCTAATGGCTAGTGAGACGTCCATTTTCATTTAAATCTGTATTTGTTGTTTTATTCCTATTATTATTATGTCTCTATGAAAAATGTCATAATATGCATAAAGCAAGGAAACAGCTATTTTCTCTGTTGGTAAACGTCATTGAGTTTAGTAGAAGAAGCATAGAACCAGGAACAGAAGGAAGCTGGATACCACTGTGTAACTGGCATAAAGATTTGAAATATGCTTAACCATTTCTTCTGCTTTGAAAGAATATCTTGAATTAAGCAGATATAGATTTACTGTGTTATTAAAGGTACTCATAAGAGCAGACTAACAAAAGCTCAGCAATGTGAAGCATAGAAAGTTACCACTTGGTGGTTGAAAACAAATGCTTGAAAACCAGGCAGGACCTAACATAGGTGGGCTCCATAGAGAGCTGGCTTCTAAAATCCTATCAGTTTTATTTTCTGGTCTGAAAGACTCCATTTTAATTTGCTTTCTACTTACTAAATGAATGCTTATTAAATCAGACTGTTTGAAACTCAAAGATAGAGTTTTGGTAATTTTAAAAATATTAGCTTCCTGTTCTTAGATACATTTTATGAATGTTCTAAGAAAGATAAGTTATAGAGAATTTTTTCTTAAATGAAACTGGAACTCTTATAGTAAGTTATTGGTAGATTAAATAGACTTGATGTAACAGGGTAGTGTCAGCCCATGACTATTTGGTAAATGTAATATTTTCCTTAGTGAATTGGGCTAGTTGTTTTCACCAAATAAAACTCATCAATTACTTTATTTAACTGAGCTGCTAGCTTTGGAAAATAAGTATTCTGTACTATAAAGGTTCATTGTTTTATGTTTTAAGTAGTTTTGATTAGGTAATATGTCTATACATGTGTGAAAAGTGAATGCATTAGTTGCTCAATCATGTCCAACTCTTTGTGACCCCATGAATGTAGCCCACCAGGCTCCTCTGTCCATGGGATTCTCCAGGCAGGAACACTGGAACGGGTTGCCGTGCTCTTCTCTAGGGATCTCCCCGACCCAAGGATCAAACCCAGGTCTCTCCTGCGTTGCAGGCAGACTTTTTACCATCTGAGCCAACAGGGAAGCTAGCTTTGGAAAATAAGTATTCTTTCCTGTAAAGATACTTAGTTTTATGTTTTAAGTAGTTTTAGTTAAGTATTATGTCTATACATATGTACTTAACACAAAAAAATCCACATATTGTGACTAACACTACCAACTTCCCTACTTACTCAAATGCAAAATACTCTAGGATGACTTTCAGTTCAGTTCAGTTCAGTTCAGTCGCTCAGTCGTGTCCGACTCTTTGCGACCCCATGAATCACAGCACTCCAGGCCTCCCTGTCCATCACCAACTCCTGGAGTTCACTCAAACTCACGTCCATCGAGTCGGTGATGCCATCCAGCCATCTCATTCTCTGTCGTCCCCTTCTCTTCCTGCCCCCAATCCTTCCCAGCATCCAAAAAAATATGATAAGGGTATTGCAAAAGGCATTGGTAGAAATTGTTTTTAAGTGTTGGCCATTACTGGTTAACTCAGATGTTGTGACTATCAGTTGTTTAAAAATCTGGCCTAAACATTTTACTTACCCTAGAATCGAATGTATTTGATGTGATGGAGAAAAATTGCAGTAATTCTGTAACAAAACCAGTTTGACTTAAGAATTGTCTGTCTCTGTTAGTTTCCACAAAATGGATTGGATCTTATGTGACCTATATATATATATAAATATCCTAACAGATGATGACACATATATATTGCAATACATATGTGCTATATTTAGAAAATGTATTTATATTCTTAAAAGGTTACATAATTTTCAAAAAGGTTTTAGAAGTAAATTGTTCCTTATTTGACGACGAGGCCTCTAAGCTTTAATATTTAACAAGAATTTTTGTTAATTTCAGAAGTCATTTACATGTCAAGTTTTAAAATAAAATGAATTATTGCTTTTATCTGACACAGAGATTGTATTTTACAGTGTTTTTTGCTTTGAAGGTACTTGGGGAGAGTAGGGGGTGAACACCATGTCCTAAATTGCTAATTTTTTTTCCTCACAGCCAGCTTAAATGCTTTGTGCACTATCTTGGGTATAAAGGTTTGGGTCATTCATAACCTCACATTTCAGTTTGCCCCTCCTTGGAAAGTTGAATTGTTTTAGTTGAGATCAAATGAGAATGAGTGAGAGTAGGTGTGCCCTTTAATGCTGTGTCATTTATAAAGAAGTGCCCACCATCTAAGGTTGCACCATCTAAAGACCTGTCTGTTTACAGAGGAGCAAGGAGCTCTGATGAATAAATAAGAAAGGGAGAGAGGCTGAATCCAGCATTTCCCTGTGTCTATTTTATAATCACAGCCTGGTGTTGAGTGAGAAAGGAATTTACAAGGCAAGGAATGGCTGTGGGCCCAGAGACAGTCCTTATTTGACAATGTGATGACCTAGTGATCATTTTGGCCCCGCATACCCCCTTACGGGCATTTGACTGTAGCTTTTCAAAGGTGAAAAGAATGGGAATACTGTTAAGGTTTAATCTCTATAAACTTAAACATTTGTGATTCACTGTTCTCCCTTGCCTCCATTTTTTCTAGAGGGCCTATTAATGAAAATACCTATTTCTTTGTTGTCTAATAATTGACTTGGTGAAATATAACTTCATATAAATAAAAGTATGTGGTAAAGCTAGTTTCCCAATAGTTGTCTGAGTGTCCCATGGAAGGCAGGACTCCAGTGCTTAGCCTCAAAATGTAGAGAGTACTGGCCGTCTCTGTGGCCCCAGCCCCAGCCAGCCCGCGGCATTTCGGCAGAGCCGCGCTCCTCAGAGGCGCTGCCTGCATCGGCGGTCTGAGCCAGACGCCGGGCCGCTTCCCCTCGTCCCTCCCTTGCTCTCCCGTGCCCTCCTCTCGCACTGTCAGTCAGTCTGTCCGTCCGTCCGTCCAGCCGCTCAGGCGCGTCCGGCTCTCCGCGACCCCACGAACCACAGCACGCCAGGCCTCCCTGTCCATCACCAGCTCCCGGCGTTCACTCAAACTCACATCCTTCGAGTCGGTGATGTGGTCCAGCCGTCTCATCCTCTGTCGTCCCCGCCTCCTCCCGCCCCCAGTCCCTCCCAGCAGCAGAGTCTCTTCCAGTGAGTCAGCTCTTCGCATGAGGTCACTGTACTGCTATCCTATCTCCAAGTCCTCTTCATTTCGCTCTTCCCTTTTCTTCCATCCCCACAGCTTTCATTCCAGCCTTGCCTATCCTTTTCTTTCAGCTGAACTGCCAATTCATCCCCACTGCTGGGAAGCTTAAAAAATAAATAAATAAAAACAGTTGAATATTACTCAGCCATAAAAAGGACAAATTCTGAAACTTGCTTTAATTTAACATGGATGGACCTTGAACACATGCTTAGTGAAATAGACCAGACCCAAAAGACAAGCATTACGTGATTCCCCTTACATGAGGTCCTACCTAGATAGGTAGTTCCTTGGAACAAAATGCAGAAGAGAGGCTCCAGGCGCTTGGGGAATAGGAAGGTAGGGAGTTCCTGTTTAATGGCTATAGGGTTTCTATTTGGGATAATGAATATGTTCTGGAAATAGATCATGGAGATGCATCACCTCTATCAATGTACTCGATATTGTGAATGTACTTCATGTTATATTCTTTAAAATAGCTCAACATAATAATAATAACGCAGTTATGGTTGGGAAACCTCTCTCCCTGAAGCTGAAGCTCCAATACTTTGGCCACCTGATGGGAAGAACTGACTCACTGGAAAAGACCCTGATGCTGGGAAAGATTGAAGGTGGGAGGAGAAGGGGACGACAGAGAATGAGATGGCTGGATGGCATCACCGACTCGATGGGCATGAGTTTGAGCAAGCTCCGGGAGTTGGTGGACAGGGAGGCCTGGCGCGCTGCCGTCCCTGGGGTCGCAGAGTCGGACACGACCGAGCGCCTGGACAACAACTCGCCTAGGAGGTCTTCACAAGCCGCCTCGCCTCCCAGAAAAAATCCAGGCTCTGCGTAGGGGGAAGGAGGGCCCCGGTCCCACTCCTTGGGATTCCGCCTCTCCCGAAAAGATGAGCTGGCGCTCCCAGCTGCTCGCGGGCCCCGGGCCTCCCTCGGCGCCCGCTCCGGGCGGGAGGCGGCAGCCCGCCCCGCGTGGCCCGCGGCCCCCGCCCGCCTGCTCCGGTCGCCCGGCCGCGCTCGCGCCTCCCGAGGGGCCGGGTGCTCGGTCGCTGGGACCAGCGCGGGCGGGAGACGAAGTGGCCTCGGCCCGGGGCCCAGCGGTTTCCCCCGTCCCGCTTTGGAACCGCGCGGCCCGGGCCGTGTCTTCGCCGCGGTCTCGCCAACCGCCTCTCTGCTGAGCTCGCAGCCGGGTGGGTGTTAGCTGGCGCGGCCGCGCCGTCTCTGGAGCGCCTCCCGGGGCGCGGCTCGGGCACTGAGGGCTCCCCGGGTGGGCGCAGCTCAGTCTGGGCTGGGCGCTGTCCCCGCACCCTCTTACAGGGCTCCCGGAGCTGCGTGCCTCACCACCCCCATCTGGCCCACGTGGGACTCTGCCTCTTCCCTACAGCTGTGCCCTCAGCTTGGAGTCAAGATGCTGTCTTTTCCTGCAGACGTCCCTCCTGGCTCCCCAGACGGACGGGGCTCCTTCTGCGAGTCTGCCCGATCCTTCCCCCCGCCCGCCGTCAGCCCAGGTCGCGCGGTCCCGCAGCGCTGAGCATGGCTTCTTTGCAAGGATGGGCCCCGTGGTTTGCCTTTTCCACCCTTCAAACCGAGAGCAGTGCCTCTTACTCAATACACGTTTGAATGCTTGCACTGATACTAGTGCTTGTCACCCTAGGGTTTTCTCTGTGAAGTTGAATATACACCTTATTTTCAGAAATCATGGTCCTGGGACAGTCTGAAAGTACCCTCAGAATATTGCTGCTTTCCCCTAACTCAAAACCTACAGGTAGGGCTTTAAATACACAAACAGATTCAAAGAAAGCAGAGCAGTGACTTTAGGGGCTGGGGGTCTGGGTCGGGGTAGGAAGGGCAGGCTGGGTGAGGCACAAGGGCCCCTTTGGGTGGTGGATATAGCCTGATTGGCACAGTGGTTTCACAGCTTCTCACTGGTCAGACCTCATTGAAATGTACTCTTAAAACATGTGCATTTTATCATTGATAAATTTTACCTCAAAGTGACTTAAAAATATCAGAAAGCAAGAGGAAAAATCTTTTGGATTTATCATGTGGTTTGGAAAGATGAATTAGGGATTGATAGCCTTTGGTTGCAGCACCGTTCAATATCTAGTTTAGGGGTTTGTACATTTTTCTTTTTTTCTTACCTTGCCTAAATGGAAAATCAACGCTCATTGAGTTACTGCAGCTGGAAGTAAGAAAAAGCAGAGTAATGAACAGACTGACAGCTGACTCCCTGTGGCGCTTAATTTTAGTACTGATGCCTTTAGGAATTCTTTGAAACTTCAGTTTGAGGCTTAATTCATGCGATGAATCATCGATATTGAGGGTCGGTAGGGAAACTGAAGCAATAAACACTCCCTGCTCAAAGAAAATAATCTCGCGAATGGCTTTTGAATAGACTTATTTAAAGTGATGGCCATAAAACCCACCAGGTTTTTAATGTGCCATCCTTTTTTCAAATGTTTAATATAGAATGTTCTCCAGGTAACTTGAAGCAACTCTTAAGAAATAAAGGAATTCAAAAAAGAAGGGATATATGTATACATATGGGGCTTCCCTGGTGGTTCAATGGTAAAGAATCTGCCTGCAATACGCAGGAACTGCAGATTCGATCCCTGGGTGGAGAAGATCCCCTGAAGGAGGGCATGGCAACCCACTCCAGTATTCTGGCCTGGAGAATCCCATGGACAGAGGAGCCTGGCGGGATACAGTCCATGGGGTCACAAAGAGTCGGACACGACTGAGGCGACGTAGCACGCACGTGTACATATAGCTGGTTCACGTTTCTGTGCAACAGAAGCTAACATTACATCGTTACATTACATCGTGAAGCAACCGTGTGTGTGCATGTGTCCGTCACTAAGTCGCGTCCAACTCTTAGCGACCTCATAGACTGCAGCCCACCAGGCTCCTCTGTTCACGGGATTGTCTGGGCAAGAATACTGGAGTGGGTTGCCTTTTCTTTCTCCAGGGGATCTTCCCCACCCAGCGATTGAATCTTTGTCTCCTGCATCTCCCACATTGCAGGCACATTCTTTACCACTAAGCTACCTGGAAAGCCTAGAAAGCAATTATACTCCAATAAAAATTAATTAAAAAAGAAATATATCTATTAAATAGGAGAGTCTTAACAATTAGGTGGTTTTTGAAAAATTGAGCCAAGACTTTCTTGCCCTGTATCTCCTCAGCCTTCAGAGGACTCAGATGAATGGCGCTCTCACTGTAAATCACACATGTTCTGTCTCACTTTGAGGGATGCCCGTGTATTTGGGAAATGTATCCAAAAGTTGAACCACCAGAAGATGCTTCTGTATAGGGCTGAGATTCACCTGGCCAAATCTAAATTTGTTGAGCTACTGCAGGACGATGCAGATGAAAAACAAGTATTGTATCCAAAGTTCAGACCATCAGGAGGCATTATCGTGGTGTCTATGTGAAGTTCCATCAGATGAAGGATTGTCTTTAATTTGGAATTCTAGAACCATCCCTTATTTGTTGAAGCAGTAGAACCATGTATTTCATTGTGAAGAAAGTTTGGAGCCCTCACTGAAAGTTCTCACTAATGGTCTTAGTAAATATTTGCTGTTGGTGGGATAGCAGATGTTGGCCGTTGTCAATGTTCTTTGCTCAGCTCTCTTTCCTCCTATTGTCTGGGAATAGTCATTTAAAAGGACAATGCTGTTGTAAAGCTGATACTCCCTTAATGTCGTCCTCAAATAATTATGAATATATTTTCCATTCTGTGGCTTGACAGAAAACTCAGGTGCGATAGCTCATGTTAGAGCGATAAGCTGATTTGAGGATGGGTGTCTCCGGAGTAATATACCGAATTTCAGGGATTAAGGGCAGACCTGATGAGAAACGACGTAGGCCTGAGGTCAGCAGATGACATCCTGTTGGCTGGATCCCATCTGTGGCCTGTTTCTGTAAGGGAGTCTTATTGGAATGCAGCCTCAGCTGCTCTTTGACGTTCGATCTGACTGTTTTGACACTTTGATGGCAGAGCTGAATATTTGCGAAAAAGCCTGCATGAACCCAAAAGCCTAAAAGACGCCTCATCTGGCCTATAGAGGAAGGTTGTGGGCCCTGAAGTAGATGATGTATCATGGGAAAACATTAAAAAACCAAATTGCCTCAAGGTTTCAGTTTGTGCTGGAATTTGTGGTTTGGTAAGCAACAGGCGTGGGGATGTGTGTGTGATTCGTTTTATGAAAATGCAGATATTTACATCGGCCATTGTCGGGGCCTTCAGAGGTTCTCTGTCCCCTGCCCGTGAAGAGCAGGGGCTGTGGGGACCCTTGGCAGAGAGAGGCCTCTGCTCTCCGGGGTGCTCGTCCCTCTGACAGCCTCTCAATCCTTAACGCACAGTCTTGGCCCTCAAACCATTCACCCCGAAGGTGACTTAATGTGACTTACCTTCCTTGGTACTGGGCTGTCTTTAGGTTTCGCCTTGCGATACCACCTTAAGCTCCGGCATCTCTTGAGACTTGTGAGCTCAGAGCCACCTTTGCTATCTGAGATACTGCTGACACGGGGCAGGTGGGATGCTTAATCAAACGAAGATTTTTTCTGTGTCCTTCCCTCTGACTCTTGCTCTCCAGTGTCTGGAGTCAGCTTAGGTTACTTGGGCTCCTATATCCTCTATGGCCCTAACCAGCAACGGTAGTTCTTTGCTTAGCGGTTCTGTCTAAGCCCTGTGCATGATCAACTGAATTTGTATGATCACTTGAAGAGGAGTCTCCCTTTTGTGCTATGTGGACCCTTCCCCTTGGCTTTGGTTCCCAGTGCCTTCACCTCTCCTCAGGATTCTCAGAGTTGAAGTAACTGATCTCTTCCCCTCTGCTCTACCTGTCTGTCTGATGGCATCTTTTATCATCGCCTCTCTCCAGGGAGCCTGGGGAGCCGCGGACAGCCCTTTATATCTCTCTCTGCCTTTGTGACCCTCTGCACCTTTCTTTCTTCACCATCCTTGGGTGATCAGAGCAAGTGAAGGTGCAGCTGTATGTCTGAGGCTAGTGTTAACCTTGGCTTCTGTATGAGCCAGACAGTTATGCAGGCATCTCCTCAAGGGACGGTTGGAACCTTACCCTCACCTAGTAGCAAGCTTGGATAATGGGGAGATCTTGTTTCAGCTAAGACGGTTATTGATTAGATATAAAATAGTTATTCCTTTGATTATTGCTGCAAATCAAAGTTGTGGCTGTTTTCTGTTAGGGTGTTAGCTCTCTTTTTACTCATTCATTAAATTCAAGGCATAAAGGAAGAAATTTCTTTTTAAAAAACATTTTATTTTATATTGGGAATATAGCTGATTAACAATGTTGTGACAGTTTCAGGTGGACAACAGAGTGACTCAGCCATCCATCTCATGTATCCATTCTCCCCCAGACCCCTCCTATCCAGGCTGCCACCAAACAGTGAGCAGAGCTCCCTATACCATACGGTAGGGAAGAAACTTCTAATGTTTCCTGTTTATTTTAGATACCCACTATAGATGGGCATTTTAGATGTTATTAGTTTAGATCCCTCATGTAAACATGTATGAGATCCCTGATGATTAATATGTATAGATGATCTGTCAGGTATGATGAGAATGACTATAGAACAGACAGCCTGACAGCTCTGTCATTTGCTGAAAACCTGACTGTGGTTAGCAGTTACTCAGGTCATGGAGCTATCTTCACCAGAAGGGACTCACCATCTAGTCCAGTGCCCTTGGAGGAGGGGACCCTCACTCACCGAGAAGTGACTTGCTTAAGGTGGCCCGTCTCCTTAAGGGCAGAGCTGGAGCTAAACACCTTCTCTCCTGATTCCTGATAGCAGTGATTGTCCGACAGACACTAAAGCAAACGAACCAACACAGCCCAGTGCTTATTATACTGAAGTCTGGCTTTAACTCCTAAAAATGTCTTGATTCCATATGCTTTGATTTTAAATATTTATCACCAAGTTGTGGATGGGTCCGATTTATCCCTCTTTTCCCTACCTTGACTTAAATGAAATGCTCCTGAGTAAATACATCTCTGGAGACTGTGGTTCCATTTCAGCTGCTTGGTTAGTTGCATTTTTGCAGCGGCGCTTTGGCACATGGAGGGCGTGGCAGCTTGGCTGTGGCCGTGCCCCTTGGGCTTGTGGTCACCCCATTAGGCAGTGCCAGCAAGGCTAGCCCCACGGTGTGTGGCGAGCCCCCAGGTGACCACTGCCTTCTGGTGGATCCGCTGCTCTGCCCGTTTAGCCAGTGACCTCTGTCCTACCCCGCCTGCCTCTGCTACCAGGGCCGATCTGCCTTCAGCACTGGCGCCGTCCTTTGCCCCGTACCCCCTGGTCACTCACGGCTTGTTTTTTTGCCACACCACATTGTTTGTGAGATCAGAGTTCCCTGACCAGGGATTGAACCCGTGCCCCCTGCAGTGGAAGTTCAGAGTCTTAACCACTGAACCACCAAGGACATCCCTGCTCAAGACTTTGAAGTAACCATTCTTACTCTCCAGGTTTTCTGTATCAGCAAATACTGCAAACCATGATGCTCATGGGAGAAAACAGGACAACTTTTTTTTGAAGTTTGGGCTGATAGAATTCTCATTTGAGATTTGTTAGAGCCCTGGAATCCACTGCCTTCTCCGTGAAAACAGACAGTTGTTATACCAATTGAACTATACACGCATTAGGCAGTTGTGTCCTGAAAGGGTTGCTGTCTGCTACCAGAGGACCAAACGTCAGCCACACACCTGTCGCCACCAAGCCATTCCCATTCTTGCCATTAATCAGAGTGTTTGCCAAGATCCAGTATAACTAAATGGTCTTGCCAGTCAAAATGCCAGATTAAATGGAATTGTAATTGTTTTCTCTAATCTCATTTCAAATATTTACATTTTCTTGAATAAGTAAATGACCTGTATCAAAAAGACATGCTACTTTAAGAGAGTAAGAAAAGCATATAGTGACTAGTTTAATCTCTGACTTCGAGATTGTTTTCAGCGCGACCGTTGAATTTAAGATCCTCACGTGGACCACAAATGGAACCATCAAGGTCAGTCAGATGTATCAGTTCACGTAATTGGTATCAGTTTACGTCACAGTGCTGGGGAGAGGCTTCATACTTGATGTCACGGTAGAAACCCAAGTCACAGTGTATGAAGAATCGTGAAAGTATAAGCAGGGTAAGACTACCTGAGTTGTAGTTGGCGGCTTCCATATCCTAGAGTTTCATATTTGAGGGTTTCGTATCTGAGGATACAGAGGGCCAGCATCCTTAGCCATTTTAAATAAGGAGCTTGAACATTCTTGGATTATTTTTTCTTCTTTCATTCTTGGATTTTGCTGTCCTAGAGGGGATTCTGAAACCAGTCCCCCACAGACACCGAGGGATGACCGGATATATTTTATCAGCTTTTTTATCCTTATGTGCCCGTACTTCTGAAAGCCACTGAACTATAAAAATTCAGTGTCGAAGACCTTTGCTTTTTACCAGCCACTAAATTCATGGGAGTACTTGATCACACCCACACTTTAATAAAGATGCTTAAAATTATATAGTTTTTACACAAGAAGAAATTTTCTTTTGTGGAAATATACTGGTATTGTAAAGTACCGAATGTCGATTGACCCTGAATGACAATGCCAGTATACACACCCACCCCTCTGGTTTGGCATTTTCCCTCCAAGTCACACCTTCCTCCATTTATACACATCTCAGCTTTTAAAGCTGTTTTAAAACCAAGGCATGAATTAGCATTGAGTTCAATGATGATTCAGGACCTTTCATTTGCATATTGCGCAATTGACATTATTTATGAAACTGTTTTTAAGTATTTTAAAATTAAGGTGTATATGTTTTTTTGTTGGCTGCTCTGTGCAACACACAGGGATCTAAGTTCCCTGACCAGGGATTGAACCTGTGCCCCCTGTAGTGGAAGCGCAGAGCCCCAACCACGGGACTGCCAGGGAAGTGCCAGAGCTACTGTTTTATGAAGATATGTTGACCATAAGTTGTATCTTATAAACCATATTAGTTTGAGAAGGCTGTCCCTTAGCTGCTATTCCTCTTTTTGTGGTCTGTCTGGATGGTTTCTTTTTTTAAAATCTTTACATTCTTTCAAAATAAACTGTAGTGACATTTAAAAATTGTTCCAATGTATTTCAGTTTGCACCTGCTCTTATGCATTCTACCAGAATACTTTCCTTTTGAATCTGAGTACTCACTTTGAGAGTCGCATCTTGCTCTTGTAAGGAAAGTGATGCACAGATAGGTTGCCAGTGTGTGCTTGTGTATCCTGCGCCCGACTGGGGATTTTGAGTTTCTTTTCTAGCGTACATGGACCTTAGTTTTTCTATAGTTGACTCACATCTTCTGGGTTTATGAAAGGAAGCAAGGAGATGAAAGGGAGAAAGAATGATTCATCATTAGCTTTGGTCCAGGGCCTCATAAATCTTTCTGCTCTTTACCTAACTAATCATCATCATTACTAATTATGAGACAGGAAATAAACTGGAATTCAGTACGGGCTGGCTTCACATAGAGCAAATCAGCGAATAAATCAAGAGGCTGTCCTATCATCAGAATGACTTGAAGAGCTGAGCAGAGAGGGGAGGAACTGTTTCTCCTCTGCTTTTGTGTTTGGCCTGTGTTTTAAGGCCTACTCTTGAATAAAGTTGGAAATTTTAACTTGGATATGTTGAAAATTGAGTTGTATAATCTAATTTTAAGAGCGCTTGACATCAATTAAGTGACTGTTACTTGGAACATAAGTTCATGAATACAGTGCATGTTGGTTTTGTTGAAAAACGGTGGTGTGGCAGGTCTTGGGGCAGGGCCAGTGGACGCCGCACCTTCCTCCTCCCCAGGCTGTGGCCGGTGGTGCGGCAGGTCTTGGGGCAGGGCCAGTGGACTCCGCACCTTCCTCCTCCCCAGGCTGTGGCTCACAGCCACCCTTCGGGGGGCAGGAGTGCCCTGGGCAGATCGCGCCCCACCTGGCAGAGTCCAAGTTGGAAGGAAGGAGGCATTGGCACCACGGCTCCCTTAGCCCTTCACTGCCTGGCCGTGTCTGAACTCGCCCTTTAGCTGCAAACCTTCAGCCACGTGTGTGTGTGTGTGTGTGTGTGTGTGTGTGTGTGTGTGTGTATATATATATATATCCTGATGGCTCAGACAGTAGAGAATCTGCCTGCAATGCAGGACACCCAGTTTCAATCCTTGGGTCAGGAAGATCCCCTGGAGAAGGGAATGGCAACCTATTCTAGGATTCTTGCCTGGAGGATCAATGGACAGAGGAGCCTGGCAGGCTACAGCCCATGGGGTCGCAGAGTCAGAATCGACTGAGCACTCACACACTCCTCATAGTCTCAGGCTGCCTGGAACGTTTTCGTCTGCGGGACGTGCTGGGAGGGGTCCCTGGCTTTCCTCCTACGCCACCCCTGTTCTTCCATTCAGCCAGGCTTAGCAATAAGTGCTCCCTAAGCGTCTGGCTTTAGCATCAGTCCTTAGGAGAAGGGGACAACAGAGAATGAGATGGCTGGATGGCATCACCGACTCGATGGACATGAGTTTGAGTGTACTCCGGGAGTTGATGATGGACAGGGAGGCCTGGCGTGCTGTGATTCATGGGGTCGCGGAGAGTCGGACACGACTGAGCGACTGAACTGAACTGAAGCGCCTGGCTGCGGTCTGCTGTGTCTGTCTCTGGTTGAGATCTCTTCTCTGGAGGTGCCATGTAGCTCTCTCAGGCCCGGTCCTGACTTTGCTCTACAATATCAGACCAGAGTAACTGGTTTCTTATACCGTCCCAGCACCTCCAACGGAGTCCAGCCAAACAGGGCTCACCATTCCTCTTTCTCTCGCGCCTGTTTCACCCTCCTCTCGGCCTTTGCCTCTTCCCCTTACAACCGCATTGTCAACGTGGCCAGATCCCACTTGACTCCTGTACGAGCTGTCGGCACTTTTGATCTCTTCATCCTCATCACCACTGTTGACTTCAGACATACACACGCGCACGCACACACATGCACACACACGCACACACATGCACACACACACACGCACACGCACACACATGCACACACACACACAGACTCCTTATCTCTGTCTAATATTACAGCAGTTTCCCAGCAAGTCTTTCCAGTCCATCCTGACCATGGTTCCCTGATGAATCCCAGGTCTTTGGCACTTGGGGCTGTCCACAGTTTGTGGTCTGGGGTCTGTGGCCCAGCTCTAGGTCCACTCACCTCTCCCCTCCCTGCGGGCTCTGCTCTCCCCAGCTGGGCCTGTGCGGGAGGGTGTGTGCAAGTTCTGTGTGAATTTTGTTTCTTTAAAAGGCATCCTGGGACGTCCTGGTGGATCTGTGATTAGGACTTCGCCTTCCAATGCAGAGGGTGGGGTTCGATCCTTGGTCAGGGAGCTAAGACCCACATGCCTCGCAGCCAAGAAGCCAAAACCAGAAGCAATAAAGGCTTTAAAAAAAAAAAAAGTAAAGGGTGTCTGTGTCAAAGACCTACACTTCTAACCTAAAACTGTGAAGTTCTTTCTTAGAGATGGCATCTGTAAGTTACTCTTGTGTTAGAAAAAAACCTAGCCAGTGTCACAGCTAGAGTATAAAAGGAACTCTGTAATTAATTGCTCACCCCTTTTCCCTTGCTCATGCTGATTTCTGAACTTGAAAGTAACCTGCCCCTGATTTTACCTGTCTAAATCCTCTTCATAATCCAGA
Organism: Moschus berezovskii; assembly: GCF_049115385.1. Lineage (NCBI taxonomy): Eukaryota > Metazoa > Chordata > Mammalia > Artiodactyla > Moschidae > Moschus > Moschus berezovskii. The sequence continues at coordinate 28,776,679 of NC_142487.1, read as the reverse complement.
CTCTTAACTGAGCCTCTTTGATTGCTCCATCCAGCTCCCATAAGGCAAGCATTACTATATTTATAACTATTTAATTGCATAGCTGTTTAAGTGCCTCTAGTCTGGGAGTTTCTTATGGGTGGTGACAAGGTCTCTGTTACAAAGAACAAAAATAACGACCACAGTGCTTGACACATGGTAAATATTCAATGAGAATTTGAATGAGTACATGAATGGAAGAGAAAATACGTTCATGAGCTCATTCTTGCCTAACTTTAAATAGCTTAGGAGTGGTATTTGGGGCTGAGTCATCTTATTAATCTACCATGGCTAGTATTGTGCTTTTTGCATGATAGATACTCAGTAGATATTTTTTTTAAATTTCTTATTTCAGCTTTATTGAGGTATAATTGACAGACGGAGAAGGCAATGGCAAGCCACTCCAGTACTCTTGCCTAGAAAATCCCATGGATGGAGGAGCCTGGTAGGCTGCAGTCCGTGGGGTCGCTAAGGGTCGGACACGACTGAGCGACTTCACTTTCACTTTTCACTTTCACACATTGGAGAAGGAAATGGCAACCCACTCCAGTGTTCTTGTCTGGAGAATCCCAGGGACGGGGGAGCCTGGTGGGCTTCCGTCTATGGGGTCACACAGAGTCGGACACGACTGAAGTGACTTAGCAGCAGCAGCAGCAAGACATTTAAAACGGACACTTGAAAGTATGGAAATAAGTATGCATTGTGAAAGGACTCCCCACATCTCATTGATTAACATATCCATCATCTCACATCTTAATTTTTTTTTCTTTTGGTGAGAACATTTTAAGTTCTACACTTGGCAAATTTCAATTATTCCACAACTATTGCTTGAATTAGTGGATAAATGAGCAGTTGATTATAATATGTGCTTTCTGAATGCTATGTTACTATATTTTATTTTCAGTAATTTAAGTCTTCTTACTACAGCAAAACAAGTCCATCCTAAAGGAGATCAGTCCTGGGTGTTCATTGGAGGGACTGATGTTGAAAGTGAAACTCCAGTACTTTGGCCACCTGATGCAGAGGGCTGACTCATTTGAAAAGACCCTGATGCTGGGAAAGATTGAGGGCAGGAGGAGAAGGGGACGACAGAGGATGAGATGGTTGGATGGCATCGCCGACACAATGGACATGAGTTTGGATGAACTCCGGGAGTTGATGGACAGGGAGGCCTGGCGTGCTGCGGTTCATGGGGTTGCAAAGAGTCGGACACGACTGAGCGACTGAACTGAACTGAACCTCAGCAAAATCTTTTAAAATGTTTCTCTTTTGATTGTCAGCATTAATTTTTATCAGTGATTATTTCTGACTTTAAACTTTTCCTACATTTTAATTTTGATCTTAAATCGTAATCACCGCAGAGGGGTGTATTCATAGTTTCACAAAGGAAATCAGAAAGAAAAATAAGGTTCTCTCTTTAAGAAAAATGTGAAGGCGGTTATCTATATTATTAGCTCCCGCTTCTGGGTATAGGCGGGGCTCTAGGACTGGCAATTATCGCTACAACAATGGCGGACTAGTTTCTCCAGAGTCGTCATGGCTCCATTCAGCACACATGATTCAGATGTTTTCAATAGGAAAGGGTGCTGGCAGCCTTTATTAAAACATTTGATGGACCCTAAACTCCAGTTAAGCTGAACGAAGTTATCCTGCCTCCTGTCAGTACCAGAAGGCTGACATTCTTCCTCTTTTTGTTTGGTGAAGGCTGTTTGCCAGTTTTCTTTGACAGTAATACTTGATTATTACCAGTGAATTAATGGTATTTGCTTTTGGTCCTGTTGATGCAGCCCCAGATAATCATGAAATTAAAAGAACCGACAGAAACAGACTAGGGCCCTGTGCATTTTTGTGACCCTTACTGCCTGAAGACTCGTTGTTGTCATTTGGCAGTTGTTTGTTTTGTTTTTTGACTCTTTTTAAAGCCATTTGACAAAAATTACCTTGGTTCAGTAGATTTGGTGGGAGAGATAACTGATGCCTGCGTGTGCTTCTTTGGTGGCACCATTTTAATGACCTGTGAGAGAGGACTAGTCCTAACCCACATGCATCCAGTGAGCTGGTTATGTGATGTGCCTGGATTTGTAGACATGCCTGCATCTGGCAATGAGCACTTATGGGATGGTGAACAGAGTCAGGAAAAGAAGGTCAGAGGTGCAAAGGAAGGAAATTTAGGAAATGCTAGAAGCTTGTTGGAAATGAGAGAATTTCTGCAGCATGTTTAGAAGAACAGTTCAGAAGAACAATAAAACAGAAACAACAGGCTCCCTCTGTAGAACATTTGGGGGTCACTGCATATCCTGTGAGTACTCTTGCTTAGAAAATCCCATGGATGGAGGAGCCTGGTAGGCTGCAGTCAGTGGGGTCGCTAAGGGTCAGACACGACTGAGCGACTTCACTTTCACTTTTCGCTTTCACACATTGGAGAAGGAAATGGCAACCCACTCCAGTGTTCTTGCCTGGAGAATCCCAGGGAAGGGGGAGCCTGGTGGGCTTCCATCTATGGGGTCACACAGAGTCGGACACGACTGAAGTGACTTAGCAGCAGCAGCAGCAGCATACCCTGTAGAGATACTTGTTTCTTTAGAAATAAGAAAAGGATCCGAGGAGGGGACTCGCTCACTCACTGTCCACTGGACATCCCGGGACTCTTCTGGTCTCAGGACCGGGACACCTGGACTCATCTAACCTGACATCCAGACTTTCGAGCAGTAAGTAATTGCTGGAAGTAATTCACTTTGTGTGTGTTTTTGTCTCCTTCAGAAATGCGCACGCCTGAGTATGCTGGAAGCCCGTGAGCGCCCCGACCCCCGGCGACTGCAGCGAGCCCCTCCGGAGGAAGCGGGCTGAGCGCGGCCTCTGACTCGGACCGGCCCTGCCGCGCCCTCGGCGCCCGCGCTCGCCATGGAGACGCTGTCGCAGGACTCGCTGCTGGAGTGTCAGATCTGCTTCAACCACTACAGCCCCCGGCGGAGGCCCAAGCTGCTGGACTGCAAGCACACGTGCTGCTCGGTGTGCCTGCAGCAGATGCGGACGAGCCAGAAGGACGTGCGCTGCCCCTGGTGCCGGGGCACCACCCGGCTGCCCCCGGGCTTCTCGGTGTCGCAGCTGCCGGACGACCCCGAGGTGCTGGGGGTCATTGCTATCCCACACGCCTCGGAGCACACGCCGGTCTTCATCAGACTCCCAAGCAACGGGTGCTACATGCTGCCCCTGCCCGTCTCCAAGGAGCGCGCGCTGCTGCCCGGCGACGCGGGCTGCCGCCTGCTGCCCGGGGGCCAGCCCAAGGCGGTGGCCGTGGTGAGCGTCCCCGCGGCCGAGCAGCAGCCCCTGCAGCCCGCGGCCCCGGGCGAGGCGGCGGCCGAGGAGCCGGAGCGGCGGGGCGCGGCCAAGAGCTCCACCTGGTCCGGCGTGTGCACGGTCATCCTGGTGGCCTGCGTGCTGGTCTTCCTCCTCGGCATCGTGCTGCACAACATGTCGTGCATTTCTAAGCGCTTCACCGTGATATCCTGCGGCTGAAGGGGCGGCGGGCGAGGCTCCGTGGGCGCCCGCTCGGGGCTGAGCAGCTGTTGGTGGGGGGATCGCGGTGAGAAGGCGGGGGGCCCGCTGACCCCGGGGGGCCCGGCGCTGGCCCCCGGGCCCTGGGCCGCCCTTTGATTCCCCGCAGACAGACACGAGGGGCAGACCCGCGGTCCTGGCGGGAAAGCAGGCAGAGCGCTGTGATTCCTGGTGGCGACAGCAGGTTGCATGCATCCTCATAATCACCTATTAAATGGACTGTAATTTATCATTTCTCCGAATCATGTTACAAGATAGACCTATTCTACTTAGACCTTAAACTGTTGGAAGTGCATACAATGTGATCTTCTCTAAATGTGGTAGATTAAAACAAAGATGCTCTGCATACAAGTAGAATTAAACCTGAAAATCCATGTAAAAATTCAACTGCAACATGAAGTGCTGGTTTCTTTCCTTCTTTTGAGAAAATGAGACCCTGTCTCTATTTAGTTGCTATGACTTTTTATACTGTTTTGAATGGCACCCAAATTAAAATAAGTTAAGCGGACAGTTGTCTTTTCAGGAAAACATCTGAAGGAGTGTTTCCAATGTGCTGTGTTTTGTCACGTACCTTCGTTTTTCTTCCCTTGTAATTAGAGCTCACTGTGTTTATTAAACCGAAGGCCCGACAGGGGAGCAATAAACTGAGTAACGATGAGAAATGCCTAATCCCACAGGAAACCTACATGCCAATTTTTCTTGAGCCATCTCACAAAATAAGACTTTTAAATGTAAATATTGTGTATTTGTGTGTGTGTGTAATTTGATTTACCTCAGGTTTTGAATCTTTTCAGAAGAATCCCAGGAGTAACACTTTGTAGGCATGAGTGAGTCTGGAGTCTGGAACGGCGGCCACCTTGCAGCCACCTGGACCCCCCCCTCCCCGCCACCAGCGAGGTGTCACAGACATTCACTTCCATACTTGCTCCTCTTCTGTGTGTTCAAGTCCTGTATTCTGTAAGGCACAAATGGAGAATACAGAAGATTCTGTGTTTTCTCCCGGTTTGGATGTATTCTAACAGCCATGAATGTTGGTAATTGCTAACAAACCTGGACTGGCATTTTAAGACAGTCCATGATTATTTCTTGAAAGAGATTGCTCCGTGAGAGTTAAACCATTTCACATTCCAGTTTCTTCTTGTTGGTAGAAGTGAGACTTTCTTTGGTATTTCAAGACATGTTTTTGTTGAGAAAAATGGCTAGTTGAACTAGCAATTCACATTCCCAGTTTAAGTGGACCAGTTCGTCATAAATTCTCAAATGTTCTTAGATGTTTAATGGCCTACAGTTGCTCATGAAGAAAGATCTGCTGGTTTTAAAGGATACATTCTATGCCTGAATATGTGTGCATTCAGACATAGCTGTGAGCTGTACAGTTCTAGTTTCTTTTATGGAATTCATGAAGCAAGTGGTGCATGCCAAGTCCCCCTCCCGCCCCCATTCACAGATATGTCCATGTTCCACTGAATTCCTGAAAACAGGGGACAGAAAAATAAGCAACGACTGCCTCCAAAAAGTAAGGCTAGAAATAATCCTTAAGACTGAGATAATTTAATTTACCTACATGCTAACTTTTACCTTCAAGCAGCACAAAATATGCACATTAAAGTTATGGCATTAACTGAGATAAAATAACAATATAATGAATAGAATCCCAAGCTAATATTCATTGACCTGAGAATTTGATATAAAAATATGAACTCGGGTTTTTCAAATCTTTCAAATTTGTCATTAGCCCTTTAGGAAATGTATTTGAAATCTCAAACTAGAAATTAGGTTAAAATGCCATTTTATTGTGTAAGCTATTGGGCATTATACAACAAATAATCTAGGATTTGTTTGGTATTAATAATTTACGTATCATATTAGCTGAATACTATCCTCTATTACGTAACCTAATATACTGTTGGGTTAGTTTCAATTTCTCAAACTCTCCCAGGCTGCCGTGATGCATGTCTGACCTAATTTCTATTCCTCTTGGGAAAAAAACCAACAGAAATGTTACAATAAGGATTCTGCATTTCAAATGGACTTCACCCTTGCAATGTTAAGTCATGCCATATTCAAATTAATTTTGTGAATGATATCTACGTATGTTTATGTCCTATATGAAATGACTAGCCCTGGAGTGTAGTGTGATAGAATCCTACCTGGTCTGTAGGTTATATGTAGGCACTGACATGTGTGATGATACAGTGCCCTGTGTTTCTTAGCACAAACCCGTAGAGTACGAATGCCCACATACTTTTTACTTAAAAACAATCCCAATTGCAGTTTAGCAGTGCAAAATCAATCGGCTCTGTGATAGATTCTTGACATTACAATTTAAGGTACAATAGCAACCCAAATCAGAATTTTTGTGTGAGTCTTACTGATGTAAAGCCATCGTTTAAGTGGATTCTGCCTGCTAGTTATTTGTGTACCTGCTTATCAGCGTGCAATCCTGTGTGTGCCAAGTGTGAGTGTGTGCATGTATGTGATGTCTCAGCCTGCTGGATAGAATTTTATAGGCTTAGTGTTGTTTAGTGTTATTTGGCATCCACTGCTTTGGCCTCTGGCACTTACTCATGACCCTGAGAACACGTCTACCCCACGTGACACAAGCCCAGTGACACCATCAGCCAGAACTCACAGTTCACATCAGTGAAAAAACTCACAACGGAAAGCACAGGAAGTTGGATCTGAAAGCATCCTCTGGTGGCTTGACTTTCTAGATGACTCCACTCAGGCCCACAGAGATGCAAGGCAGTTTGCTCTGAAGCAAAAGCGGGACCAGGACTTGCATGGTGGTTTCCTCCTCCTCCTTTCTAGGCCTGTCGCCATCTCTGTCGGGCTACGATCTGCTTTCAGGGTGGACGAATACCCTTTACTAACTCAGCTATTATTTAAGGTCTTTGTTTTTGTAGATTTATATATTCGTTTTAGTTAGCATCTACCTCTCTGGGAAATGAAAGGAGGGTTGGTTTAGGGATGAGCATAGACAATTGAAGAGAACATGTGATCTGAATTTTTTGAGTTGCAAAACATTGGTTTCCCCCCTGCCTCCTGCTTTACCTGTAAAGGACAGTGAGTGTTGTGTAAATAATAAACTATAAGAAGCATGGATTTTTCTTTGTTAATGATCTTGACATAACCAAGAGAATGCTGAATATGCTAAGTAGAGTCACGTATGCTGTCAAAAAGCATTGTTTTTGGAAAATTTTGTACAGTGTCCTGGGGCATAGGTTGTGATGAAAAGGCAATAGGTTCTCAGTTCCAGTCATACTTTATGATCAGAAATCTATAAGATATTTCCTTTAAGAATATAGTTAAGTTTAATCTTGCACATGACTTGAGAGTGGTTCCCTTGATGGTTAAACCTTGTACTGGTGCAGCCCTTGGGATATTCACCATTGGCGCTGCTCAATAGAACATTCTGTGATGCTGGAAATGTTCTAGAAGTTATGCTGTCCAATACAGTAGCCACACTGGTTACTAAGCAACTGAACTGAAATTAGTCTGAATGAGGAACTGGATTTTGTATTTTAAGTTAATTGATGCCACTCACATGTGGCAAGTGGGTACCATTATTGGACAACGGAGTTCTGGAGGGGTGTGCAGTGGAATCGAGCATCAAGGTGTGAGTGGAGTAGACAGGTGTGGAAGACAATGTGTGGTTTAGTAACGTGCAGTTGGCTTAAATTTTTTTTTTCTTTTCTGGGCTTAAAAATAAATGATCTCAAGTATGACAGTAAAAATGCATTGATTGCCCTTCGGGGTTATTACTTAGATACTCTGGGCCAAGGGAAAACCAGTGAAGCTTAAAAGAGTGCTTGATAAAGCCCCTTTTCTGGGATCATTGCCTGCATGTGAATCTATTGTCCAAAAATAGTAAGCAGTTAGAGAGCAGCTGTAAAATGTTTGACCTGCATGACCTGTGCTGTGAAATTGTGTTTAGGGTCTTGTGGCCAAAAAGTAAATGTTACAGAGAAAAAGAAAAAAGCCTAATGAAATCCCTCTTCACTTCCAACATCTTACTCAAACTTCATCATTGCATTAATAAGGTGTGAAATATAAGAGCAAGCATGTTTTGCAGTGTTCATAGGCAGTGTTTTTGTTTGCCCTTGAAGTCTGCCAGCTCATCCTTGTATTTGAGGGAGGCATAGGTGGGCATCATTTTTCAGATGCCAGACTAAAATGTAGGTACTATTTTTAGAGTGAGGTTTGACATTGTTTTAGTCTTTTTTTTTTTTTCGTTATCACTGAAATAATTGAAGATTTGAATCCTTGCACAGTGACACTTTGTTTGACATTAGGAAAACGTTGCCCATGGAATGTAAAGACTTGAAGGTTATTAAAGTTATTAAAATTGCTTTTTAAGTGAGTAAAGGGAAGCAGAAAATTCAATTTGAGATATATTTTCATTGATCAGAATCTTCCAGATAGTATTTATTCCAGTCTAGATTTTTATTTAAAGAGCTCTCGTAGTTTTACTTGAAAACTTGCACTGTGTCTAAGTGGTTAGTCTGCTTTTCATTGTCCAAAATAATGTTAATCAAATGCATTTGTTTCAATTTAGCAGATTTTTTAAAATATAGAACTTGTCAATGAGCAGGACTCTTTAGTTTGTCCTTAAACATGATTATATTTTTTGCCCAATAATAGATTTTCTTTAGACTCATGAGGAAATTAGAGGTCCAAAGATTATTGGTATGAGAGGAGTAGGATGCCAGTGGTTTGAATTTCCATCTTCTCTTAGAAAAATGATGCTGCCAACTAGTCAGCATTTTGTTTCCACGCGAGAAGTGTCATCGGTCAGTTAATCTGTCATCCTTGACCCAGAAGGAGAAGCTGTCCCTTACCATTTTCATCATTCTCAGGTAAACATTACCCACAAAGCAGTCCTTACCAAAACAAGAACTTCAGAGAAGACTGAGGCAGCCAAGATAATTCAGTAAATGTTTGAAAGTGATAGTCTATTTCAAGAGAGAATGACCAGTTACTGAATTTTGTTAAACATGAGACATTTCTAAAAAAGTAAGTGGAAATTCAAGCCATTGACTTTGCTGACACAATTGATTCACTATATAAAGATATATATCTATACATACAGGTATAAATATATATATATATATAGGCACACAATTTAGCTGTAACTGAAGCTTAAAAAATTAAGTAAAATGTTTGTCATGATTTCCAGTGTGGGTTATATAATGTTGAATTTAGGTATTAATTTTTCAACAAATGCTATAGGCTGCATCTGTTTTGTCAAACCAGCTATCTTTGGGAGTGTCTATAAACTAAGCTCTCGAGACTTCATATATATGAAGAGGTGAGTTCTACCATATGCAGAACATTAGTGGGTGGAACAGTTAATTTCTGTCTTCCAAATGACTTATTTTTTGGCTCTGCTCAGGTGGTCGTGAGTAGAGCACCATTACTCTTGAACTCTTGCAATATGGCTCCATTTTTCTGCACGTTTCCTTGCACAGTTGGGCCAATGATATTTTTGTTGTTGTTTTTTTCAGGATTCACTGCCTGGGGTATCCCACGATCTATATCTCACTTATGATGTAGTGGTGCTTGAAAACACTCATCTCGTTAGCTGGACTTTATTATTCTAGTAAGGTTTTTGATACTATTCATATTATGATCTTTTTTAGAGACAATCAGTAATATTTGGGGCAAACGTACTGAGGGGTCTCTTGAAATCTGCAACAGCATGTATTTTTGTTTGTTTTTCTGAGGGATGTTCTCTTATAGTTGGCCTGGTTCTTCTAGAACACTGCTCTAAGCTCATCAAGGGATGCAGGGCTGGTAGCTCCTTGAAGGTCTTCTGTGATCTCCTTGGGCTGTGTTATTGGATTATTCTAATAAGAGTGTTCCAATGGGAAGCTCAGTTTTTAATTTGACATTTGCATTTTGAGACTCCAGGAGTAGACGTTTGGATATGATGGCAGTGAAGGAGCATGGGCTGAAAAAGGAGGAAATAGATGAGGCAGGTGCCCCTTAAGGGGAACAAGTTGAGGTATCTGTGTCGTCTCTCCTTAGAAAGTGGGAGGACACAAGAGCTGGTGTCTTACACTGTGCTGCAGAAAACTCCCGGTTGCATTTTCCTGGCTGAGAGACAAGCGGACCCCTAGGCAGGCCCTGTGTGGTGGAGGTGGGGATGTGACCTTGTCTGTAGCAAAAGAGAGGCAGGCACGCCCAGGAAGTGAGGAGACAGCGGCATAAAGGGAGGAAGCCCTAGTGAGACTATAGCCCCTGAACCAAGCAGAGGCCGAAGGTCAGGCATGGCAGAAACCAGCTGAAGAAGGAACGCACAAGAGTGGGAATTAACTCAGCCAAGCACAATGCGTCATTCCAGTGTGTGTCAACGGAAGACATGGGAAGGTGCTCAGCTGATGGGATGTCCGAGGAGGCCCTACTGGGTGTCGGTCGGCACACCATAGTTTCAGGACCTGCTCTCGGGCTGGCGGCTCAGTCATTACAGACAAACTCCAATGAGTCCTCTTACCTGCGGAACGCAGTGCCCACGCCTGTGGATGTAACCTGACCTGAGTAGGTTAATACTATTGGGAAGGCTCATCGAGAACATTTCGGTTTCCCTCCTGGTTGTGGTCATTTGTTTTATTTTTATTCCACCACTAGTTCCCGTCTCGCTCCACTGGCAGCTGCAGGAGGCTGGTTTCAGCCTGGGACGGTTACACGCTCCCAGCAGAAGCCACGCAGCTGCTGCACTTGAGGCCCTGCCCCTTGGACGGCTCCGCTGGTGGGTTTCCTGGCCTTCTTGATAACTAGTACTCCAGTCAAATGGCTAGATTAATGCTGCTCAGAGGCTGTTAACTCAAGTCCTTGACATGTTTCATTTACAATTCCATGGATTATTTATTTTAGAATCTTTTTTAAGGGGCCAAACAGCCCTACAGATAAATGAGCTGCTGGGCTGTCTAGAGAATATTGTCCAAATGTTGCCAAATACTGACTTCATAAGGGGGATATCAAGCTGCTGTTTATAAATCTGAATGTCTTAAAAGCATTCTTGCTTGCTCTCTCTGTTGTAGGTGGTGTCTTAGCAAGTCCTGAGTTTTTCCAATGAACCCAATTTTAATATCTGGTATTTTTGTATGCCAATCTGGTGTCTTGTCCTTTGTATATGTGGTAATGTTGATTTTATGACTACTGTTAAAACACATTTGCTATGATTAAAATTCATGAAATGATTTCAAATAGACTCATGTGTTGGTTTTCTTCCCCCCAACCTCACGAAGAGAAAAAAAAGCTGGCTGGAATTTTCATCATCAGAGACTCTAAGAATTTTAATAGACTTGGGTCATAAAGCAACAAGGAGCTCCTGAGCCAAGGATTTTAAGTGGAGGTGACCTTCAAGTGGCTCCTCTGAGAAGCTAAAGAATGCATTTTAATGAGTAAGTCCAAGTGTGTTTTTGTGCAGTTGGGGTTTTTGTGACTTTTGGTGGCCCTACCTTCCTCCTGTACCATTTAGAAATGATGCCGTTTGGACCATCTTTATGTACCTTGTGCAGAACAATTTCATGCAGGTCCCTGTGTAGTGAAAAGTACTATGACCTGGTCTCTTGGCTCTGTGTCTGGGAAAGTACTTTTTAACACATTTTCTCAGTGATTAGGACTCTGCACCTTCACTGTCGAAGGTTCAGGTTAAATCTTTGCTTGGGGAATTAGGATCCCACAGCCACCAAAAAACAAAACAAATAAAGCATTCTGTATTTGAATAACTCACTATCCTATCAGTGAACTGCAGTTCAGTTGAACAGGTGACCTAATTAAGGGGTTATCAATGATCGGGTATGCATGAATGCTAGTGTTGGTATGCCCTGACTCTCTGGGAAATTTAAAAAGTGATCCTTATTAAGTTTAAACTTGAGAGATTACTGTGCTTCAAAATCCATTTCTGGTACCAAAAGAGCAAGAGTTTTAGAGAGTCCAGATGTTTGAAAGTATAAAAGTTGAATTAGCATATTTTAGAATTTCTGGTGTGAATCTCCCTGATCTCAAACAGAGGGTGTGTGTGTGCACGTGCACACGTGTGCATGCGTGAGCATGCGTGCTGGGGCCAGCGAAGGATTCCTTATTGTTGTTAGAGCCACTTGCTCTTTTTTGAGCTTTTGTATCAGCTGGAGAGTTGACTCGAAGAGGGCATTGAAGGCGTATAAGTGCTCTTAGCTCCTCCAAGAGTTTGGCCAGGACTGGGTCCCACCTGGAGTCTAATCTAGACTTCTCTGCAGACTTGATGGGGTCCAGGGCAAGGCAAAGGGGATCGCGGGGGAGCCCTGTGTGCGCCTCATCTGGGGATAGCCCACGCCCTCAGCCTCTTCTGATGACAGTGTTTGGCCGGCCCGGGTGGCCTGCCTGTGGGGCAGGACTGCAAGGACAGGGCGGGCCTGCGTCAGCTCCGAGACCCTTGCCGTCCTCCCCCTCCCGCTGTGACTCGGGGGGACCGAGTGTGAGACGCCCAAGGTCCCAGGGGCACGGCGGGAGCGGGGCCGGGCCGGTGTCCACTGCGGCCAGCTCCCCTTCAGTCCTCACGTACGTCACCCCTGCAGCTATCAGCAACATCTCCAGAAACGAGGGCCTGTCCATTTGCCTCCGCATTGCTTTTCTCAATGCTTTTGTTTCCAGGGATGATTCTTGCAGGAGGAGACCGTGTCCAGCGTCCGCGGTGGAGCTCATGGGCGCAGGGTGGCGGGTGGGGAAGGGGCTGACCGGAACCAGACGAGCCGCTGCTTTTCTTTCTGTAAGTTTGAAAACGTCTGCGCAGTTGCACTGACGCAGACAGTGACGCAGCTGTAGTCGGACTTGGCCGCTCTCACCCCCAGACGCACCGCTCCCTGCGCTCCCATTCTCTTCACGCTGTTATACTTGACAGGTGATTGTTGTTATTATTGTTTTAAAAATTTCCTTTTTATTTTATTTCTGCCTGTGCTGGGCTTTGCTGCTGTGGGGGTTCTTCTCTGGTTGCATTGGGCAGGCCTCGTCTGCAGGTGCGGGCGCGGGTCCTCCCGGCGGTGGGCCGCCTGCGGGGCACAGGGCTCCAGGCTTGGGCTCCGGGCGCTTCGGCTCTTGGGCTCTCGGGAACATGCTTGGCAGTTGTGGCGCGAGGCCTCAGTTGCTCTGCAGCACCTGGGATCCTCCTGGATCCGGGGTTGAGCCCGTGTCTCCTGCATTGGCAGGCGGGTTCTTAACCCTGGAGCGATGGGGAAGCCTTGTTATTTTATTGTTATTTGCTGGAGTAACTGGGTGTACAGATGCACAAGTGTGCAAGCATGCCTGTGTATGTGTGTGCACACACGCACATATATGAACAGTTCATAGACTCTTGGTATAGATTTTTTCTTAGGGTTGAAAAAGTGAAGATGCTTAGAGAAAAGCACTCAGGTTTGGCAGCAAAGAAAGGCTAGCGTGGGGAGAGTCAGGAGAGAAGTGAGGAGAGGGAGCCTCCCGTACAACCGCCCTTCCTTCTCTCAGAGCTCCCACTGACGGGTCCTGGAGCTCTGGGGCTGCTGCAAACAAACAGGATGGGAACGGGCCCCAGTCCTCTTGAACCTCACAGCCTAGTAGGAAGACAGGTATTAACAACAGTGTTTACGTCCAAAGCAAAGGTATGGGCTGAAGAAGGAAGGTGGGTGGGCTGACCTGGTGGGTTCGGGTAGGTGGTGTAGTCAGAAAAGGCAGATCTGAAGGATAAATCGGGGTCAGTGAGGAGCGTATGTGGAAACACTTTCAGGAAGGGACAATAGGAGACAAAGGAGGTAGGAGGGCTTTCATGGAGACAGAGTTGGCTCTTCTTGCTAGGCCCCCTGCCGCGGGAGCACTGCCTTGTGCCCGCTGGACTGTGATTGATGGTATTTCAGGATGACTCCCCGGTCCCCAAGAACATCCTCAAAGGAGCGCTGGACAAAAGCGCAGGCGTGTGGTCCATCCCGCTGGCAGGCATTTTCACTTGCCATCACCATGCGGACATGTCACCCCTTGTGCTCACGTGACACACGGTTATTTTCTGCTGCCTTCACCACGTGCAGGAGAAGACATGGGGTCTTGTGCCCCAACACTGTTATTTGTTTCAGAATCAAACGGATTCAGAGTCCGGTACTGCTGGCAGCCTAAGGGAAGAACTGATAAAAGCATTCCCCAAGTTATATTTTGAGAGATTAGCAGCTGTTGTATGAGAAATGTTCCATGATTTGAATAGATGAGGAAAATACCAGGTTAAATAGGTTTATTTTTAAAAAAATTGTAGAGCTTTTCAGATACTTAACATATGTATTAGTTCTCTAGAGAAAAAGAACCAATAGGATGTGTGTGTGTGTGTTCTGTCTCTCTTGATATAGACCCTTGAACAACACAGGGTTGGGGGCTGACCCTCTACTCGACTGAAAATCTGTCCGTAACGCTAGAGTCAGCTCTCCGTATCCTCAGTTTCCCCATCTGTGGGCTTAGCCAACCCTGGGTCACCAGGTCATGCAGGACCCTGCTGCTGCTGCTGCTGCTAAGTCGCTGCAGTCATGTCTGACTCTGTGCGACCCCTTAGATGGCAGCCCACCAGGCTCCCCCGTCCCTGGGACTCTCCAGGCAAGAACACTGGAGTGGGTTGCCATTTCCTTCTCCAATATAGTACCCTAGTAAACATGAACTGAAAAATCTGTGTATAAGTCGAGCAAACATGCTGTTCAACATGTAAGTGTATGTGTGTCTACGTGAGATCTCGCTCTCTATTCACACACACACACACACACACAGAAACAGTGTATTGTATACACATATATGACTGCTGCAGCCTGTGGGGTCACAAAGAATCGGACACGACTGAGCGACAGAACTGAGCTGAACGCATATCAATTATCCATCCAGACCTACATGTGTGTACACAGATCTATAAGTCTGTATGCACCATCTAGAGAGAGGTTTACTTTAAGGAACTGCAGAGGCTGTGGCAGGTCCCTAATGCTCGGAACAGGCTGCAGACCCAGAGAAGAGCTGATGGTGCAGACTGAGTCCAGAGGCAGCCTGCTTCCTGAGGGGTAGTCAGTCTTTTTTCTCTTAAAATCATCAACGGACTGAACGCCCCTCAGCTCCACCCACACTTCAGAGAGCAGTCTGCGTTACTGTCATCAATTTACTGATTTCAATGTTAGTCTCCTACAAAAAAATACTTTCACAGTAACATCAAAACCGATGTTGGATCAAATATCTGGATACTGTGACCTACCCCAGCTAACTCATAAAATTAACCATCACGAGATGCTCAAGGGCCTATCTGTAAATGGGGAACGCAGTGCACATCACTTAGCCCCAACTTAGCTGAGTGAAAAAACCCATTATTTGCAGAAAACCTATCAACATCTGTTAGAACGCAGTTTGGGGAATTCTGACCTTGAAAATGATTCACAAGTTTGATTTACTCCACATCATCAAAATCTGGTTTTAAAAATGCATTAAGTGCTTATTTGTTCCGTTCTGTCGCTCAGTCGTGTCCGACTCTTTGCGACCCTGTGGACTGTAGCCTACCAGGCTTCTCCGTCCATGGGATTCTCCAGGCAAGAATACTGGAGTGGGTTACCATTTCCTTCTCCAGGGGATCTTCCCTACCCAGGGATCGAACCCGGGTCTCCCTCATTGGAGGCAGACGCTTTAACCTCTGAGCCACCAGGGAAGCCCAAGTGCTTATTATTATGTAATTATTATGAGATGGCTGGATGGCATCACCGACTCGATGGACATGAGTTTGAGTGAACTCCGGGATTTGGTGATGGACAGGGAGGCCTGGCGTGCTGTGATTCATGGGGTCGCAAAGAGTCGGACATGACTGAGCGACTGAACTGAACTGAACTGAAGGCTTTCCAGGTGGCTCAGTGGTAAAGAAATCACCTGACAAGCAGGAGACACAGGTTCAATCCGTAGGTTGTGAAAATCCCCTGAAGGAGAAAATGGCAACCCACTCCAGTATTCTTGCCTGAAAAAATTCCATGGACAGAGGAGCCTGGCAGGCTACAGTCCATGGGGTTGCAAGAGTTGGTTGGACACAACTGAGCACACATTATGTAGTAAAATTAAAACAGTAACTCATGTTTGCTTTTTAAATTTTAGAACAATTACTTTACATACAAATGTAAAATAAGCCAGAACTTGTATTAGATTTACCTAGATAGTATATTGTGAGTAATCTGCATGCTAAAATTCCATGTACTGCCCACATTACCAATGCGATGTTCTCACATTAGCAAATCTCAGGGAGGAGTACGTATACATCTGCTGTAATAATAAGGGTATGGATGATTCATACTCGAACCAGTGCTTAGAGACCACAGAGAGTTTGGAAAATTATAGCCTAAAAATTCATACATATTCATTACTACGTACTGTGGGGTTAAAAACAACCCACAACAAACTAAATTGATAATGATGAGCAAAATGAACAACAATTTGCTATTAAGAAGCAAGAAGAACAGCAATTAAAAAACATGATCATTCAAGGCAGTGCTGATAATGAACACCCATCCTTCCCCCAGATTGCAGGAATTCAGCTATTTGTATATGCACGTGTGCAGCAGAAGCCTTGAGATGTTAATAAAGCACAGAATTAGTAAAACACTGAATTGGAGTCATGCATAAACTCTTTCAACTCGCAAAGCACTAATTTCAGTTTAAAAATACTGATATTATCGAAACATAGATAGGCAGTTATTAATGAGTTGCTCTCATTCAGGCATTTAAGGAAAAGTTTTGGGGTTGGAGGAGGCCACCCATGGGGAAGACCTCATGGCCCCACAGTGGGCAGAGGGCCATATTTTGAGAGCCACTGTGTAGAGAATTAAGCAAACAAAGGAATTTACAAACATATACAAAACATTTAAATTAAAAAATTTTTTCGATTTCATAGAATATTATTTTAATAGAAATATAAACTTCACAGAATGAAATCAATAGTTTTAATACAGTAGTCTCATTATTAGCGAAACAGTACGTTCGAGACCCCCAGTGAAAGCCTGAACCCATGGTGGTACTGAACCGTACGTAGACTGTGTACTTTCTGGCACATACACATCTGTGATAACATCTAATTCATAAATTCGGCACAGTAAGAGATTAACAACAGCAACTAATAATAATAGAACAACTCTATTATTATTCAGTTCAGTCGTTCAGTCGTGACAGACTCTCCGCGACCCCATGAATCACAGCACGCCAGGCCTCCCTGTCCATCACCAACTCCCGGAGTACACTCAAACTCATGTCCACAGAGTCGGTGATGCCATCCAGCCATCTCATTCTTGGCCGTCCCCTTCTCCTCCCGCCCCCAACCTTTCCCAGCATCAGAGTCTTTTCCAGTGAGTCAGCTCGTTGCATGAGGTGGCCAAAGTATTGGAGTTTCAGCTTTAGCATCAGTCCTTCCAATGAACACCCAGGATTGATCTCCTTTAGAATGGACTGGTTGGATCTCCTTGCAGTCCAAGGGACTCTCAAGAGTCTTCTCCAACACCACAGTTCAAAAGCATCAATTCTTCGGCGATCAGCTTTCTTCACAGTCCAACTCTCACATCCATACATGACCACGGGAAAAACCATAGCCTTGACTAGACGGACCTTGGTTGGCAAAGTAATGCCTCTGCTTTTTAATATGCTATCTAGGTTGGTCATAACTTTCCTTCCAAGGAGTAAGCGTCTTTTAATTTCATGGCTGCAATCAGCATCTGCAGTGATTTTGGAGCCCCCAAAAATAAAGTCTGACACTGTTTCCACTGTTTTTCCATCTATTTGCCATGAAGTGATGGGGCCAGATGCCATGATCTTTGTTTTCTGAATGTTGAGCTTCAAGCCAACCTTTTCACTCCCCTCTTTCACTTTCATCAAGAGGCTCTTTAGTTCCTCTTCACTTTCTGCCATAAGGGTAGTGTCATCTGCATATCTGAGGTTATTGATATTTCTCCCAGCAATCTTGATTCCAGCTTGTGCTTCTTCCAGCCCAGCGTTCCTCATGATGTACTCTGCATATAAGTTAAATAAGCAAGGTGACAATATACAACCTTGACGTATTCCTTTTCCTATTTGGAACCAGTCTGTTGTTCCATGTACAGTTCTGACTGTTGCTTCCTGACCTGCATACAGGTTTCTCAAGAGGCAGGTCAGGTGGTCTGGGATTCCCATATCTTTCAGAATTTTCCACAGTTTTGAACAGTATCAAAGGGCAAAATGAACAGAAATTATTATTGTACAGGATAGCAATAAGATAGAACAATTACAACTACGTACTGTAAGAAATGTTATGTGAATGTGGTCTCTCCTCTCTCTCTCTCTCTCAAAATACCTTTTTGCACAAAGTTAGTGCCTTTTCCAACTTCACTAAACATTTGTCAAGCACTGTGGCCATAACTTTTGCAGTTTGAGTGAGATACAACGGGAAGACTATCACAAATTTTTTTCCTTCTTCACGATTTCATGGATAGGAGATTTATTCTTCCTGTAGATCTCAGCGACTTCAGCATACCTTTGCTTGTGAAGTTGAAGATTTTCACCTTTTCACTTAAAGCACTTTACGGCTTGTCTTTGGCATATCTGAATTGCCAGCATCACGACTCTTGGCCTTTGGGGTCATTGTTAAGTAAAATAAGAGTTACCTGATCACAAGCAATTTGATACTGCAAGAGTCGATCCAATAACTGAGACGGCTCCTAGGTGGCTAGAAGGCGTGTACACCGGGCAAAGGGCTTCAGGCCCTGGTGCCACTGACCCAGGAGATCCTGCTGAGCCAGCCTGGGGTCTGTCCCTGGTGGGCTGGGGAGCCCTCCATGCTGTGCACTCGCCAAGCATCCAGTGCCTGGTGGAACGATCGGTGCTCCACGAGGATGCGTTGCATGGAGGAGGGTGTGTCACCTGTCTGCTGAGATGACTCAGTAACCCCAGGCTCCATGCACCCTCACTTTTGGGACACCCGGGGTGGGTGGGGCTCTCTTCTTTGCAGGGCTCATCACCTTCTGCACTTAGAGTCTTGCTGTTGCTCTGGGGGAATCGTTTGCTTTCTCCTTCCTGCCCATCAAACCCATTTTAATGAGTTGTTCCTATTCAGCTGTCTTCCTGCAATAAAGTCATTTCCTCTTCCTCGAAATGTTCCTGCTCAAGGCTGACTGGCTTGGCAGCTTCGCTTGCTAATCAGAATTCACTGATGTCAAGTCTACACCAGCCCTCTCACTTTGACCACCTACAGATGTGTGTGTTCCTCATAGTCCATTTACCGGAATACATGGCCACACTGCATTCTGTTGCATTACATTCTGGCACGCGGTGTGTATTGAGGAGGAGGGTGCATGGTCTGGGTGAGGATGAGACAAGTGAGCCATCTAGGGTGGACTGCTTAAGGAGATGCTCACTCTCGGAGAGGCTTCCCTTCCTTCACTGTAGTCGCAGCTCTGGGAGGAGGAGAGGGTGTGCGTGTGTGTGTGTGTGTGTGTGTGTGTGTGTGTAAGTCCTGTGACTGGATTGGCGGTAACATCCAAATATGACGTCACTAGTTTTCCCTACTGTTGCCAACGTGGTCTTCCAAACATGGTTTGTGCTCAGTCAAGACTGCATATGCTGAAGTAGAAAATAATCCCCATTACAAGGTCACACTTTATCCTCCTGGTTGAAAGATCTAAAAGAGAAAAATGCAGTTTAGGCCAACTTAAATATATAAACTTTTAAAGGCCTAGATGTCAAATATTTACTTTATTTATTTATTTTTTTAGGCCACACCACACAGCTTACGGGATCTTAGTTCCCTGATCATGGACTGAACCTGGGCCCCCGGCAGTGAAAGCGTGGAGTCCTAACCACTGGACCACCAGAAAATTCCCTAAATGTTTACTTTGAAAGTAATTGACCTTAACTGTACAATACATTTGAAGTCTTTGTTGATTTTTCTCTTTTGCCTCTTAAAAAAGTTCTCTCGGGTGACCGCTTAAGAGTCTAAAACTAGCAGTTTCCTCATGATCATGAGGGTGATAAAGACGATTTATAGTGCTGTTGTGAGAATTAAAACAGTTAATACAAACAGCGGACTTAGAACAGTGCCTGGCATACTGTGGGGTCTCAGCCAAGCGTGATTATATGCCTGGGTGTGTGTGTCCCTAGCTCATGTCTAACCCAAGTAGAAACTCGCAGTCCGAAGCATATTAGGAAAGACAATAGGATGTGAAAATTTGGGCTACTTCCTCCTTTCTGAAGGGTGACTTTCTGAGGGGTAACAACCTTATCTTCTTTTTGGGTGCATGCCGTAATTGTCAAGTAACTGTCACTGTCGCTTTTAAAAAGACCTGCAATGCAAATCTCAATGGAAGGCTCTAGAAATATAAGCTGGGTTGAGGCTACGGAAAAAGGCAGTTGGGAGACAAGGCCTCAAAAATAATCATGACTATCTTTCTGTGAAAACATGACCCGCTTTATTTCTTGAACATTTTCATGCCTTTTGAGTCAGATTTTTTTTTTTCTGCTCTTCTTGCTTTTTCTGAAACAAAAACCTGTCTCTCGTTTCATGACAGTCTCCACTTAAGACTGAGTGATTTTAGGTGTGTCTAATGCGACTGGATTTATTTGAGACGCTCAAGCACTAATTTATTTATTCCATTTACTTCGACAGCACGCCCATTACCCTGGGATCCTGAGCACATATAAATGATCTGCTTGGGGTTGGCAAACAAGAGCTGGTGATGGATGGAGTGCGAGCAAACAGTCTAAAAGCATTCGTCAAAAGGGCTCTTCCATCCCAGAAATGCTTGGTTAAGCAGGTTAGTCCTGCAGTTTGCTTGAATCCTGACATTTTAGGTTCGCGTCACTTGCTTTTTATCTGACATACACCAGGAGGAATCCCTGGGTGAGGGGGGCATCAGAGACGGGCCCTCTCAGGGCCAGGGCGGGGACCCAGAGGTGACACTGCCCCTGACCACTCGACAAAGCCCTGGGCTCTGTCTACGTTTTATGATTCACCAAGGGAAAGGCTCTGGGAGGTGGATGAATCCGTGTGCCTTGGAAGGTCTCTAGTAGGTCAACCTGCTTCGAGGAGGAAAAACAGAAAGATGCTGGTCTCCACGAAGAGGGAATCAAAGGAACAAACCAGAGAGGATCCCAGCTTAAAGATCCGCCGGAGGTTCCCACTCAGGAGAAGACGCTGACCTCACACCCAGCGAAGAGGAACCAGGATGCCTCCCCTGGTCCTCCTTTCAAGTCCCTCCTCGCCTCAGGAGGCAGCTCGCTGTCCTCGTCACTGGCTGTCGGCCTTGGAGCAGGTCACGTCCTCTCGCCGCACCTCCGTTTTCCTTTTTGCAAAGTGAGGAAGTTGACCTGCAGTGAAGCGTCTTCCCAGAGTGAACCCCTGGGAGGCAGCAGGGCAGGACCAGCGTTAGAATGGCCAAGGCAATCAGCCAGCGCATGCTTTGTCAGCTCAAAGTTCTGCTCGAGGAAACGAACTCCAGGTTTACTCTCCTCATGATTTCTAAGCTGCTTTCCAGTCTTTCGCTGCTTTTTCTCCAGCCAGGCTTTCCCCACTGATGCAGTTGGGTGTAGGTTCCAGATTTCAGCAGTCTCTCCTGTGAAGGTTCAGGAAACAAATTGCCAACATAAGGAGATCCAACCAGTCCATCCTAAAGGAAATCAACCCTGAATATTCATTGGAAGGACTGATGCTGAAGCTGAAGCTCCAATACTCTGGCCACCTGATGTGAAGAGCTGACTGATTTGAAAAGACCCTGATGCTGGGAGAGACTGAAGGCAGGAGGAGAAGGGGACGACAGAGGATGAGATGGTTGGATGGCATCAGTGACTCAAGGGACGTGAGTTTGAACAAACTCTGGGAGATAGTGAAGGACAGGGAAGCCTGGTGTGCTGCCGTCCCTGGGGTCACAGAGACTTGGATACGACTTAGCAGCTGAACAACAACAGCCTTTAAGACTGTTTGCTCTGCCAGCTTACGGGGGTGAGGGCAGGGGTTCACTGTGTCTCAAGGCCGTTTATCCCAACAGACCGTGTGGTGTGTTCTCAGCTCCCAACCTTCAGTGTGAAGGCAAAGGATGCGACCACGGTCTGCCTCACAGGGACACGCCTGGGCTCTTTCTCTGCCTCTGGGAGCCCTGGATCGCTCAGTCCCTGCTTAGGAAAGAGTCAGTGTTTACTAACAAGGACTTATTCAAGGACATTATTTCGATTCTTTAAAAATTACTTGGAATATATATATATATTTAACGTGCATATTGTATATGACCAGCCCTAGTCAATTTTCAAGAAAATGAAATGACTAAAAGTCTTCAGAATAAATGGGTACCGCAGCATTCATGTATGCTTGTGTATAACACCGGATATTACCACACGCACACATTATTACTATGGCTTTTCAGACGAGGATTCTAAGGAACAGAAAGGTCAAATAACGTTCCTGGAGCCATACAAGTAGTTAATGGTGGTGCGGGTGTGCTAAGTTACTTCAGTCGTGTCTGACTCTCTGCGACCCCGTGGACTGTAGCCTGCCAGGCTCCTCTGTCCATGGGATTCTCCAGGCAAGAATACTGGAGTAGGTAACTGTGCCCTTCTCCAGGGGATCTTCCCAACACAGGGATTGAAGCCAGGTCTCCCACACTGCAGGCGGATTCTTTACCATCTGAGCCATGAGGGATATATTTACCACTAAATTAGGGAACGGGGTGAAGGAAACACAGGGAAAGGAGCAAAATTAAAAGTAGACTGGATACTTGCTACAGCATAGGTGGACTTTGAAACCATTATGCCAAGTGTTACAGGGCAGACACAGAAGTGGGGATGTGCCTGATTCCACTCACCCAAGGGATCCCAAGCAGCTAGTTCATAGAGACGGGAGTTGAACAGAGATTCCCAGGGATGGGGAGGGAGGAATCGGGAGCCACTGTTTCATGGGTACTGGTTTCTCTTTAGGATGACAAGAAAGTTCTGGAAATGGAGGCTGCTGGCTGCCCAGCCCTGTGAATGCATTTAACGCCCCTGGACAGAACACCGTACAGTGGTTCCAGGGGTAAATATGGTGCATGTTTTACCATAATTGAAAAAGGAAATAAAATGTAAATAGGGAGGAATGCCGTAACAGTTTCATAACCCTGGAGAACAGCTTTCTCCTAAGGCAGCTGGAGAGGCCTCAGGCGTGATTGAGGGCTCTGCCATTTGCTCTCAGCAAACAGAGTTTCATTAATCACAGCCCACCCCCTTCCACAGCTCTGACCAGCCTGGTGGCTGCTCGGGGCAATTACTGTTGACAGAGCAAAATTAATGGGGGGGATGCATATCTTAAAATCCTCTCAAGACTAAGGAATTAGGCAAAGTAAATGCATGACATCTAGGATCAGTTTAACCAGGGTTAAATACATTCTGCATGGAGTGAAACTAGAGCCACTTGAAACGCAGAGGCTCAGGTGACAGGAGAATAATGGACTTCCCTCCAGTTGTCAGCCTCACTGACTGGTCAGAGCTCAGGACAGCCATCCCGCTCAGCCAGAAATAGCTGTTGTTGTTGCTGTATGTTTTTTGGCCGCCTTGTGTGGTATGTGGGAATCTTAGTTCCCTGACTAGGGATTGAACGAATGCATGGCCCCTGCATTGGAAGCACGGCGTCTTAACAACTGAGCCACCAGGGAAGTCCCCAGAAACTGTTCTGTTTGACCGGCAACTCTGTTGTCTTGTCAGTAGTTAAAATTCTGGTTATTTCTTCCAAACATCTGGGTTTCTAACTTTTCTTGAATAATCTGAAGGGCCTCTAACCTGGTCCTTGCACACCTACACGGCAGATGGGCGTGTGGAATTCATATTTCTCTCCCGTACTAGCGTCACTCAGCTCACGTTCTCTGCTCTGCCCCATGGACATGTAAATTCCTCTGTCACATGCAAGTCTTAGCTTTCCTTTCTCTCACCTAGGGAAGGCTGCAGGGACCATGATTTGGAATAAAAATTTTTGTGAGTACCAGTACATGGCAGGTGCTGAGGGAAGTAGAACTTGGTGTGATGAGTATATAGTTTGCACTCCCCAGAGACTTTACAGCAGATGAAAGAAATGGAGAATATACAGACTATAATCAAGGTTAACTGTGATTTTTATAAAATAGGAGTTAATGTTACAGACTATCAACCACATGCCAGGCTTTGTGCTAAACACTTTTTATAATTTAATTTATTCAACACTCACAATCACAGGCTTCCTTGGATCTCAAAATAGACAAACGTGGAGGTGTGCCTCAGAGAAGGTAAGCAGTTTGCCCAAGCCAACACAGCTAGGAAGCAGTGGAGCTGGGCTCAAACCCAGTTCTCTACCTCCAAGGCTGTGCTCTTAACCATGGTGCCCCATTGACTTCTCTGAATGTAATAACATCACAACAGAGTTGTAACCAAACGGTGAGTCTACTACTTAGGAGAAGGAGCGTCAAGGAGGGAGTGGCATCTGGCTGGGGCAGATGAATTACAGTTGACCTTTGAGAAGGTGGGGGTTTATCTGCGTATAGTTTATAGTCGGTCTTCCCCATCTGAGGTTCCTCCACACCCGTGGATTCAACCAGTGGCAGACTGTGTAGTGTTGCCAGTATCACTGACTCTTGAAAATATCCACATACAGGTGGACCCGTGCAGTTCAAACCTGTGTCTTTTAAGGGTCAACTGCACTAGGCCTCAAGGAGAGGGCATTTGAGAATGTTCAAGGAAAAACAGGTGTGGAGTCAAAAAGGCATAGGATTTGTTTGGGGGAGGACAAGAAATTTGTGTTTGGATAAAATTGCTGGATAGAAAGAATAGAAATAAACTTGGAAAGAAAATCTGAGGTCAGATCACAGGAGGTCTTAAATGCTAAGCAAAGGAGTTTGAATTTGTTGGGAAAAAAGCAATAAAACTTTAAAGCAGAGTAGAAAGAGGAAAGGCCATGTCTTAGAATAAACCAGCCAAGTGTGTGAAGCCCAGATGAGACTGGGGACCATCTGGTCAGGAAGATGGATCAGGAGCTCTGACCATGGCAGTGTCGGTGGAATGGAAAAGCATGAGGAGCAGTCATTTTAGGGGTAGAATGGATGGCATTTGTAATGAATATGGGAGGGCATGGGAGGGGATTGGGAGGAAAGAGTAACAGACAACTCAGCCTGGCGAAAAGTCTAGATAATTCTTTATTTTCTTACAATTTATACTTTGTTTCTTTTTCTAACACTTATCTTTGATCCCCAGACAGGAGTCAAAAAAGGAATTTTACTGCAGAGTCTTCTGGTGAAATTCAATGAATGCCAGTGGAACAAAGCTGCTCAAATTATGAGCTGTAAAGCTTCAAATCTCTTCTCCCAATGAAAATCTCATTAGCCTGCCATTTGAAAAGTGGTGCATTCAAATCTGACTTTGTTTGGTTTGTATGGTTTGAACCCTTTAAAGTGATCATTTTTTTTAGGAGTGTAGCAGGAAGCCTGAAATTTCAATTAGATAAGCCAGAGGTTTACCTGTTGGGGGAGAGAAGGTATTATCTTTCTGTTGCTAGGTGATGGGTCTCTAAAGCAATCGTTCAGTCTTAGAGAATCAGAGCTCTTTTAAAATTCCTTTTCTTTTGAAAACAAACATCAATTTCAAACCAACCCCAAAGGCCCTGCTCTTGTTCTGTAAGGAATAAAACAGCCTGTCATAAATCCACCAAGCCTTCTGCTCACCCCTTCCTCAAACTAGACAGCCCCGGTTTCCGTGAATGGCCAGCTTTCTGTAAACACAGGACGTGGACAGGAATAATGATGACCCAGATCAGTGACAGGAGTCACCCTCCCTGCTCTGTGTGCTTCACCGCGTCACGACTCTCTGCTGTGTGTGCCGCTTTCCTCCCTTCTGATGGGTGGTGTGATAATTTTGTGTGTCGACCTGGCTAAGCCACGGTGCCTGGTTGTTGGTCAAACACTGGTCCAGATATTGCTCTGAAGGTATGTTTTAGATGTGTGTATGTGTGCTCAGTCATGTCTGACTCTTTGCGACCCCATGGACCGTAGCCCGCCAGGCTCCTCTGTCCATGGGGTTTTCCAGGCAAGAATACTGGAGTGGGTTGCATTTCCTCCTTCAAGGGATCTTCCCAACCCAAGGATCCAAGCCTTGTCTCCAGTGTCTCCTGCATTAAGCGGATTCTTTACCTCTGCACCACCTGGGAATCCCTTTTTAGATGTGCTTAACATTTCAAACAGTAGACTTTCAGTAAAGTGGATTATTTTCCATAATTTGAGTGAGCCTCATCCAATCAGTTGAAAGCCTTAAGGGCGAAAACTGAGGTCGCCCTCAAAGAAGAAATCACCCTCAAGAATGCAACGCTGAAAGCTTGCTTGAGTTTCCAGGCTGCTGCCCTGAAGAGCCCTGACTTAAGACTCCAACATCGATTCACTGGAATCCAGCCTGCAACCTGTCCTACAGATTTCAGGCTTGCCAGCTCCCACAGCAGTGTGAGCCAGTTCCTTGCAATCTCTCTCTCTAAAATATCTGTATCTATATCCATACCCACATATCTATACATGTTGGTTCTGTTTCTCTGGAGAACCCTAGTACCCTAGTGGAGAAACTGAGGCTCACATGGCCTAACGTGTCCAAGGTTACACAGATGATAAGTATTAAGTGGAGAAGCGGGGAGGGAAAGGAAGTAAGATCTGCCCTCCTAACGAGTAGACTATACTCCTCCTGTCCAGGGATACAGAGTTACTTGTTAAAAAGAAAAAGTATTCAAACTCAGTAACAAAGTCCAGATGAAACAAAATCTTAAATGTATTTTTCAAATAAAGAGATGCAGGTGCTAGAGGAGATTCTTTGGGTTTTTACCTTCCTCGTTATACCTGCTCTTGGGCTTCCCTTATGGCTCAGATGGTAAAGAATCAGCCTCCAGTGCAGGAGACCTGGGTTCGATCCTTGGGTCTGGAAGATCCCCTGGAGAAGAAAATGACAACCCACTCCAATATTCTTGCCTGGAGAATCCCATGGATGGAGGAGCCTGGCAGGCTACAGACCGTGAGGTCACAAAGAGTCAGATACAACTTAGCAACTAACACACACACTTGCTCTCAGTTCTAGCCTGAGTCGGCCCAGGCGGTATACTGCTCTCTTTCCCGTACCTCTTTCTTGGTCCTGGTCTCCGTGTGTTCCAGGTCTGCAACCCTCTCCCTACAAGTGGTTCTGACAGCGATCCCCGCATACTTTTGGCTTAAGGGAGAGGATGATAGTATAGGTTTGAGTTCTGGGAGAGAGAGAGATTCACAACAGAATCACAGACATCATTCTCTTCTCTTTGGTTTCCATGGAGATTAGGGGTGTATATGAAATTTATGAGGCCACCTTAAAGTGACTTAAGATTGGAAAGCATAGTTCCCAGAGGTGGAATGTAGCACAGTCCAGGGGATGAAGGAAGTGTGTATCTCCAGGTGCCAGACCGCATGAAGGGTAGTGATGAAAGAAGGGACAACTTTCCCCGGACTCTGCTCACTGGGGACAGTGAACAGATTGAGTGTATCTGAGTGTATATGGATTCGGGGCCCAGGACCAAAGAAGGGAACTTCTCTTACAGCATTTTCTGGGCGATTCTCACCTAAAAACCTATATCCTGGTAATGGGATACTGGGGTGGTTGTTTGCACAAAGGGCCATAATAATTTCCTTCTCTGCCCTCTCACACTGACTCTGGGCCTGGCCGTGTGAGTTGCTTTGGTCAATGGGACACAAGCACAGACTCAAAAAGTAACTGAGCACTGGGACTTGTTCTTTGTTTTGTGGAACCCTGAGACCACCACATGAAGGTGTTCAGGTTAGCCTACTGGAGGATGGCTACTTAATTATCTTTCCAGCAAGACTACTTATGCTAAAATATTAAAGTAACTTGTTTTTAGAAGTAATATGTTAATTTTTCTTTGGTTCTGAAAATCATCAATCATTTTCAAAGAGTTCTAGAAAACCCACTGGATTATCTCTATTATATTATCTCTTTACATATTTTCTAATCTAACAAGGAAGAGTCCTCCAAGACCTGTAATAACTGATAAGGTCACTGGTTATGCAATCTGAAAGCACAAACCATGATGGTGAGCAGAGTCATCTTCATCTGAGTGAGTGCCAGTCCCATTCTCAAGCATGGGCTGTTACTTTTAGGAAAGGCATTGGGAAAACCTGAAGGAGTCTGGGCTGTGGTTTCATCAGAAATTATTTTTCAAAAGGCTGTTGAGTCCCAGTAGTGAGGGCAATGATAACACAACTGAATCCTTAGTCCTGCTTGCATATCTGAATCACTCTGGGCATTGGAAAGTATTCTATATGATATATGGGTATGCTTTGATATTGTTGGTGTTTTGACCACACTAATAGGTGTATATTAGGAGCTTCCCTGGTGGCGCAGATGGTAAAGAATCTGCCTGCAGTGCAGGAGACCCAGGTTCCATCACTGGGTTGGGAAGATCCCCTGGAGAAGGGAATGGTTACCCACTCCAGTATTCTTGCCTGAAAAATTCTGTGGACAGAGGAGCCTGGTGGGCCACAGTCCATGGGGTCCCAAAGAGTCAGACATGACTGAACCACTAACAAACACATATGGGGTCCCTGCTCAGTGTTTCTGTAAACCTAAACCTGCTTCAACAAATGAAGTCTATTGATTAGAAGAAAGAAAACACACATATAGACACACGCACAAATACTGGGGTACCAATGGCTGATCCACAGAGCAAATGAATCAAAATTTCTGAGGTTGGGCCTGGGTATCTGATATTTTAAAGTTCCGTAAAAGGCTTCTAATGTGCCACCAGCATTGTGAAGAATTGCCATAAAAGGACGGCAGCTTTTCTGACTAATGCAAACAGCCCCTTGATTGCAAATGGGTAAAGAAACTTGATTTTGCTTTAAAATGTCTGTGAGATCTTGAGTGGAAATGATATATAGAGGTGCTGCAGGTCCAGAATTGAGCTCATGTCTGGAAATAGCGAAGGACTACTAAGTAATGCATTGATCACTGTTGTGCTTATCTGCCGGTCGTCTAAAGAAAGCCTGGCTGCAATCAGCGATCTCCTTATTTTATTAGAGCTTCAGCTGCCTGTCGGTACAAGATAATGGGCTTGAATACAGCAGCTATGAGCACAATGAGTTCAAGGAGGCTCCCTCGCCCCCCAACTCGTGTACAGTCAGCTAGTCCGGGGGTTGGCTGAGGGTCCTAAACACCGTTAATAACCAAGCATCCTTCACAATAAACTGCAGACAGGATCCTAATTAATAAGCTCGATTCATCAGAAGCAGAATCCACCTACTGCGTGAGGGATGTGTATCCATCAAGCCGAGTGAAACGCGGAGCCTGCAGAACCTATTAACGCCATTGAACGTGTTTTATCGAAGGCTTTCAGAGCACTTTATAAACATTAACTCTCACTGCACTCTTGGGAAAGTTACTGATAACAAGCGGTCGATCGAGCCGGTAAGCTTAGCCTTCGATCCCTGCAGGAGATCTGGCTCGTCGGCAGCAGTGTGGGGCCCCCGGGGACCCTCCGGTTCCCCTCACAGTCCGGGGGGTGGGGGAGGGGACGGCGGGAGCCTGCGGAGGGTGCGGGGAGCACGGTGTAGACACTGGGTGCTTCTGGTTCAAGCTCAAGGCGCATGTCGGCTTTCAGGGTCTCCATTGCGAAATGAAGGCGAGGCGTCTTCTTGGTTTCAAATGGCTGCTTGAGATGGGTGATCTGTCTTTTTCAGGAGCTCTGCTTGCTCCCTCCAGCCTTGAACTGTGGTTCCCGACCCTCCCCACCCCACCCAAGCAAATCCAGTATGGAGGATAGAGTAAGGGTCAGCTAGATGAGAATTCAGTTTCTAGCTGTGTGACCTCAGGCTAATGACTCCGCTTCCCTGGGCTGGAGTCTGCGCGAGCCCCCAGACGGGGCTTACAGTAAGCCCCCACACAGCACAGAGGACGGGATGAGGGCCGAGCTGTGGAGCAGGGGATGCTCTCTAGGATGCTGTATGGTGCACGCGGTGCGAACTCGTGCCCTCTGCAGACAGTGGCGAGAAGGCGGCTCTCCCTACATGGGACTGTTCTACCATTTAGGATTTCCCTGAGGTGGAGGTGTGAGAATAGAGTAGGGAGATGGGTTAGGAGCCCACTGGAGTTCAGTCAAGGGGGCCTGAAGGCCTAGACCTAGGCCTGAGAGGCGGTGGACCTGAGCGCTGTTTGGATCTGACCAGCCCTTCCTGGAAAACTTCAGCTGACTACCTCCTTGCCTCTTAACAGGGCTTCGGGCCATTAGAACTGATGCCTTATCGTCTAACAACAGATGTTTTTCCTGGAGCTTCTAGAAATAACTTATCAGGCTTGCTGATATTAAATACACACTTTTACAACAAATACAGTTCGAATGCTTCAAAAGCAGCCTTTAGAGAGCATCCTCAGCCCCAGGATTACTACGTCCTCCCGAAACACGTATTACCAATGACTGGCAATTGACTTGAACTTTTTTCCAAACACACAGAAAAGAGCACCATTAAAATATTTCTTTTTGACACACGATTAAACTTATCAGTGACCTCCCAGCTGGGCAGAACATTATAAAGTTTCTTCTCGGGGGCACTGGCCTACCTGGGGATTTTCTAATTTCCCCAGATTGGTAACATGGACCTGATTCTGACTGGTGAGAAATGGGCGTGAGAGAGGGGGAGAAGTAGAATACGACGTGGACTTTCTGGTTGGAATACTTAATGGCCATTCTGACATTTCAACAAGCGGAACGTAGGAGAAGGAGCTGGTATCTGCATGATGGGGAGGGGCCAAAATGAGCTCACGGGTAAACATGTTGAACTTGAAATGCATCTGGGACTTCTAAGGGGAGCAGTTCAGAAGGCCAGGAGCTCCGGCTGCCAAGATCTGGCATGAGATCTCTGCTGCGTATGATGGAAAAGGCCAGAACGGTTGCAATCACTCAGGAAGCATGCAGCGTCGGAATAAAAGAGAACTCAGGCTGGAACTGGGGTGGAGCACCCAGCACTCATGCACACGGGGGAGCGGCTGCAAAGACCTTGAAGAGGAGTGGGGGGTGAGACCTCCGGTAGCAGATGAATGGGGGTCTGGTGTGAGCACAAGAGGGGCAGAAACAATCTAAAGGAAGAGGAGGAGTCGGGGGGAGAGACGGCTGCTCAGGGGTCCAGCCAGGTGAGAACTGAAATGCATTTTAGGAAAGGGATGGTTGCTGATTGAGCAGAGGGGATGCAAGTCTGAAGACAGTTTGGGGAGTGGAAAAACAGCTTCTATAAAGTGCACAAAGCTGTTTGAAGAATATTGACTGGAAAGTGGGGAGAGAGGTGGAGGGGAGAAAAGAAAAACAAAAAACGGGCTTGAACGTCCCAGAAAGAAAGAGCTAGAGGGATGACTGCAGTTAAAGCCTGAGAAGACGAGAGACAGTGGGATTCAGAGGCTCGGACTAAGGTCACGTCTTTTTCTTTCTTTTTGTTTTTTGCTTTAAAAAGATAGTGGTGAAATAAGCTTAATATAAAAGTTACCATTTTAACCATTTGAAAGTATACAGCTCAGTGGCAGTAAGTACATTCACATTGTTGGGCAACCACCACCACCATCCACGCCAGAACTCTCTTCATCTTGCAAAACTGAGACCCTTCTTATTAAACAATAACCCCCTCCTTATCCCTCTCCCCAGCCCCGAGAAACCACCATTCTATTTTCTGTCTCTATGAGTTAGACTATCCCAGGTACCTCATGTAAATGAAATCATACAATATTTATCCTTCTGAGACTGGGTTACTTCACTTTCCATAATGTCCTCAAGGTACATCTATACTGTAGTGTATGTCAGAATTCCCTTCTATTTTAAGGCTGAATAAAATTCCATTGTGTGTATCAGTTCAGTGCAGTTCAGTTCAGTCGCTCAGTCATGTCCGACTCTTTGAGACCCCATGGACTGCAGCACGCCAGGCCTCCCTGTCCATCACCAACTCCCGGAGTTCACTCAAACTCATGTCCATCGAGTCGGTGATGCCATCCAACCATCTCATCCTCTGTCGTCCCCTTCTCCTCCTGCCCCTAATCCCTCCTAACATCAGGGTCTTTTCCAATGAGTCAGCTCTTCCCATCAGGTGGCCAAAGTACTGGAGTTTCAGCTTCAACATCAATCCTTCCAATGAACACCCAGGCCTGATCTCCTTTAGGATTGACTGGTTGGACCTCCTTGCAGTTCAAGGGCCTCTCAAGTCTTCTCCAACACCACAGTTCAAAAGCATCAATTCTTCAGTGCTCAGCTTTCTTTATAGTCCAACTCTCACATCCATACATGACTACTGGAAAAACCATAGCTTTGACTAGATGGACCTTTGTTGACAAAGTAATGTCTCTGCTTTTTAATATGCTGTCTAGCTTGGTCATAACTTTTCTTCCAAGGATGGCTACAGTCACCATCTGCAGTGATTTTAGAGTCCCCAAAATAAAGTCTGCTGCTGTTTCCACTGTTTCTCCATCTATTTGCCATGAAGTGATGGGACTGGATGCCATGATCTTAGTTTTCTGAATGCTGAGCTTTAAGCCAACTTTCTCACTCTCCTCTTTCACTTTCATCAATAGGCTCTTTAGTTTCTCTTTGCTTTCTGCTATAAGGATAGTGTCATCTGTGTATCTGAGGTTATTGATATTTCTCCTGGCAATCTTGATTCCAGCTTGTGCTTCAGCCAGCCCAGCATTTCTTATGATGTACTCTGCATAGAAGTTAAATAAGCAGGGTGACAATATACAGCCTTGACATACTCCTTTTCCTATTTGGAACCAGTCTGTTGTTCCATGTCGTTTTAACTGTGTGTATATACCACATTATATTTATCCATCTATGTCTCAATGGACACTTGAGTTGTTTCTCGCTTTTGGCTATTGTGAATAATGCTTCTATGAACACAGATGTACTAATATATCTTCGAGTCCCTGCTTTCAGTTATTTTGCTCTGTAAGAAGGTATATAAGATGTAAGATGGCATCAACAACTCAATGGACATGAGTTTGGACAAACTCCAAGAGATGGTGAAGAACAGGGAAGCCTGGTGTGCTGCAGTCCATGGGGTTGCAAAGAGTCGGACACGACTTAGCAACTGAACAACAAGGTCACTTCATTTTTGGCAGGTGTCGCCTATATCCAGACTTCAGCTCAGCAGCTCTGTCACAAAATCTTCGTTATTTCAGTGAAAACAGTCAAGACCCTGCTGCTATTGACACTGCCTCTCAAATTGTAGCACAGAGGCCACATGTTCTAATCCCATTACTCATAAACTTGATGGTACATATTATATATAGACCATAATTCATTTTTAGAAATTGTTGTCATAAAGTGACTCTCATAAAGCAAGCTTTATTTTCCTACAGGAACCATGTTATAATTGGGGGTTCCATCTTTGATCCAGAATGTAATATCACATAAATAATGGCTAGGCAAAATATGTGCTATAAGCTCAAATATACAAAACTATTAACCTCTACAATTAATTAAAATAGCAATGCCTATAAATTGGTCATAAACGCACAGTGCACATTATACACAGGCTCTCGATGGGCTATAAAGTGCACAAATAGCACATAAAAATTATGAGTGGCCACGCCAGAGATGTGAGCTAAAATAGAAGCTGAAATCCACTCTAAATCATAAATTCACAACATTTCTATGTGTTCTTTTAGGTGATGGAAAGGAGCTTCTCTGAGGGATGTTTGTATTACAAAGCCCTCATGATAGCTTTGGAAAGTGCTATTTGCAATGGGACTCGGAGGAAAGACAGTGGACTGGGGTTCAGTCCACCTGAATCACACCCAGTTGCTTCCTATGAGCAAGGCAGTGTACAAAGGGCAGATTTAGTGCCAGCTGAGGTACTGGGACCTCAGCATCTTCAGCTATTGAACGAAATGTTGGGTGACAACCACCAACTCTAAACCTCCCTGACTCCATAACCTGAGGAGGCTTTATGAGGACGATACAGTTATCCAGCTTTCTTGAAAAGCCGTCTAAAGATGCTTAGACTAGTGGGGTTGGGAAACAGGAAGTGGAAAAAGATGTTTAGAGTAACATCTTTTATATTTTCCTGGGTAGGTGCACCTCTCAAGAAGCAAAGAGATTTACAGTCATTCCATCCATGTTCGGATGTCTGAAGCTATTTTAACAGTCCCTCTGTCTAGGGATAGATGTGGGATGAAGCTGAGCTATAGGACTTGACATCTTACCAAAAGTTTACTCAAAATGACAAGATGACAAGAGAGCACACTTGAACTCTCTTTCACCTGTTGCATTTTCTTAACTTAGAGTTTCACATGCAGCTGTTTGAGATCAAACCATCTAAAGGTCACTAGAAAATAATAAACTTGCTACAGACTAAATGTTTATGTCCCCCAAATTTATCTGCTGAAGCCCTAATTGCCAGTGCGACGGTATTAAGAGGTGAGGCCTTTGGGAGGTGATCAGGTCACGAGGGTGGAGCTCCCAGGAATGGGGTTAGTGCCATTACTGAAGAGGCCTAGGAGAGGTGATCTTTCTCTCCTTTCTGCAGTGGGAGGGAAGATGCAGCAAGAAGCAGCCACCTGCAAACCAGGAAGAAGCCCTCACCAGACATGGGAGCTGCTGAAGCCTTGATCTTGAACTTCCCAGCTTCCTGAACCATGAGAAATAAATTTCTGATTTTAAGCTATCAAGCCTACAGTATTCTGCTTAGCAGTCTCAAGTCACTAAGGCAAATTCCTGCAAATTATTTTGCTAGATACATGGTTGAACATTGTCAAGTTAATTCTACTTCATTAGAAACCTGCACAGATTAAAGTAGCCTTTCCATTTCTGGTGGGATGCTGGACTTGATAAATGAAAACCAAAATGAAATATCACTGCACATCTATTAGAATGGCTAAAATTAAAAAAGGGGCTAGGGAACTTCCCTGGTATTCCAGTGGCTAAGACTCCATGCTCCCAATGCAGGGTGCCTGGGTTCAATCCCTGGTCAGGGAACTAGATCCCACATGCCTCAACTAAGACTTGTGCAACCAAATAAGTTTTTTGTTTTTCTTTTTAAAGACTATATTGAAGTTGGGTAGCATGTGAGACAACTGGAATTGCTGGTGGGAATGTAAAATGGTACAAACATTTTGGAAAACAGTTTGGCAGTTCTTAAGTAGTTAAAGATATACCTAGTACCTGTCATTCCACTTCTAAATATGCACCCAAGAGAAATGAAAGCCTATGTTTACACTAAGACTTGTACTGATTGTCCATAGCATATTTATAACAGCCAAAAACCAGACATAATCCAATGTCCATCAACAATTGAGATAAACAAATTGTATCGTATTCATACTGTTGAATACCAAACAATAATACAATAGAATCAATTGTTATAAATGCAATAACATGAATCAATCTCAAAATAGTTAGGCTGAGTGAAAGAAGCTGGTTCCAAACAACTCTTTACTATACTATTCTACTTATATAAAATTCCAGAAAAAGGAAGTTAATCCATAGTTACAAAACGGATCAGTGGTTACCTGGAGATAGTGATGGAAGGAGACAGGTGTGGAGTGTGAAGGGGCATGGAGTGATGAAAATGTTCTGCATCTTGGTTGTGGGTGGGGGTTTCACAGGTTTTTACTTTTGTTAGACTCGCTGAATTGTACATTTTAAATATGTGTAATTTACTATACTTAAATTATACCCCAATAAAGTAGTAAGCAGAAAAAAATAGAACAAGCCAAAAAATTATTTTAAGACAAAAAAAGCTAAACTTAACTAAAGAAAGTTCTTAAAAAATTCATTTTGGTTAGGAGAGTGATTTATAGGAAAGGTATGAGGTGCATTAGCAAACAATAGGTTGGTGGTTAATATTGGATAAGTTAAACAGTCATTCACTGAATAAAGAAAAGAATCACATCATTTAATGTTGGGAATTGACAGTGGCACACAATTCAGGAGAGAGGTGGTAGGTACATGGTCATTTCAAGCTCCTTACATTATTCATTAAGAGTGTAAGGTGAGGGGGTAATCTAATCTTTAGATAAATTTAAGCCCCTAAGAATATAAATATAGAACTTCCAAACCAATAAAGAGAAAAATGGAATAATTAAAATCATAAGGAAGTAAATAGAGAAGAAATATTACAAAGGTGGGCAAAATAGCAGCAGTAAGATGTCGTATTAGTTTTCTAATGAGACAGTACCACAAACTTAGCGACTTAAAAGAGCTCTTATTTTTTATATGGAGCTCCCAGTCCAAAATGGACTTAAATCAAGCCATCAGCGGGCACTCCCGGTGGCTCAGCAGTAAAGAACCCACCTGCAGGAGACGCAGGAAATGCGAGTTTGATCCCTGGGTCAGGAAAATCCTCTGGAGGAGGAAATGGCAACCCACTCCTGTATTCTTGCCTGGGAAATCCCAGGGACAGGGGAGCCTGATGGGCTACAGCCCACGGGGTCGCAAAGAGTCGGGCACAACCGAGCGGCTGAGCCTGCGGGCCGGCACGCCGGGGCGGGGCTGTGCTCCTTGTGGAGGCGCCTGGGGGGATCTATTTCCTCTGCAGCTGCTAGAGGCTTCCCGCAGTCCCCGGGATCGCCCGTTCCTGCTGCTGCTAAGTCACTTCAGTCGTGGCCGACTCTGTGCGACCTCATAGACCGCAGCCCACCAGGCTCTCCCATCCCTGGGGTTCTCCAGGCAAGAACACTGGAGTGAGTTGCCATTTCCTAGTGTCCCGTAATTCCGTAGCACACGGCTGGGTGAGTGGAGGCAGCTGTCACCGTGTGGGGACACGCTGCACCTGCTAGTCTTCCGTCTTGTAACAGCAAGAGTGAGCAAAGTGTTGAGCGAGCAGTCAACGAGGACTTGGGACCTGCAGTCTGCACGGCAGGGGCCGGGGCTGGGGAGGAGTCAGAGATCAACAGCATTAGCATCTTCTGAGAAGCTGGACTGCCCACTGGGAAAGGGGCCTCTGGGTTCTCGGAGACGCCGGGGTGGGGACACACAGACACCACGGAGGCAGAAGGGCTCTTTCTCTGGTGCATCCTGTGTGCCTGGGTCCTTGAAGGAAAGTGAGGTGGAAGTCACTCAGTCATGTCTGACTCTTTGCGACCCTATGGACTGTAACCCTCCAGGCTCCTCTGTCCATGGAACTCTCCAGGCAAGAATACTGGGGTGGGTTGCCATTTCCTACTCCAGGGGATCTTCCCAACCCAGGGATGAACCTGGATCTCCTGCACTGCAGGAGGATGATTTACTGAATTACTTGGCACTCATCACATTGACGGAGGATAAGAGAGAGAAGGCACAAGCACAGCACTGAAAACATGAAAGGGAACATAACTGTAGGTCCTTCAAAGACTAAAAATGTAAGAAGATACAGTGAAAAATTTAATTCTACTGTATTTGAAAACCTAAGATAGACATGTTCCTGCTGCTGCTGCTGCTGAATCGCTTCAGTCATGTCCAACTCTGTGCGACCCCATAGACGGCAGCCCACCAGGCTCCTCCGTCCCTGGGATTCTTCAGGCAAGAACACTGGAGTGGGTTGCCATCTCCTTCTCCAATGCAGGACGTGAAAAGAGAAAGTGAAGTCGCTCAGTTGTGCCCGACTCTTAGCGACCCCATGGACTGCAGCCTACCAGCCTCTTCCGTCCATGGAGTTTTCCAGGCAAGAGTACTGGAGTGGGGTGCCATTGCCTTCTCCAAGACATGTTCCTAGGAAAATGTAATTGACTTGAAATACAATGCAAGTCTGAAAGATTTTGTAACATGTAGTTTCTCCCTATAGCACATGTCAGCCTGCTCTTGCTGAGGGGACACTGGACAGCATGTCAGCATTATGCTTTGGGGACCATTTTAAGCGGTGGAATCACTAACAAAGATCACAAAAATGTGAAAAGTGTAACACTGAATAGATCATGACAAAAAGAATGCTTGTTTATGGTATGAGGGCTGCAACAAGGAGGCCAGAGGTCACCTGGCTTGCCCTTGCTCTGGACCTGCAGGTAGGTGACTCAGAGTTTTCTCCACTCTGCCCCTGTGCGTGTCTGCAAAGGACTGCAAAAGCACTGTATTGATTTTGGCCTTACAGATAAGTTTTACAAGCAAGTGAATTTGCAAATACGGATGTCATGAATAATGAGGCTTGATTCTATTCCCTTTAACAGAAGAAAGAAGATGATGTTGAGGATTCTAGTCAGATTTGGAGAAGACACGATTCTCTTTTTATGAAGATGATGTGATTCTTGTCAGATTTGGAGAAGATATGCAGATGATATGACTATGTACATAGAATCCCCCCAATCTTAGAAAGATTGCCTAATACAAAATGAGTGTACAAAAATTAAATTTGTATATGTCAGCTGTAAACATTCAGAGAATGTAATTTAATAAGAGATATCAATATTATAACACTGAAAATATATTATCAAGTACCCAGGAAGAAAACTCTTGAAGAGCAAGATCTTAATGAACAAAAGTTTTTAACTTTATTGAAACATGTCTACCGAGATGCCAGTAAATGAAGGATATATATACTGTATTGATGGATGGGGGTAAATTAGCAAAGGAGGCAGCTCTTTCCAAATTATTTGTGTGTGTATGTGTATGTGTACTCAGCCATGTCCGGCTCTCTGCAACCCCATGGACTGTAGCCCACCAGGCTCCCCTGTCCATGGGATTTCCCATGCAAGAGTACTGGAGTGGGTTGTCATTTCCTCCTCCAGGGGAGCTTCCTGACCCAGGGACAGAAACCGCATCTCTTGAGTCTCCTGTGGCAGGTGGATTCTTTACCACTGAGCCACCAGGGAAGCCCAGTGGGATTACACATAAAACATCAATGGATTTGGGTGTTTTTTTTTTTTTACTTGAGATGATTTGAAAATTTATATCAAAGAACAATAGACCAGGAACATCCAAGACACTCCTGAGGAAACAGCTGGGTGCCTTGCTTTGCCGGAAGCATATCACAGACTATTGCAGGGATTGGTACGCTTTGGAAAGACAAACTGACCAACAGAACTGAATCAAGTGCCCAGGGACAGACCCAGTTATATACAGAAACTTTAGGCATGCTGGTTAGCAGGTAAAGGATTGACTATCTTAAATGGTGCTAAGGCA
This sequence comes from Moschus berezovskii, assembly GCF_049115385.1. Taxonomy (NCBI): domain Eukaryota; kingdom Metazoa; phylum Chordata; class Mammalia; order Artiodactyla; family Moschidae; genus Moschus; species Moschus berezovskii. Next base: position 28,738,017 of record NC_142487.1, on the reverse strand, counting down.
TTTGGTAATTCACTTGAAAAATAATGAAACTGAATCCCTACCTCACACTACATGACAGTTCATTCCAGGTGGCTTAAAATTTTACATATGAAAGACCAAACCATAAAACTTTAAAAGACAAACATTTTTATAGGAGAATATTTTTATGACCTTGATATAAGGACGGATTTCTTGAACAAGATAAAGATCAAATGTTGATGAGGGTATGAAACAGCTGGGACTTGGTGCTGGTTTAGTCGTTCAGTCGTGTCCAACTCTTGCAAGCCCATGGACTGCAGCCGCCAGGATCCTCTGTCCGTGGGATTCCCCAGGCAAGAATACTGGAGTGGGTTGCCATGCCCTCCTCCAGGGGATCTTCCCAACCCAGGGGTCAAATGTATGTCTCCTGTGTCTTCTGCACTGCAGGTGGGTTCTTTACCCTGCTGAGCCATTAGGGAAGTTATAGTGCTTATGGGTATGTAAATTCTTGTAACTACACAGAGGGTAACTGACATTTGGTAAAAAGGCCTTCCCTGGTAGCTGAGACAGTAAAGTGTCTGCCTACAATGAGATAGACCTGAGTTTGATCCCTGGGTCAGGAAGATTCCCTGGAAAAGGAAATGGCAACCCACTCCAGTATTCTTGCCTGGAAAAGCCCATGGATGGAGAATCCTAGTAGGCTATAGTCCATGGGCTCGCAAAGAGTCGAACACGACTGAGCGACTTCACTTTCTTTCTTAAAATGTGTATATCCAATAACCTAGTCATTCTACTCATAGGGGAACAGGAACTCATATGACATTATTTATAGTAGCCCTGTAATAGCTAGAAGCAATCGGCGTATCCAATGACAGTGGAATGGTTAAATTCATTGTGCTATATTCACATAATAGAATGCTGTAAAGCCATGAACACATTTGAATTACAGCTACACACAGTAATATGCGTGCGTGTGTGCTCAGTCCCTTTAGTCAGGTCTGACTCTTTGCGACCCTCTGGACTGTAACCCACCAGATTCCTCTGTCCATGAGATTCTTCAGGCAAGAACACTGCAGTGAGTTGCCATGCCCTTCTTCAGGGGATCTTCCCAACCCAGGGACTGAGCCCACGCCTTTTATGTCTCCTGCATCAGCCAGGAGGTTCTTTACCTCTATCTAGTGCTACCTGGGAAACCCACATAATAATATGGGTGACACATAATACTGAATGAAGAAAGCAAATCTCAGAATACCCTCAGTATGATCACATTTATATAAAATTTTAAAATACTAACTTAGGTCTATTGCATAGGAATACAGATAAGAATTTAAAAGCATAAACCCAAAAGCAAGCAAGAGAGTGATCTCCAAATTAAAAATAATCCTTCATCTGGAGGAGGGGATGAGATGGGTGGGGATTTAATGTGCTTCCCTGTAATGGTGACTTTCTTTTTCTTAAACTGATTTGTGAATTATTATGTTGTTATTATTTATACCTTATGCATAAAAATAGTTTGGTGTATATATAGGCATTTAATCTAGCAATTAAAAAAGAACAACAACAACAACAAAAACAGACACCAAACAACAAAAACAAAAGTTTCAAATAATCTCCAAAGCAGGCAATATAGTGACAGCCCTTGACTAAGATTGACCCACCACTTATATATTGCATTGTTGTTGGCATTTTACATAGATCATTTTATTACATTCTTTCCAGTATCTTTTGAGGATATGTCTGATTACCCTATTTTATAGAAAAGGAACACTGAAGCTTAGAAAGTTTAAGTGACTTGATGGAAAAAAGCAGTAAATGATAGAATGGGAATTCAATTCCAGCTATCTCATGTTCCCAAACTGGCAAAAACCTGTGTTCTGAAACTTTGTTCTTTGATATAAAATTCCAAATCAGCTCATCAAGTTAAAAACAAATCAGGTGAAGAAAGCTGAGACGCGTGTTTCCTCTAGGCCGGCTAGGACCCCGGGCCCCTTTCTAATCAGCAGAGAAGCCAGCCATAGATAGAGCAAGGCCCCGCAGCTGCTGCAAAGGGCAGAATTCCAAGAGGAGAAAGCAGCCTTAAGGGAAATGGAGGCCATTTTCAGTCGCATAAGATGCCTGCAGGGACTTCCTTGGCTTCCAGTGGTTCAGACTCCCCCTTCCAATGCCGGGGTGCGCACTTGATCCCTGATCAGGGAACCAAGGCCCCATATGCTGAGGGGTGTGGCTAAGATTTTTTTTTAATAAAAATAAATTAATTAGTTAAAAATAAACTAAAAGCAAAAAGATGTGTTCAGCCCCCAAAGGAGATAACCTGTGGGCAAAACAAACAGAGCAGAGCTCAATCTTCAAGGGAGGAAGTGGAGACACAAAAAAACAAGCAAACAAAAGAAACGGGTTGTGTGGAGCTTCCAAGGTGAGTAATGCTGCTACCCCAGAGCCAGTCCGGGGCCAGACCCAGCTGATGCTGCAGGCAGATGGACGACAGATCTGCCTGCTGTCCTGAGGGGCTGCTTGCTCTGCACAGGGAAGGCAGTTAGTGCGGGCGCCCCTAGCCTACCCCTTCTTTTCAGACCCGGCCAATTAACGTGACTCATTTAGGAGAAAAGCTCTTCTCAGAACTTAATCTTTCAACCGTGAGCTGGGATCAAAATAATTTAGCAGAGGTGATTTAGGGCCTAAGAACTGGGCAAGAAGCAGAGATTTCTGCTGTGGTGTGTTTACTACAAACATTGCAAATGATTTTCCCATTGGGCAGGCCTTACTCTGTACGGAATGTTGTCAGAAGTCTGTATTTTCCATTTTCTTTTCCCTGTGTGGCTCATTTTACTTTCAATAGCAGCCTCTTCTGAACTTGCTTTGTACGGAGGAGGGGAGGTGTGACATTTCCCCAAATCATGGCCTTGACACACTTAGGTTTTGAAATGAGACTTGCGAAATATTCAGCGTCAAATCTTCCAGTCGCCTGCATTATCAGGGTGGTAAAAATTCCAGGTTCCATGGTGAGCTGAATTCCTGGGCTCTCATTGCTACTGTCTCCTGAAATTTCCTTCAAAATAAAACAGCCACTTCATTCCCTAGATCCGAGGTGGCAGTTTGGAGGTATTCTTAGTTTTTCAGCCTCTAGGTCTCACTCTCTGAGATCTGCTGACTTCCCCAAATCCATTTAAAACTCGACTCCCCCACCATCACCCCCCACCCACCAAAAAACAGCATTTCTTCACTTTACTTCACACCATATAACTGAACTTTCTGGATGAGAAGTTGCACCTCAGACATTTAGCCATGGTTTTCACAGTCAATAAAGGGATAAATCAAGGAGCTCCCTGCCAACTGTGGTTTCTGAGAAGAAGAAACGTTTTTCCTCAGTCATCTGACTCCAGTTCCCATTCTTCCCTTTTAGGCGGAGATGAACTTGGTACATGGATACCGTTTCCTTTTTTTTCCCATTAGAATTTGAAAATGAATATTTATAGTTAGTCAACCCAAAATAAGTTTTTCTAGCAGGTATTTCCATACTTAGAGAAATTAGAGAGTTAGAATCCAATGAACTTATGAGGATTTCTCATGCCCAGCTCATTTTTGTTTAAATTGTGATAAAATACACCTAACAAAATTTACTGTTTCTCAGCCACTTGAAGAGTGAATAATGTGGCATTAAATATACTGACAACATTTTCAGCTATCACCAGTGACTCGTTCTAGAAATGCTTTATCATCCCGCACGGAGGCTCTGGCTCAGTCAGCAGAGACCCTCCGTCGCCTGACCCACCTCAGTCCGTGGTGGCCGCCACGCTGTCTTCTGTGCTATGAGCCTGACCACCCCGGGTGTGTCACATGAGTGTGATCATGGGGTCTGCAGTCCTTCTGTGCCTGGCTTATTTCACTTAGCATGTTTTCAAGGTTCATCCACACTGTAACAGGCATCAGAGCTCCATTCCTTTTTATGGATAAATAATATTCCATTGTACACGTGTCTATTCATCTGTTGATGGACACATTATTTACAAAAGCCAAAGACCGCCCCCCACCCCCCGTTTTTTTTGACTCTTGTATGTTATGAATGCTGCTGCACTGGTACCAGAGTCTGCGTTTAATTCTTAGGGTTAGAACTGCTGGATCCTATGGTGATTCTATGTTTAAACTTTTGAGGAATCAGCCTCTTAGTTTTCTTCCTAATTTATTTTTAACTGAAGGATAATTTGAACTGTGGTGCTGGAGAAGACTCTTGAGAGTCCCTTGGACTGCAAGGAGATCCAACCAGTCTATTCTAAAGGAGATCAATCCTGGGTGTTCATTGGAAGGACTGATGCTAAAGCTGAAACTCCAATACTTTGGCCACCTCATGTGAAGAGTTGACTCACTGGAAAAGACTCTGATGCTGGGAGGGATTGGGGACGGGAGGAGACAGGGACGACAGAGAATGAGATGGCTGGGTGGCATTACCGACTCGATGGACATAAGTTTGAGTGAACTCCGGGAGTTGGTGATGGACAGGGAGGCCTGGCGTGCTGTGATTCATGGGGTCGCAAAGAGTCAGACACGACTGAGCGACGGAACTGAACTGAACTGAATTATAATATTGTATTGGTGTCTGCCATACATCAGTGCTCTTATTTGTTTAAGGTAAGGGAACTAAGGATCAAAAAGGATCAATTATTTTTCAAGATCACTCTTACTAAGAATGTTTGATGACCATACATTTTAAAAAACATACTTCTTCCTACCTTGAAATGTTTCTTATGAACTTCTAGAGGGCAGGAAGCTTAATTTGTTTGAATTTCCAGTGTTTAGCAGTGTCTGGTGCATGATTAACTTGCAGAAAATATATTAGGTTTTTACACATCAACATTTTGAAATGGGGCTCTTTCAAAGACTCAGAGCCAAATGAGATGGGAGTACCCTCACGTTCTTAAGTGCAGCGTTAGGCCACTAATAGAGGACTCGAAAACGAGCTTTCTATGAGCTTATCTTGTGACTTAAGCCCTGAAAAAGGTTGAGCTTGAAGAAGTCGAGAGAATTTCCCTGAATGTGGTGGTTAACACACTGCAGCATTTTCCCTTCACCAAGGGCGCTGTTGGGAGAAGACTGGACTTCCGCTGATGGCAAGGCAGGGTTACCCTGTAGACCAAATATGAATAAAGGTCACTCAGAGACGACATCCTGCCAAGAACGCAGGGATGCAACAGCTGATAGGAATGTCTTAAGCAGACGGCCAAAGGAGAGACCTTACCCTTTCAGTCAAGAGAGCTACAATGGACATTTCCAGTAGGTGCCCCATGAGACGGTCAACAAAGCAATCCCCACAATCACAGAACGTGTTGGCGGGTCCTGATAGTCGCAGCCAAGTGATTCAGTGCTCCTTTATCTCCCCAAGAGCTGGCCCCCGAATCCCGTTTTCAAACGCAATCCTGAAGGATTCCGAAATCTAGGCTTCCCAGCTAGAGAGAGGGACAGAAAGAGGGAGACGAGAATGGAATTCGCCTCGCCACCCCACCCCACACAGACACCCAGGTGGAAACAAAGCGCGGCTGCGTTGGTGGGAACTTCCTGTGAAGTCTGTCGTTTCATTTGTTAAACTGAAGAGGGAATTTTAGTTCCTGAATGGAGATTGCCCTTGGTTCTGAAAGTGACTGGGTAACTTTTTCTTATCAGAGTGTCTGACAAACACAAGATCTGCCCAGGGTTCATCCAGAAGGCGTGGGCAGCAAGCACTCAGACGGTGAGCAGGAAAAATACACGTGTTTTCTGCGTCCCTACTGTTGAGTTTCTCTTTCTCAAGGCTAAATTTAAAGTGAGTTAAAATAGAGTTTTGTTTTGAGAAAATCATCCATCATAAGCTTATCCAGGCTAACAAAAATGTTAAATGTATTTGCTTCTGATTATAACTTAATTGACGGGATGTGGTAACACTGCATATTTTATCGCAGTAAGAATACTTTTCATTCTAACATTCAGTATCTATTTTAGTACTAGTATTTCACATGCCTTGTGGGAAATTATTTCTCTTTCATTTAAGAAAGTTTGGTAAGACTGTTACTCAAGAAGTCTAGTCTTCCCCTAGCCAAAAGATGGAATAGTGATGCAAGTTGCCCTGGACTGTTTATATATACATTTAAAAACTTTTTGGTCCTATGGCATGCAGGATCTTAGTTCCCTGACCAGAGACTGAACTGGTAGAGTCTTAACCACTGGACTGCCAGGGAAGTCCCTACTCTAGAATTTAAATTTCAAGCAGAATGAAAAAAAAAATACAATTAATAGGGGTAGCAGGCCCTCCCCAGTGGCTCAGCCGTAAAGAATCTGCCTGCACTGTAGGAGACGAGCAGGAGAGGCTGGTTGGATCCCTGGATGGGAAAGGTCCCCTGGAGGAGGAGATGGCAACTCTCTCCAGTATTCTTGCCAGGAAAATCCCATGGACAGAGGAGCCCGGCAGGCTGTGGTCCATGGGGTTGCAAAAAGTTGGACACAATTGAAGTGACTGAACACACACACACAATAGAGGTGGCACTCTGGGAAGATTGTAAATAACCATCTAAACTCTCTGACCCATCCTCTTGCCTAGATCCAGATTTTTAGACTTAGTTCTCTAGTATCTGAGCCACTACATATCCTGCCAATAGACTGCCATAATCACAGATTCTATAACTTAGAACCAAAAGAACCTAATTTGTACTTGTTGGAGGTTAGTCATGTTTGACTCTTTACGATCCCATGGACTGTAGCCCGCCAGACTCCTCTGTCCATGGGGATTCTCCAGGCAAGAATACTGGAATGGATTGCCATTTCCTTCTCCAGGGGATCTTCTGACCCAGGGGTTGAACCTGGGTCTCCTGCACTGCAGGAGGATTCTTTACCATTTGAGCCACCAGGAAAGCCCACTTATTGGAGGTTGATAAATATTTATTTATGCGGATACCAGGGTTCGATCCCTGGATCGGGAAAATTCCCTGGAGGAGGGCATGGCAACCCCACTCCAGTATTCTTGCCTGGAGAATCCCCATGGACAGAGGAGCCTGGCGGGCTACATGTCAGTGATTAATACATACAAAAAACAAACTAAGTTTTGGTTTAATATTTGCGGTTTGTTTTTCAAAATGGAAGCTGAATGGGTGTGAACACTATAGACGCCTTCAAAGACCTGAAGGCAGAGCCCTGCTGCTTCGCCGTGGAGACTCACAGTCAAGGGACTGAGAGTGGATGCTGACTGAGGACGGCGGGTGGACGTGCCTTAAGCTCGGAGGAGGGCCTCCCTGTTGTGCAGGTTAGCGAGAATCAGGAATGACGCCTGTATGCGTTGGGCGGGACAGAATACGTCAAAGGCCTGTAGTCACTGCCTTTTCCAGTTCAGTTCAGTCGCTCAGTCCTGTCTGACTCTGCGACCCCATGGACTGTAGCACGCCAGGCTTTTTAACCTGCACTTAAAATGGTTCTGCCAGGCTAAGCACAACCAGAACAGAAGCTGTAATTATCCCTGAAATAACAGATCCAGCCATGTTTTAAAATTAATAATAAGTTTGGATAGCAGCAGACTAGTCATCTAGGTTTGAGGAGATGCGTGCACTCAGTTCTGCAGAAAGAAAATGGCAGACGTGGGGTCCCATGATACCATCTGCTGATTCTACTCCCTGACTTGCCCAGCGCAGGGGAAAGAACGCATGAAAGGAACCAACAAATGACATCATGATTACCGGATTTCTTGCTTCCACAAGGTTTCCCTTTGGAAACCCAAGAGTTGAAAACTTCGTGGTGGAAACCACTGAAGAATGTGTGTCTGATAAATATTGGTTTGTTGGGGGGATGCCATGGAGGACTAATAAAAGGAAACATCTCAGCGCTTTGAGACAAACTGGCCGGTTTCCACAAATTCTCTGAGCACGGCCACGTGACCAGCGCTGGACTTGACACTCGGAGGTCTGAGGGTGAGTGTGACATTGACTGTGCCCTTCAGAAGCTTGGCTCCCTTGGTGGCTCGGGTGGTAAGGAATCAGCTCGCGATGACCGAGACCAGGGTTCACTCCCCGGATTGGGAAGATCCCCTGGAAAAGGGAAAGGCAGCTGTCTCCAGTGCTCTTACCTGGAGAATCCCACAGACAGAGGAGCCTCATGGGCTGCAGTCCAAGGGGTGGCAAAGAGTCGGACACGACTGAGCGACTAACACTTTCACTGTCAGAAACTTATAGAAGGCAGTTGAGATCACTGTAGATCCCATTAATTCTTTTGGACAAATTGCTTACTGTCTATACTGTCTATGAGTAGAGATACATATTGTCAGCCTATATTATAATGAATGGAATAAGCTGATTGTGATGATATGGCATAAAGCTGATATACCATTTTAATAGGCATTCAAGAGGAAGAAAAACAAATGTTTGTGGGCCAGCGGCTTGAGGAGCCTCATTTCATTGAATTCTCCCTGCGACTTTGAAAGTACACATTAATGGCTCCACTTTACAGAGATAGAAACTGAGGCAAAATTAGGGAACTTGCCTACAGACACACAACCAGCAAGACGCCGGCTGGCTGAGGAATCTTGCCAGGGTCCGGGCGTTTCTCCCTGTACCACGCTGCTCCTCCTGGTTCCGACTAAAGGATTCTCCCGTGAACCCCTCAGAGCCTTGCTGTACTTTCCCAGTGCTTCCAACAGACCACTGTGATTATTTAAATAAGTGATGAGCCTGTGTATTAGAGAAGCTTCTCGTGCACAGTTCTTTTATTTGTCTATACCAGAGGAGACCGGCCAGATTTTGATCTGAATTATTGCAGGAGAGACGGGGCTGTTGCATGCCCATGAGTCTTCTGCTCTGATGAATCACCACTCTGTGACCCTAAAAAGTCACAGTTGACAATAATCACTTATTGTCATTGAGGAAGGAAAAAACGGATACTCGCTGAGTGAGAACGGTGGCTCTGTCTGGGCATTTAGATGATATATACTCCACTGCAATGATCCCCATTTTTTAGCACTTCTGGGCCACCCTTCTTCCCACTCATTCCAAGCGTGTTACAGAATCTGACAGCTGTCAGCCCTGGAGCAGTGGGAAGTTGCTGTAATGCAGCATAGATCCTTTAGTTTTGTTGTGTTTTTTTGATCGAGTGTCTGAGTGCCACAAATATGATCATGACTCCCTTGGACGCTTAGCCTTTGCAAACCCCCAGGTAGTTTTTGTTATTACCCTAATTTCCAGGTGAGGAAATGAAGTCCAAGGAGATGAATACTCTTCTCCACCTTTTCATGGCTAACACATGGCAGAGCTGGGACTCCAGGGCACCCTCTGGGGATTCACTTTGTTCTGCCTGAGCGTAGGCAAAAGAAACATCCAGGTCTTGAAGTCCTGGGGGAGCCGGTTATCAATGGGCAAGACCTGAAAAGGATGCTTGTTGTGGACCCCAAATTTATATGTTGGAATCCTAACCCCTAATGTGATAGTTTTTAGGGGGTGGGGCCCTTGGAAGGTGGTCAGATCAGGAGGGTGAACTCCTCATGAGTGGGGTTAGCGGCCTAGTAAAGGAGACCCCGGGTGACCCTCTCCCTCTGACACAGAGAGAGGCGACCGTCTACGAGTCAGGAAGCGGGCCTTGCCGCACACACAGTGCGCTGGCTCTTTGATTTGGGGTTTCTCAGGCTCCAAAACTGTGACAAACGTTTAAGACACCAGCCCGAAAGGACTAACCCTGTGTTGGGGTTAGTGATAGATGCTGGTTTAATGTAAATGCATCTCCCTGTCATTCACTGCCTGGTCCCAAGCAGGCTGCCGAGCCCCTCCTGAGGGCCCGGACCTGATGGCGCGTCCCTGCTGCCCCCGCAGCCCCTCCCAGCTGCTCTCCCCACCTGTCCGATGGCCTCTGCAGCCTCAGAAGAGGCGCTCCCATGGAGAGCTCCTTCTGGCGATTTCTTAAACACTCCCTTCGTTCTCCCTGCGTCTACTACATATTAGGTCCTCAAGAAACTCATGGCCAAGGGGAGTGACAGGCATCTAGACAATTCATTGTAACGTCGTGCCGCATGAAGGGAGATGTAGCCACAGATTTAGTACATTATTAAGAACCACTGGGGCTTCCCTGGGGGCTCAGTGGTGAAGAATCTGCCTGCTTTTGGAGACATGGGGTCAATCCCTGATCCAGGAAGACCCCGCATGCCAGGGAACAACTGCGTCCGTGCGCCAAGGCTATTAAACCTCTATTCTGGAGCCCATGTGCCCCGGAGCCCGCGCTCAGCAACAAGAAAAGCCACCGCAGGAGGAGCCTGACACCACAGCTAGAGAAGAGCCCGCACGGCCACAGAGGCTCAGCACAGCCCGAGTAAACGAAGGAATAAAATCATGCGGAGAGAAAGGAGCCCCGGACACTGGTGGAATCTCTAGTGATTGTGGGAGACGATCCTCAAACTCGTTATCTTCAACATCCTCGGTTGCATCCTGGTTAGTCAGAAAAAAACTCTTTTTCTGAACTTTCGCCATCACAGTTCACTTACTGCTTTCTCTTTCCAACAGTGAGTCATCTCGATATGGCATCTCATGTTCCGGAAGAGCCTCTGGTGGCGTGAGACTGAATTATCCTTTCCTGGTGCTGCGAGGGCCTTGCAGGGTTGTCTCTTTTGGTGTTTTAGAATGATGCTGCATAAAATAATGCTTGAGCTTTGTTTATAGCCTGTGCCTAACATTTTGATGTAATCCCCAGTGCATTAAGCAGTATAACAAGCATCTTTGGATTCCTGGACATTTTCACTGATAGAATTTGGGAAATGCTTGTAATGTATCAGTGTCAGATAGTCAGAACACAGGCTGAGGTGGTGGGAAGTCAGCCACAAGCACATCTTCTGCAGTGCTCTAAGCTGTGGGGTCTTGCTTTTATTAGAAGCACAGTACTTCTGGGACTTCCCTGGTGGTCCAGTGGCTAGGACTCCACACTCCGAATGCAGGGGGCCCAGGTTGCATCCCTGTTCAGGGAACTTCCGCATGCCAAAACCAAGACTTCACATGCTGCAACTAAAGATCAGCTAAGACCTGGTGTAGCCAAATAAATATTTTTTTTTTAAAAATTCACATCGGTTCTAATAAATAGATGTTAATAAGGGAATTTAGTGGCTATTGCTCAAATGATCTCTATGCCCTACTTTATCTGAATATTGAGGCTGTTTTTTAGAAAATCTAGAACCTGCAATTATATTTAGCAAGTAAATTTCACAGCCAGGCTATGAATGGTAGGAATCAGAAGAGAATATCAGTTAATGTTTCTCCTTTTCAGAAGAGGGAAGAAGAAACAAGAATATGGCCTACCAGCAGAGATGTGATTAGGTTACATATAGACAACAGATTTTTGCCATTCTTTATCCCTGATTTCTGGAAACAGCCAATCTCTGAGTACCAGAAGGCCCAGGGCCCAGGATATCTGACCATGGAAACAGCTTGTGCTTCAGTTTCTAGGGCTGTCATACAGCTGCTATAGATGGCATGCTTTTTTTTTTTTTTGCACTCTTTCTTATCAGAAGGATTCGTGAGTAATGATGTACTTCTTTGAAAGTTCTTAAAGCTCTGCAGGAGAAGGATCACATTTAAATGAATTACCACAAATGGTACAGAGCCTTCCATTTTCTGGGTCACTTCTCCATGACACAGACTCTTTTAAGACTATGTGAATTTGTGCATCGCATGAAGGTGATATTAGGATATTTCAATAAGTTGCGGAATGCGTTCGTTCATCGTCCGTGAACATCTCTTGAACACCCATTACATGCCGGGCACTGCATTAGCCGCAGGGGTGATGAAGAGCTCTAAAGTGATCCCTGAGGTCAGATGTGGCCCCTGTGGTAGAGTGTTTGGTATAGAATGCTGCATTTGTCTTCACAACGATGTGGGGAATAAATATAATTATTGGCTCTGTTTTACTGATGAGGAAATTGAGGCTCAAGGAGCTCAAATGCTCTGCCCAAGGACCTATACGTGAAACCTGCCCCCAAGACCCTCGCTGTCTGGGATTCATGCCATCGTATCCCCTTCTCTTGAATGTCAACTGGACCTATGACTTGCTTTTTAACCTTTAATATTTATTTATTTCATTGTGCCTGGGTCTCAGTTGTGGCATGAGGGATCTTTAGTTGCAATGTGCGACTCTTGAGTTGTGACATGTGAGATCTAGTTCCATAATCAGAGATTGAACCCAGACCTCCTGCATTGGGAGGGCATAGTCTCAGCCACTGTACCACCAGGGAAGTTGTATTCACACTTTATATGAACTTCAGTTGTGTGTTAGTTGCTCTGGCTAATCTGGTAGTGGCTCAGATGGGAAAGAATCCGCCTGCAATGCAGGAGACCTGGCTCCGATCCCTGGGTTGGGAAGATCCCCTGGAGAAGGGAATGGCAACCCACTCCAGTATTCTTGCCTGGATAATTCCATGGACAGAGGAGCCTCAGCCACTGGACCACCAGGGAAGTTGTATCTGAACTTTGTGTGAACTTTAGATACTAGATTTTAATCAAACGAGACCAACCAAAGTCAATATATAGACCCTTGGCATGAGAGGACTTAATTTTCTTGGCTTTGAATGTTTGCCACACTATTCTTGGGCACCATTAGCAAAAGGCACGGAAGAGCCATGACTTAGGGATTTAAGTTGTTGACACAGGATCTACTGACTCGCTCCCAGATGAGGCAAGGGTATGGGGCTAGCCCCTTATGTTCAGCGTGTCTTACCAAGGAGCCACATCTCAGTGGGGCTCTATGCTTTCACTTACATATTTTGCAGGGAAAGTGCTACAGTAGCCTGCCCATTATCAATAGTATTTATGAATACTGGAACTCATGAAAATATCTTAGGCATTGTCCATCATGAATGGCAATATAATAAAACTTACTGACTTGGAAATGAACAGCTTCAGCTTGGGAATTTGGAGTTGGAATTTGATCTCCTCGAGGTTCACATCTTCTCAGACATTTGACTCACCAGAGCCTTTTCTACTGGCCTCTCAGATGGCAACCCACTCCAGTATTCTTGCTTGGAGAATTCTATGGACAGAGGGGTCTGGTGGGCCACAGTCCATGGGGACGCAAAGAGTCGGACACGACTGAGCGACTATCACTCACTTCAGGAAAGGGGCATAGAGCTGTGGCTTGGGTTGCTTTTTATTTGAACTTGAGCCGCCATGCTATTTGTGCGAAACCTTCAGAGAGACTCCTCTTGGACCCTGAAGGCCTCCACAGCCCCCAGTGTCACTTCTTCCTTACTCTGCATGGTCAGTTGGAGCAGCGGCCACTGAGGCTCCTGTAACAGAATTCCACAGATGGGCTAGATATAGACAACAGAAGTTTATTTCTTAGCTCTGGAAGCTCTAAGTGCGAGATCACGGTGCGACAGTTCACTGGTGACAAGCTTCTTCCTGGTTCATAGCCGGCAACTTCTCCCTGCGTCTGTCAGGAATCACTTTTATGAAAGGGCACTCCTTCCATTCAGGAGAGATCTACCCTCTCTTCAGGATTCCCGAAGGCCTGCTCCCTAACTCCCTCATCTTCGGGGGTTAGGTGTCAACATACGAATTTTGGAGGACACAAATATTCAGACCATAGCAGGTGGTACTGCAGGGAATAGACAGTTCTAGGCAGCCTTGTGGAATTTTTGTACTTTCTGTCTGCTGTGACAGTAGAATGAGCAGGTCTTTCTCAGATAGATCCACTCCATCTGTGTCTGCTGCACAGGAGTCTAACGAGGTTACAATCTCTGACCCTAGAGGCTTCATTAAACCTTTCATTTCCATAAAGTACCCCATTTGGAAGAATTTTGATGGGAATGAAATGCTCCAAATAATGGATTTAAAAATCCTTTTTTTATTTGGAATAGGTATTAGTGAAATGAAATTCTCTGTGGCAGTTCAAGGCTATTTTAGAAGAGTAGAAAAAAAAAAGGAAAAGGAAAATGGGGATTATAGCAACTCAACCCCAGAATCACAAAGCAGAGTACAGGATAGTGGATGCGGAGCAGAGAAGCAATAGTTTAAAAACCAACACAATCACTATTTTCAAAAAACTATTCCAATGAGTGGAATCCATGGTCTTTGTGATACGAAGACACCGTATGCTATACTGCAAGGAGTTGTTTTGGAAAAAAATTTAAAATCTTACTTTTTACCATTAGTCACCTATGACTTTAACCATTAAGATTCTCTGGAAATATCCCTCCTGACCACGTGCAAATTTTCTTATCATCATTGAGTTTTATTTAACCCAAATGTGTACATGTGACTTTGGCTTGGTTGCAAATAAAGGTAACACTTAGATTTATTTGTGCTTCCCTGGTGGCTCAGACGGTAAAGAATCTGCCTGCAGTGCAGGAGAACGGGGTTCAGTCCCTGGGTTGGAAAGATCTCCTGAAGAAGGGAATGGCAACCCACTCCAGTATTGTTTCCTGGAGAGTTCCATGGACACAGAAGCCTGGTGGGCTATGGTTCATGATGCTGCAAAGAGTCAGACATGACTAACAGACATGAGCAACTAACACTTTCACACTTTTTAGATTTATATACCTTAAAACTACCAGTTTTACCATTCATTCCTACTACATATAAGAATTTGAAAATCTTCTTCAGAGGTCAAGGGCAAATATGTGTCATATCCTGGAAACAAATTGCAGGCTGAAGAACTTCTGTGCCGTTTCTTCTTTGTCCAAGAGAAGGAAGAGTGGAGTTGACGTAGCCATGAAGAAACCGAGGAGAAACAAACCAAAACACATCTTTAGTTTTGTATGGGACCGGCCTCATCCTGAGCCCATTATAGAGATTCGATGCTGGGCCCGAGCATTATCAAATATTCTTTAAGAGCAAGAAAAATGCTGCTCCTGCAAATGTGAATGTCTTATTACTAATCAAAGCTTTGCCGCAATCCTGCAGAAATGCATAATGAGATTTCCCAGCTGTCAATCACTGTGATTCTGACAGCTCTAGTAAGATTCTGGCTTAACGTGTACTTCTCAGTAACTTGGGCCCTGGAGCAGGTGTTGCCCTCTCGAAAAGACAGCTCTCAGACTGTCAACCTGTTTCTTCCCATTTGGAAAGGAGGAGGCAACCCTCCTTGGTCCAAGTCTGAGTGGGGTCACATAAGAACTGGGGCAGATAAGGTGCTTGATTTTTTTCTTCTCTACCATCACTCATTGTTCAAAGGGATGACAATTTCCCACTGCAACTGGTCTTCCAGAGGGACAGTTCTGTAGAAGATTGTCTAATCAGGAAAGGCAGAGCGTTTGAACTCAGAAGTTTTACTCTAATTCCAATAGAAAGATTTCCAGTAATAGAAATTAGTTAAGGGTCTGTTCTTGGTAACAGAATGTGTTTACTGCCACCTCTTTTGAGATAATGAAATGCCATTTAAATTACCCTCTCCCCCTGGTAAATCTGAGCAGAAAGCAAACTCTAAGTTTCCTATCATTTGGCGGAGCCTGAAACCGTGTCTAGTAATCACTTCAAGTCTCACTGGGGAAGAACAGCAGGTAGGAAGCTATTTGGGATTTATAGTGCCACTTACTTCTCGAGGCAAAACCGGAGTCATAAAAAGCAAGAAGAAAGACTTCTTGAGCCCTCTGGGGTAAGTAAGGCAATAGACTTTAAAATTCTGATTTTTATTACTCTAGACAAAAGAATACACCTTAGCCGGTTACCGCAAGGCTGAACTTCAGCCTTTCTCTGCCTGCTTATCCCTAGGGAGCTCAGACAGGGCTGGCGGGTAGCCTGGGCGTGCAGGAGGCTCAGGAATAAGCGGAGCATCTCGGGGGCTCCCGGACTTTGTCAGGATGACCGAAACTCTGATGGCCGAGAAATCAGACACAAAAAATGTGACATTTTCCCAAGTGTTTCGTGCCAGAACTGGTCCAGGTTATGCCGTCTGTCGGCTTCCATGCCACGGATCACCCTCTGCTCTTAAGGGGCCCTTCACCTGGGGTATCAGAGGTGGGTCGTAAGAGGGAGAAAAGAAAGAACCCCGAGTCAGAGTAGCTGGCTTTTCTGGGTAAAGCTGGCAGGACCCAGCAAGAAAGCCAGAGAGGAACCTCAAGGCTTGACACCTGTTCGCGAAGAGGCCAGTCTGCGCCTGTGGAAGGATCCCAGTGCGAGGCTTGTTTGCAAACCGTTCTCAGTGGGGAGAGGTCTCCGATCCCGGGTCCGCCCTCCGCCCCGGCCCCGCCACTCCTCCTCGAGGTCTTGAAGGCCGCTCGCCCCTGGCGGCAGACCCCGTCCCCTCGCTGACAAAGCGCGCAGAGAAGCGCACCGGCGCACAGGGGCCGCGGCGCCGAAGGCCGGGCGCTCGTCGCCTCTCCCCGTGGCGCCCCGGGGACCCCGCCGCCCCTCCGTCCCCTCGGCGAAAGCAGCAACGCCAAGCGGTGGCCGCCGCGCCGCCAGGATCGGGGGGCTGGGAGGGCGGGCGTGCCAGCGCCCAGCAAGGCGCCCGAGGCCTCTCCCGCCAGGCGCGGCCGCGGCTCTGCAGGCCCTGGGCGTCTGCTGACCTTGGGCCGCGGGACGGGGTGAGCCTGCCCCGCCTCGGAGCCCTGCGGCGCCGTGACGCGGCAGAGTCTCCTGCCTTCACACAGCGGCGCGAGAACGCCTCCCCCGTGGAGAGTCACAGCAGACCGGGGGCTTTGCCTCCAGCGCGGGGTCCGTCTGCGCTTCCTCAGCGCCGGCGGCCTTGGGGAGGGGGCCGCAGGGCTCTGGAGACCCCGGGGTGGGGGGCAGACTGGGCGCTTCCATTTCAGGGAACTCGGGGAACGCGCTGCCTGAATGGCAGCGAGCCCTGGCCACACCCTCCCGGCCCCGAGCAGCCCCAGGTTTGTTCTGGTCCATCTGGATATTCTGGAGTGAGTGGGGCACGTGAGGTGGGCAGACAAGAAGTGAAGGAATGAAAGTGTTAGTTGCTCAGTCGTGTCCAGCTCTTTGGACCCCATGGACTGTAGCCCACCAGGCTCCTCCGTCGGTGGGATTCTCCAGGCAAGAGTACTCGGGTGGGTTGCCCGTGCTCTTCTCCAGGGGCTCTTCCCAACCCGGGGAGCAAACTGGGGTCTCTTGCACTGCAGGCGGACTCTTTACCGTCCGAGCCACCTGGGCAGAAAGTGCATCTAACATCCTCTGCTCACCCTTGGTGACTTGCTTGGACCCTGTGACCCTGTCGAGTCCCGCCCTTTCATTATCCACGGAGCAAGCGGGTCTGCACACGGGTCTCCGGGCTCAGCCTGGAGCTTGCTCCACCCCATCTGCAGCCATGGACTGTTTGTCTGCAGACAAGATGCCAAACCGATGTGTCCTATGTAAACAAGAGTGTTTGTGGGGAGAAAAGCGGAAACTAGACTGGTTAGGCCAACTGCAGCCAGACAGTGGATGGAAAGAGAGCCTGGAAACCTGGTGTAGGTGAGACAAGAGGAAGGGTGAGAAATGAATCAAGGGGGCAGGGAGACCGATTGCTCAGCGTCGTGGGCGCCCCGGGGAGTGGCCACCGGGCAGGGGAGAGCTGGGGAGGTTCAGGTGCACGTGGGGGCTGCTTATGCTGCTCTGACACCAGAAATTGAGGGTCAGACTGGAAATATTGGACAAAAATACCTTTGCAGCTGTAAGACTCCAAGCACATCGATAGGTAGGGAGGGCAGGCATGGGGCCATCAGTTCCTCCCCTCTCCCTCCCCGGACCTCCAAATCCAGGAAGGAAGCAGAGGAAATATCAGAGGAGGGTGTTGTGGATCATTTCATAGTATATAAAAATATTGAATCACTGTGTTGTTCACCGGAAACTTATATTGGATGTTAACTGTAAGTCAATTAAAAAGAAAAGAGATTCTAAGACCTTTAGGCTCAGAAGAAATGATCTAATTTTATTCCTTCCTTTACAAGTGAGAAAACTGCAGGACAGGAAGGTTAAACAGCCTCAGAGCAGGGTGCTGGGTCAGTGTGTAGAAATCACTCTGGATCCGGGTCTTCATTATCCAGGTATTGGCTACCCTGGATAAATATTATACCCTCTCTCCAAACACGGTCACTTTTGCAGATACCAAAGGTTAGGACTTAGACGTTTCTTTTACACAAAAAGCACATGCTTCCTTCTCACACAGGGAAGAAGTCCACATAAAGATGAGGCGGAGATTGAAGTGCTGAATTTTCAAGCCACGAAATGCTGAATTGTCAGCAACCACGGGAAGCTGGAAGAGGTGCATAAAACGGACCCTCCCTCAGGGCCCTCCAGAAGAGAACAGTTTGTTTTTCTGACCTGGCCTCCAGGACTGTGAGACAATGAATTCCTCTTGCTTTGAGCCACCCAGTTTGTGACCCTTTCCTATGGCCACCCTAGGAACCACTCCACCAGGCTAAGGAAACCATGCAGGTGTGAAGCATGGACTTTCCCTAGGCATATAGCCCAGTACACGGCAACATGTGATGGCTTTCCAGAAAGAGTCTGGATACACCTTCCATGCGTTCCAGGTTAACTCTAAAGCCTTAGCAAGCAGAGACAGGTGAACAGAGGATGGGCAGAGAGAGCCAGGACCCAGACGGGCTGTAACTGTCCGGTTTTCAGATTCTACAGCTGTGTTGAGGCTTCCCAGGTGGCGCAAGTGGTAAAAAACCCATCTGTCAATGCAGGGGACTTAAGAGACTCAAGTTCGATCCCTAGATCAGGATGATTCCCTGGAGGAGGGCCTGGCAACCCTCTGCAGTACTGTTCCCTGGAGAATCCCATGGGCAGAGGAGCCTGGCGGGCTCCAGTCTGTAGGATCGCTCAGAGCTGGACACGACTGAATCGACTTAGCGAGGCACGGCTGAGCTAAGGGGCCTCTTGACCTGTGCTGGTCTTGATGTTGGGGGATGAGCCAACAGTGATTCCTAGGGTGCCCGTGAGAAAGGGTCACAAGCTAGGTGGCTCAAAGCAAGAGGAAGTCGCTGTCTCACAATCCTGGAGGCCAGAGGTCAGAAAGAGAAACTGAGCCGCCTGGGGTGCTGTGTTCCGAATCGTATTAAAGGGGCTTAAACCCGGGGCGCCTGATAAACTGCAGGGGATCAGGTCCATGTCCACAGAGCCCCCCCTCCTCCTCCCTGCATCGCTGAGGCAGCCCCGCCACACTCAGATCCCGCCCAGCCCCTGCCTGGTCCTCGCTGCCCCATGCCCTGCTCCCCGCCCCCGCACCCTGCCCCCCTCACCCCGCACCCTGCCCTCTGCCCCGCACCCCTGCACCCCGCCTAGCCCCGTGGACCCATCTGCAGGGAGTCGCCAGCACCCTGCCCGCGGGACCCACAGCGCACCCCGCTCTGAGGCTGCTTCGTGCAGTGGCCTTCCTTGTGTGATTACCGTCGCAGAGCCCTGCAAAGATCATGCTGCGCCGGGTTGGAAAGATCTGCTGTTTAATTAGACATATGTCTCCCACGTCGCCTGGCGCTGACAGCAGTCACTCTAGGTTTTCTTGGTCCTGACAAGAGAACGTGAATGAGGCAGAAGCTGCCTTTTCTCATTCGGTCTGGCCTGTCAAGTGAGCTCTGTGTTTCTTTGTGGTGAAATTGCTTAGTCAGTCAGGCAGGGGGACACAGCGGAGCAATCCTGCAGTGCGGACCCTGCAGCCAGCTGTGTGTAAACCCGGGCTCTGCTGCTCTGCTTATGATTTTGGCAGCTGACGAACCCTCCCGGTGCCTCAATTTCCTTGTCTATAACTTATGGCTGCTCATGGTGCTTGTCTCATGGGGTTTTTGTGAAGGTTATATGAGTCAGCGTCTTCCCTGATGGCTCAGTGATAAAGAATCTGCCTGCAATGCAGGAGACGCAGGGGACCTGGGTTCGATCCCTGGATCGGGAAGATCCCCTGGAGAAGGGCATGGCAACCCACTCCAGTCTTCTCACCTGGAAAATTCCACAGGCAGAGGATCCTGGAGAGATACAGTCCGTAGGGTTGCAAAGAACGAGACAGGACTGAAGTGGCTTAGCATGGCGCGTATGAGTTAATAACATAAAGCACTTAAAATGATGCAGAGTACATCGTAAGCCTTCAGGTGAGGTGGGTTTATCTCAGTACAAGCTTTCTGAATACTTGCCATCGTTTCCTGCTCTTAAAGCCACTGTTGGCAGGTGGCAGGAGAAGCCATCATTGACAGGGCAGAAAACTCCTGCAGCCCTCACCCTCCCTCACAAGACTCCACTTAGGAGACTGTCTGTGAAAGTCTGCAAAATACCTGTTCTTCCTCCAAGGTACCTGCAACTCCATTACAACCTCTCTGAGGGTGGAGAGACTGATGATTGTTTTTACAGTCAGTTCGGTAGAGGTGCGTCTTTTTACCTTTTCTAAAAAGCAGCTGGAATTCTGTATGTGCAGTCCTTATTCCTGGGTGTCCTTGAACTGGTGCCCGGGTTTAGGGGGAGTGGTTGTGCTAAGGACGGGCTTCCCTGGTGGCTCAGATGGTAAAGAATCTGCCTGCAATGCAAGAGACCGGGATACGATCCCTGGGTCAGGAAGATCCCCTGGGGAAGGGAATGGATACCCACTTCAGTGTCCCTGCCTGGAGACTCCCATGGACAGAGGAGCCTGGAGGCTGCAGACCTTGGAGTCGCAAAGAGTCGGACAGGACTGAGTGACTGACAGTTTCACTGCTACTTTCTCTGTGCTGAAGCCCCAGACACAGCGCTCATCAAGCACCCGCCGGCGTCCTGTGGACACCTGCGACGACTTGCTTCCACTCTGCTCTTCCGACCTGTTTACCAGTCTGCACTGTTACTGCCGCTGCGGCCGGACTCCCCTGCCCCCGACGGTGATGATGCCC
Organism: Moschus berezovskii; assembly: GCF_049115385.1. NCBI lineage: Eukaryota > Metazoa > Chordata > Mammalia > Artiodactyla > Moschidae > Moschus > Moschus berezovskii. Next base: position 28,717,304 of record NC_142487.1, on the reverse strand, counting down.
ACCTGTGGACAGTGGTTTCGCACGTGCGATCTAATGAGCAAGGAGAAAGGAAACACACTTGATAGTATTTCACAAGTGAAAGTGGCCCCTAGGTCGCCAAGCAGAGATGCTCTGAATTGGTGGAACCATATCCATGAACAGTGCGTTTCCTCTGCCAGTTTCTCTCTGATGGAGACAGTCACAGCTCTGGGTGAACGGGCTGGCTCTTCATCATGGTGCCTGACACCCGCCTGGTGTCTGAATCAGGAGGGCTCTCTGGTAGCCCAGGGTTGCAGCGGATGGGATCAGCTTGTTTTTACTTGCCTGTAACCATGAGTCCACTCCAGAACCAACCCTGGCTACATCTGGGAAGCTCATAAAGAAAGCTCATCAAAGAAAATGAGAGAGAAATCCATGCTGGTTTCTAAGAACCCCCGGGGGGTTGCTGAAGGGAGATACTTCCTTTCTCCTCTGCAGGGACCCTGGCGATCAAGAAATACAGTGGCTTTTCAGGGAACCATCACCTACAACAATACTGCTTATATGTGCCAGGCAGTGCCATCCTTTGTAGCAGCTTTTCTGTACTGGCTAATTGCCAATGTACTAAACCAATTGTGTGCAGACCCCTGCCCCTGAGGATCTAACTTCTCCCAAGCTGTCCTTTCTGCCCCTTGCTTTGTCAAACAAATGTATTCTCTTCTCTCCCTACTGGGAACACAGTTGCCCCTTTAAATTAAGAACTTTGGCATGGGCCTCGAATCACCTGCTAAGAGAGCAAGACAACTAGAAAAATCTACGTAAATACTGAGGCTTCCCTTCGCTAGATGGTGACCAGAATTCTTATGGCCCAGCCCCCACACATCAGGGCCCTGGGCTCAGCATTCTGGACGCTGACCTGTGTCCTCTCTTTACGACCTCCAACTCATTCGCTGCCTCCCCTCATTTTCACTCTCTAGGGCATGCCTTTGCTTTAGGCCTCCAAAGGACACTCACGATGGCCCCAGAAATTCAAGCCAAGGCTCGCAAGATGGGCCAGATGGCTTTCCTTCTCTGGTGCCAAAACCGTGGCAACGCTCTGAACCTAAGACTCTCATATGGGAGCTAGAAAATGACTACCCAGGCCAAGAAAGCTGTCCTCTATTCAGAAGCAAAATGACTGGTTATTGTTGAGCTCTGTGCCTCTGTACTGGCTGCTGCCGTTTAATATTTATTTGGCTGTCTTGGGTCTTGGTTGCGGCTTGTGGGACCTTTGTTGCAGCTGCGGGATCTTCCTTGTTGTGGCTGGAGGCCTTAGTTTCCACTCAGTGAGTGGGATCTTAGTTCCCTGACCAGGGATCAAACCCATGTTCCCTGCATTGGAAGACGGATTCTTAACCACGGGACCACCAGGGAAGTTCCGGCACTGGTTGTTAAGAGCTCTAATAAAGACCATGGAACAGCCTTCCCAGAAGGCCAGAGGAGCTTCCTGCTTTCTGGGGGGGAGCCCAGCAAGTTCTTGAGTGAGCCCCAGGTGGATGGACCCGCTCTCATGGGTAGAGGCTGGAAGAGCAGGAAATCTGCATGTTGTCTGCAGCTGGTCTAAGCTTCCTGGTAAGTTTTGCTCTGCTGTTTGGAAATTGTGCTAAGATCTGCTGCAGATGGAGAGTTATGAGCTGTCTGAAAGGCACCCTCAATGTCTATTAGGAGGCACTGCACTATTTGTGTGTGTGTTTGAGTTTGAAGGTTAAAATGCTTTGTACAGGAAGAGATACAGGTACTTTGAGGAGCTTGTTTCCAGCGGTAGGCTCTTTGTTGACAGTTCCTAGCTGCCAAGAGGATGGTTGTATTCAGTTTCAGTTCATACAAGAACTTCCTCAGGAGATTGAAAGGTCTGCTTCCCAAAGTTGTATGTTCTGAGGGCACCTTCTGACTGAGGAAAAGGTGGTGAGTGCACCTTAGCCCCTACTGGAGACATTTCAGCATCAATACATAACCATGTCCCATGGCCAGAGGACAGCCAAACAGCTGCGCCAAAGGGTAGAATTGAAGTAGAACAATCCAGTCATGTGACTGTATGAAAACCTGGAGAATTAGGTTTCCCCTACCAGGGACATTAAAATGCAGACGTTACTTTGCCAACAAATGTCCGTCTAGTCAAGGCTATGGTTTTTCCAGTGGTCAGGTATGGATGTGAGAATTGGACTGTGAAGAAAGCTGAGCGCCGAAGAATTGATGCTTTTGAACTGTGGTGTTGGGGAAGACTCTTGAGAGTCCCTTGGACTGCAAGGAGATCCAACCAGTCCATCCAAAAGGAGATCAATCCTGGGTGTTCATTGGAAGGACTGATGCTGAAGCACAAACTCTAATACCTTGGCCACCTGATGCAAAGAGCTGACTCATTTGAAAAGACCCTGATGCTGGGAAAAATTGAGGGCAGGGGGAGAAGGAGACGACAGAGGATGAGATGGTTGGATGGCATCACCGACTCAATGGACATGAGTCTGAGTAAGCTCTGGGAGTTGGTGAAGGACGGGAAGCCTGGCGCGCTGCAGTCCGTGGGGTCGCAAAGAGTCGGACACGCCTGAGCGACTTTCACTTTCACTTACCGGGGAAGCACAGCAAAGCGTAGAGCGTTTTGCCAGGGGGGGAGGCTGGGGGAAACGCGGCAGCGGGAGCCCCTGGTACTTGACGGAGTGGCCAAAGGCTTGGAAGACGAGGAGTCTCAAGCTTAGTGTTATGAAAACGAAGGTGTTAGTCACTCATTTGTGCCAGATTCTTTGTGACCCCGTGGACTGTAGACCTCTGGGCTCCTCCGTCCATGGGATTCTCCAGGCAAGAATACTGGAGTGGGTTGCCATTCCCTTCTCCAGGGGATCCTCCCAACCCAAGGATCGAACTCAGGTGTCCTGCCCTGCAGGCAGATTCTTTACAGTCTGAGCCACCAAGGAAACTCATGCTTGGTTTTATGGATACAAGTAATTTTGAGACTGTGCTGCTGATGTGAGAGTTGGACTGTGAAGAAAGCTGAGCGCCAAAGAGTTGAAGCTTTTGAACTGTGGTGCTGGAGAAGACTCTTGAGAGTCCCTTGGACTGCAAGGAGATCCTTGCATTCTAGGATCAGTCCATTCTAAAGGAGATCAATCCTGGGTGTTCATTGGAAGGACTGATGCTAAAACTGAAACTCCAATACTTTGGCCACCTCATGCGACGAGTTGACTCACTGGAAAAGACTCTGATACTGGGAGGGATTGGGGGCGGGAGGAGATGGGGACGACAGAGAATGAGATGGCTGAATGGCATCACCGACTCGATGGACATGAGTTTGAGTGAACTCTGGGAGCTGGTGATGGACAGGGAGGCCTGGTGTGCTGTGATTCATGGGGTTGCGGAGAGTCGGACACGACTGAGCGACTGAACTGAACTGAACTGTGCTGCTTCAAGGCAGGTCTTTTCACTGTCTCAAAGCTTTAGTGAAGTCAGCTTCAATTTAAAAAACTACTGCATGAATGTATTTTGGAGAAAAGCATGGAAAAGAGCTGGGTCCCAGGTCTTAGGGCAAGAGGACTGCTCTGCAAGGGGACAGAGGGAGACGGTGCAGTCACAGAGCCCGAGGGGCCTTGGGGAGTTGCTGGAACTCGCTGGAGAGCTTGCCAGAATCTTGACCTTTCCACAGAATTTAAGATCGAGGCATTACGCCAATTTAATTTTGATCCCAAATGACACGGGGACCTCAGCAGCTGCAGCAATCAAAGCAGAACACACACATGGGCCGCAGCACACAGGGCTCGACACTTAAGTCGGTCAGCGGGGGAAACCGAGATGAAAGTGGTGGTTATTATTGAAGACTTTGATTTTTTAAACTGCCGAGCTTGTCTACTATGATAAGGAATTCTATCTTTCTATAAAATAAAAAATCCTGCTCCCTCTTGATTAATTATGGTGACAGATGTTTGCTTTTTGGATTGTGACATCGTCGTGACCCAAGTAGGGCCACCACCTGGGAGGAGCTTGTCTGAACGTCAGGACAGCTCCCAAGGAGGTAGTCCTCCTACTCACCCTGGACTTGACAAAGGCCGAGGTCATCTCACAAAGGCGTTGGTCAACCACTGGCCAAATCTGGTAAGATTTAAAGGGGGCTTCTCCAGAGGCTCAGACAGTAAGGAATCTGCCTGCAATGCAGGAGACCCGAGTTCGATCCCTGGGTTGGGAAGATCCCCTGGAGAAGGGAATGGCTACCCACTCCAGTATTCTTGCCTGGAGAACTCCATGGCAAGCTATAGTCCATGGGGTCGCAAAGTATCGGACGTGACTGAGTGACTAACACACACACACATGAAAGATTTAAAGAATTAAAAAAGCAGAAGCCCCTCCAGAAAAACAAACAAACAAACCAGGAATGTGAGACAGAGATCGGTTGAGACCAACAAAGCCCCCAGATGGTGACCACCTGACCTTTCGCAGGAAGTTTGCAGCCCCAAGGGTTAAGGCCATGCTGACCACAGAACCCCCAGCCCAGAGAAGGAGGGAGGGGTCCCTGAGAGAGGGTGTCACACAAACTCTGAGCAGCTCCAAGTCCAGGGATGCACCTTGCGCTCAGTCCGGTCTAGAGGGAGGGCTCAGGATCGAGTCCCTCTACCGGGGCCCCACAGAAAGGCCAAGGCTGATCAGGGGCCCAGGCTCTGCGGTGAGGCTGGCAGATGCTGGCATGGCAGGTATACCACCCGCTGTCCCAGTAATCCGGGAGGGAGACCCTGGCAGGAGCAGCTGGCTCCACCAGGGGAGGTGCTGGAGTGGGCCCCTTGGGGATGGTCAAGTCCGTCAGGGAGGCGGGAGGTGGGATGTAGGCCTGGGAAGGGAGGAGGCTCAGAGGGTAGCCCGATGTGGGGGCTGAGCCCCGAGCGAGTGGGGAGATGGGCCACCTCCTCCAGAAACCCGCGCTCTGGGTCGGTATGATCCTACCACGTGTGTGCGTGCTTGCGTGCTCATTCACTTCAGTTGTGTTCGATTCTGCAAAACTATGGACTGCTGCCCACCAGGCTCCTCCGTCCATGGGATCCTCTAGGCAAGGATACTGGAGTGGGTTGCCATGCCCTCCTCCAGGGGATCTTCCTGACCCAGGGATCAAACCCTTGTCTCCTGCAGGAGGATTCTCCTTTATTACAGACGGATTTTCTACCTCTGAGCCACTGGGGAAGCTGAGATCCTACCTCAGCCATATGTAAGTGAACTGCCTCTGCCCCTCCTGCTTCTGAACGCTTCATTTGCAGTCTCTGCTCATGTTTCCCCACCACTCTGCTGGGAAAAGAGAGGACACCCATGCTCGAGGCTTCTCCAAGCCCACCTTCACCCACACACAACCTGGGGGAGGTTTCCCATCTCCACAGGCAGCACATCTGGGGTTTGGAGTAAGAAAGACAGTGGAGGGACTTCCCTGGTGGTCCACTGGTTAAGAATCCCCCTTGGCAAATCCAGGGACATGAGTTCGATTCCTGGTCAGGGAACTAAGATCCTGCATGCCCCACGTTCCGCAGTGAAAGACCTCCCATGATGCAGTGAAGGTCTAGCATGCTGCAGCTAGGACCCAATGCAGCCAAATAAATAATTTTTTTTTTTAAAGATAGACAATATAATCTGACAACTAGACTTCACATCCGTGTGTTCTGTTTTGAATCTTGTTTGTTTGTTTGGGTTTTGGCGCTGCAAGCATTCCTGCAGAGTGGAGTTTGAATAAAGGGTCATTCTTCTCAGGGAACAAATCCCACCACATCACCCGACGCCAGGCTCTTAGGCCAAAGCACCTGGATGACAGTGTGGAATCAAAGGGGCCACCTTAGAGAGTCAGGAGATGTGCCCCAGACAAGCCCTGGTGGCCACACAGGTGACTGTCTGGGCCCCGTGGGGTGGGGGCCCGGCCGTGATTACGGAGGCTGCGGGCCTGGGAGCTCAGGCAGCCTGAGCAGCGGCTCCTGGTGCTGGAACCTCGCCACCCGCCCCAGGCGTGCCCGCGTCCAGGCAGCTCTGACTGCTGGTTGGTATTTCTTGGGCATTTTTCAGGAACCAGAGAGGTCAAATTAGGAGACAGTTGTTTCCAGCTCCCAGACAGAAGGGATCTTGTTTGCTCTATTCCCTGCAGAATCCTCCTGTTTATAACCGAGCATGCCTCATGGAAAACACACAAATATCTGTTGATGCTGGGCATGTTGGAAGCTCTATTTTTAAAGGAAAACCAGCTCATTTTATAAAGAAGGGGTGAATCGCTACCGAGGCAGGGCTTGGCGCAGCAGCGATTCCAGAAATTCTTTCCCTCCAAACCCAGTCACGTCTTCGAGCTCCTGCTGTGTGTGTAACTGGTAGAGACAAAATGGGAGGGACTCACAGGTTCTTGACTGGAGGTGAGGAGAGGAACCACCTTGCGGCTGAGCTGCCTGGCCAACCTGGCCGGGCCACGCTGCCTGGAGCTTCGGTTTCAAGCCCAGTCAGTTGCTTTCATGTATCTCCTGAGTGGAGGGACGGCCAGGTGGCTCAGTGGTAAAGAATCTGCCTGCCACTTCAGGAGGTGCAGGTTCGATTCCTGGGTTGAGAAGATCCTTTGAAGGAGGAAATGGCAGCCCACTCCAGTATGCTTGCCTGGAAAATTCCACAGAGGAGCCTGGCTGGCTACAGTCCATGGCAGGTCACAAAGAGTCGGACATGACTGAGCATGCATGCATTTCCTGAATGGAGAAGATCGTGTTCTGAGGAGTCAGAAAGCCCCGGGTTCCAATCCCAGCCCTGCCACACCCTGTTGTATGACCTGAGTTAGGTGAGTGATTTAGTCTAAGTCTGAGTTTTCATCTGTGCAGTGGAGATAATATAGCATCCATCTCTGAGCGTTAGTATGAGGAGTAAATCAAACAGTGGAGGTGGTGTATCTAGAAGGGCACCAGGAACGCAGCACAAGTTTAATAGAGTTTAACTGTTATTATAGGACTTGTGTTATTTTTGTCTTCTCTGCCTGGAACACACAACATAACCCTCCGCTCTTTCTCTAAGGCTCAGTGTAACGCTCCCTGGAAGGAAGCTTCCACGGACATTTGCTCACTCATGAACGTCTCCTTTGTGCTTTCATTGTAACCTGCGAACACTTCGTCCTTGGATTCACTACCTTTATTTTTATGGTCAGCTCCAGTACCTGTCTCCTGGCCAGACTGAGAGCTCCCTGAAGTCAGGGTGCTGTGTTACTTAATCCCTCCCCTCCTAGCTTGCATGGCTTTTGGTCATGTTAAAGGTTTAAGCATTTGCTGGGTAAATGAACAGAAAGGCAATATTGCATAGTTTAAATGATAAATGATTGTTACAGATAGTCAGGGCTTATCTCAGGTCTGAGGAGGAGGCAAACGGGACTAATACTTGTGGACTATGTTCACAGAACGAAGGACAATTTGATAAAAAGAAGTGAAGGTTTTGATATATTATCTATGATTTTTTTTAAAAGAACTCTGTTTAAACAGGGTGATGATCGTGTGTTTTTGAGTTTAATTGCTACCCTCAGCATAGTTATTTAACATTTGAGCTTTTCTAGCATTCTTGGATTATTTAAGGGTAGTTCTATTGTATTCCAGGGCTTCCCAGGTGGGCTCTAGTGGTAGAGAATCTGCCTGCCAATGCAGGCTACAAAAAGAGACACAGGTTCAATCCCTGGGTGGGGAAGATCCCCTGGAGGAGGGCATGGCAACCCACTCCAGTATGCTTACCTGGAGAATCCCATGGACAGAAGAGCCTGATGGGCTACAGTCCATACGGTTGCAAAGAGCTGAACACAAGCGAATCGACTTAGCACACAAACACACTATTATATCCCAGAGGCTGACATTAGTGCGTTGGCTGTATTTATTTATTTATTATATCCCAGAGGCTGACATTAGTGCATTGGCTGTATTTATTTCCAGTGAACATCAGAAGGTGTGTTAATTAGCATACTGGGTGTCAGATTTTATTTTTTTGTTGGTGGAGTGAGTCATGCTTGTTGGATTGGTAGACAAGTTGTTCAGAATCCTTGCCTTCACATGAGGAGAGCATAAGTAATTCGTGTCCTTTGGAACGGCCTCCGGGTCTTAGAATTCCACTAGGTCCTGTGTCTATCGCTTAAAGAGAAGCCTGTCATCTGACCAATTAACTGAATCATGCCGCTAGCGTCTTGTCACATCTGCTTTCTCGAGTGAAAGGGTGGAGAGCTGGGCCTTTGGGAGCTTACAAACCAGGCGGTCGGATGCATGCTCCTGCTGGCTGATGAGCATCTCTGGGTGTCAGAATTTGGCTCGAGACTTGGGTTTTCTGTGACAGGCTGGGAGGCAGAGGGAGAGGATGTTCACGGCCCTCACTGCCCCCCACCACTGAAGCCTGCGGAGTGATAAAGCTGGTACTGTGATGGTGAGCAGCCATTGGTTCAGGTCAAGTCGGTTAGGAAGCAGTGGTAGCCATGAAAGTGGAAAAGCAAAAAAAAAAGAAAGTATGGGCGGGACCCAGAAGAGAGCAGAATCAGCAGGAGCTGGTGGCTCTGGTGCGATGGGTACTACAGTCTGGATGTTTATCTTCCCCCGAATTCATATTGCAATCCTAACCCGAGAAGGTGATGGCCTTAGGAGCTGGGGCCTTTGGGAGCTGATTGCGTGGTAGAGTCCCCAAGAATGGGATTCGTGCCCTTATATAGGGTGAATCTTTTCTGGAATATTTATCTATTTATTTGGCTGCGATGGGGCTGTGGCTCCACATGGCATCTTCGGTCTTTGTCGAGGCACGCAGGATCTTTAGTTTCGGCTTTGAAGTCTTAGTTGTGGCATGTGAGCTCCAGTTCCCTGGCCGGGGATCAAACCTGGGTCCCCTGCATTGGGAGTATGGAGTCTTAGCCACTGGACCATCAGGGAAGTCCCAGTGCCCTTATACAAGAGACGCCAGAGAGCTTTTTCTCCCTTTTTACCATGTGGGGTACATGAAGTTTGTGACCTACAAGAGGGCTGTCACCCAACCATGCTGGCACCCTGATCTTGGATTTCCAGCCTCCAGAGCCATGCGAAATACATTTCTGTGTTTTACAGAAAGTCGCCTGGTTCGTGATATTGTTATATGAGCAGCACCAGGAGATGCAGACGGGCGCTGACGCTGAGCCTGCACACAGAAGAGCATGGCTCCTCTGTCCTAGAAGCAGACTCTCCCCTAAATCTGAGGGCAAGTTTGTGTAGAGGTCCAAGGTGTCCCCATAGCTTACTCTCCAGGTCATACATTTCCTGGGAGCTTGCATTCTATTTGCAGCCTTCTGTTTTACCCAGAAACCCATCCCCAACATCCCAATTTAGAAACAAATATATCTTCTGCCCTATAACATGGCTTTGGTAAAAGGGTTTTCTATGCATCAGGGGCAAAGTAAAGGGAAACCACAGCCATAGAACGTATTTTTGTTGGACACGTCACCGATGACACTTGGGGACTCCTCGACTGTGAAACAACAGGTCCTTTGTGATCATTTGGAGCTCCCTGGTTGAGCAGAATCTCCTGTCTCAGCATCTTCCTGCTGTTTTAAGAAATAAGTCAACAAATAAAGATGAATATCACATTCTTTATTATTGACATCCACAACACCATCAAACAAAAGAGAACACAAACACCTTATTTTGGCTTTTTATTTGTCATCACTTTAATTGAGACCATCAGCTCTCCCAGGGAGCCTTGTAAAAATACAGGCTGGGCCCAGCCCCCACTGGTTCTGGTTTTGCAGATATGAAAGAGAGACTGTCTTTCCCACCAGAGAGTCAGCTGTGTTTATGTTTAAGGAACCTTTGCTCCTTTGTTCTAGGACAGGCTACAGGCTTGAGTGAAGATAGAACTTTCCGTGTGCTCTGTGCCAATGTCCATGTGGTCTTGTTTGGTTGCAGCCTCTCACTGGATTTGTAATAAATTGCCTTCAGGCCCAGGCCAGCTCTGTTCTCCACGAGGGCTCCCCCAACTTCTCCATCTGGCTTCATCCTTCTGTTTCTGAATTGGCCTTGGCAGATGTAGAAGGTGCCTTGGAGACATTTCTGTGCCCAGTGAGCAACTTAACTTGGCGCAGGGCTCTATCCAAGAGGGCTGATGGGGAGAGCACGGTCTAGGCTTCTGAACGCAGCACGCGAGGGAGAGACTGACCAGGGGAGGAGACTTCGGAGAAGCCATTTCTGAGGTTTTCTGAGACGCGCAGGCAGAGTCTGATTTTGAGGCATGAAAACACAGCCTGGGGGGAAGAGTTGGAGAGGTTGCCAACTCTGTCCCATTTCCGTGCTTTAACTCTGCCTGCTCAAAGCTTGGCTTCGGTGAAATGTGGGCGCTCGTGGCTGGGTCTGTATACATCTTCTTGGGCCCTTATACCTCAGTGTGAATGAATGCATTAATATTAGGTCCCTTCCTGGAATCAGGAAAGAAAAGAGAACGATGGTTGGTCATGAAAAGCAGGAAGGGCAAGGGGGACTCGGGGCCCTGAAGACAGACTCTGGCTTGTTGGCAACCCTGCCTGATACGGGGAGGGCGCGGGGCGTAGAGGCAGACGCACTCACAGCAGGCTAAGGGCACAGGGACCCGGGCTGACATGTTCTTTGGAAACATTTCACATGAAAGCCCTGAACTTGAATGGATACAGGAGCATCTTCAACACCTTGAAGTCTTTATATTTCTTGTGTCCCCCAGTAATGTTTTCCTTTAAAGATTTTTTTTTTTAATGAGGACCATTTTTAAAGTCTTTATTGAATTTGTGTCAATATTGTTTATATTCTGTGTCTTGGTTCCTTGGCCATGAGGCATGTGGGATCTTAGTTCCCTGACCAGGGATTGAACTGTATCCCGTGCGCTGGAAGGTGAAATCTTAACCACTGGGCTGTCAGAGTAGTCCCCATCAGTGATGTTTTTGTTTGTTTTTATTTTCCATTATAATTGATGACAATGTATTGAATATAGTTCCCCGTGCTGTACAGTAGGACCTTGTAGCTTGTCTATCTTATAAAAACAGTAGTTTGCCTCTGCTAATACGAAACTCCTGATTTATCTGTTCCCCTGATTTAGTAATGTGTTTTTAAAAAAAAAAAAAAAAAAAAACAACGTGGAGAAGGCTTAGCAATAGACTGTATGTTTATGAATAGAATTAAATAGGAAATTCAAATGTATTGTTATTATGGTAAAACAGACCTAACATGACATTTACCATTTGAACCATTTTTAAGTGCACAGTCCAGGAGCATTAAATAGGTTCACATTGCTGTGTAGCCATCACCACCATCCATCTCCAGAACCTTTGCATCTTCCCAAGCTGAAACTTTGGATCCCCATCGCCCTCCCTCCAGCCCCTGGGAACCACTGTTCTCCTTTCTGCATCTATGAATATTGCCAGGATTTTTCAATATGGATCCTCTAAGATACAGCGCACACGCTTATACCCTAAGAGTGTCTCTCTCTCCTTGGATAAAGTGAGTCACCTGCTCTGGTGGGTTTTCCTATGTTTTGGCCATTTGTGTCTCCAAGACTCCTTCACTGCAGGGTCACCTTCCTCCTGCGCTTCCCCGGTGTCTCAGAGGTAAAGAACCCACCTGCAATTCAGGAGCCACGGAAGACCCAGGTTTGATCCCTAAGTTGGGAAGATCCCCTGGAGGAGGACATGGCAATACACTCCAGTATCCTTGCCTGGAAAATCCCCTGGACAGGGGAGTCCGGCTGGCTACAGAACATGGGGTCGCAAAGAGTCAAACATGACTTAGCGACTCAACAATAACAGTGCTGGCAGGTGACTGGTGAGTCTGCTAATCTGATCAGTCTTGAGACATTGCTGGGCGGCTCTGGGCATTCAGCCATACACCGCATGCTCAGGACCCACTTGCTCTAAAAACCACAACAGATAGCAAGGCAGACCACCCCAGCTGGCTCGGAAACTGGCTCTCTCACCAGCCCGCCATCTCTCAGGGAGGCAGGTTCAAGGTAGCTAATAAATAACTTGGTTGTAATTTTTGTTTAGTTACATGAACTTCGCAGGCAGCTTAACTGCAGTTGCATAAGCAAACCATGTAATCACAAATTGGGCCCTTTCCATCTGTCATTTTCCACCAGGACGACTGCTCTGACTGAGGATTCTTATTTGGGGTTAATACTGAATCAAAGGAGCTTTTAAAGCAAGAGGGGAGAGCAAAGCACTACTTTTTTTTTTTCAACTCAGAAACCTTTGAGATCCAATCATGTCTGACTCAAATAGCCATTCTCAGCTTCCCTTCTGGATTCTTCCATAGCTTGTCATTGGGTATCTAAATCCTAGCTACTGTGTAATTGATCGGCTTCCTGGTTTAATTACCTAGCCGAGCATATTCTCAACCAATCAATTTTGCTCCTGAAATGCCAGCGCCCTGCTCTGGGGAAGGAGGGGGGGTCAATTAATCCTGTTTGCTTTTTAATCCCTGTTGCGAACATAGTACATTCACACATGGGTTAATTTTTAAATCCAGTCTCCTCTTACTTCACTGCTTCCTTTAATTCGCCTGGAAGCCTGGGTGACACTAAAACCCTATCAACCTCTTCTCACTGCTTGTGCAGCCTCATTAAATAGCTCAGCAAACCCCTGACCTGGTCATTTCCCAGACTTCTCCTGGTAGCAGTTGTCCAAAGTCCCCTTAATTCTTCTCTCCCCAGCTGAAGTCCTTCAGGGTAGGGGTTTGCAGGAATTGCTGACACCTCTGCATCTTAAAGGCTTCCCCAGTGGCTCAGTGGTCAAGAATCTCCCTGAAATGTAGGAAACCTGGGTTTGATCCCTGGGTCGGGAAGATCCCCTGGAGAAGGAAATGGCAACCCAATCCAGTATTCTTGCCTGGAGAATCCCATGGACAGAGGAGCCTGGCGTGCTGCAGTCCACCAGGTCACAAAGAGTCAGACACGACTTAGCTACTAAACAACAACAACAACTCCATCTGAACCTGGCATGGAAGGGATGGGGCTACTTTCCTTAGGCCATCTGCAGGCTTGTTCCCAGGTCCTCTTTCTCAGGAAATCCAGCAAATCTGTGAGCCCAGACCCCATTGAATTTTCAGGGATTTAAGAGGTGAGAATATGTATAAGTTATCAAGAGCCATGGACACAGAAATGAGTCAGTGTCAGGTCATTGCATCTCCTTTGGCAATGACCTTTCCAGGCATGTAAACAGAATCTCATCCTTCTGCTTTAATGCTGATTTTTACTTAAGCTGCAGCTTGGAGAGTTCAGACAATACCAGGAATGGCAGTATGACAGTCAGCACAGGAGAAATGAGTCCCAGGTACGTCTCCCCTCCCATCCCGAGCCTCTGACCGAGCTGGGAGTCCCAGGAGTACCTGGGCTGGGTTTAGACACTTTGCGCTCCGGCCCCAGGCTTCATCTCTCGGCCTGGGGGTCAAATCTGTCCGAGGTCCAGACTGGTTTGATTCTGGTGTGCGGCCAGCGTTGTTGGAATATACCAGCTTTACTAAGTAATTTAGTAATGTACTTTAGTAATGTGCAGTCGGCTTGGGTATAATAACCTTGAAGCCGAAGATCAGTCAGAAAAGCGTTAAGCAGGTCTACCGGGAATCTTTTACAGCATCTGAGAGGCCTGCCTGGATTTGGCTAATGCGTGTTTCCTCTCGCCTGACAGAGCACACAGCGCCTCCAAACCCAGGGGAGGCTCCCCCAGGGATGGTGTCCTCTGCGCTTTCCCAGGATATTCATGCCGTGGGACTTGGCGGCTCGCAGCTTCTAAGCAGTTCTCAAAAGTGAGCTAGGAAGCAGGCATCCGGCCTTTGGGAGTTTTGATCTTGTCATTTTCGGCTGGAATGTTTAATATGATAGCTAAAAATAAACAGGCAAATGGGTACTTGTTTATAAGGCCGCTCATAAGTCTCAGAGAAACTCTGAGGAATGAAACATTCCAGTCGCTTCTGGTATCATGGAGAGAGGCTGAGCAGAGATGCAGAGCAAGGCTCCTGGGCTCCCTTCCTGAACAGGCCCAGCTGCTCCCTGGGTGCCACAAGCCGTGACTAACGTGGATCTGACCCATACAGATTGTTCCAGGCAGGGCTGATAGCAGCATTAGAGAGACCTGGCCGAGGTTGTGTTAGAGGTCGTATTATGCATGAAGGCACAGCTAAGCTAATGCCATGCAGCAAGGCCGCAGGGGAGGCGACAGCTCCCAGGAGAAAGGCTTTCTGTTTTCAGGCCTCTGGGGCTCCTGTGGGGTCATTTCCAGGGCGTCTGTGTGTTTACTATTGTCTCCTTCCAGTTCTGCCCCCAAAGCCACCAGGCAGGAACGAGCGTGGAGGGCTGTCAACCTAAGATGACCGATTTAGAGTGAAAAATAAAACGCTGAGCCTGCAGGAAGGGGTGAGCATCCTTCTTCCATGCCATGTGGAAACATTTTGGTGACTTCCACAGTAACAACTATCTGGGAGTATATTATACCCATGCATTTTTGTGACATAGATTCTGTGCCTTTAAAATCCAGGATGCTCATTTAGCAGTTGTTTTGACTTTTGCAAAATCTGAGTTGTGCAAACGTGTCTGGGTGGGGCAATTGCATAAGCGAGGATGTTGCAGTGTTCAGCTTCTGGGTGGTTGACTGGGATAGAATGCATCCATGTATCTGTGACCAAACCCTCAACTGGAAGGGTAGGAAAATCCTCCATAAACACATGCACACACATGTGTCTGTTCGCTTGCTTAGCTATTTAACATCTTCCGTCTTAGCCTGAAAGGGGCTTGCTCACCTGCTAGTCGTTCTTGGGTGTGTCCCCGACACCACGGAGCGAATGAGAGCGACCAAGCAAGGGGACAGCGCGGGGACGTCAGAGCAAAGAGGCGCGACCCAGCCAGCCGCGCTTCCCGTACCTGGCGCTCCTTCCTGCTGGAGCCTTCTGAGAAGCCTCCCGTGACCCTCCGAGAACTGGCTGCCCACGCGGCCGGGGGGAGGACTTCCCCCAGAGTCCAGCCACCGCTGCCCACAGGGCTGCACTCCCCCCAGCCCGCTCCGGGGGCCTGGTGAGCGTCGAGCAGCCCCATCGGGGGAGCCCCAGGCCTGAAAGCAGGAGCTGAGGGGAGAAGGCTGAGGGTGAGGCTTCCCTGAGCCGTGTCCACGGGGAGCTGGCTGAGCGCAGTGGACCTGGTCCCCATCCCGATGACCGGAGCATGTGGGGAGGCCACAGGAATCCTGCTGAAGAGCAGAGTGTTGCAGGAAAGCAGGGGGAGAGGCTGCGCGCTCAGCGCAGTGGGGAGCAGTGGGGTCCCTGGGCAGCTCTGCTCCTCCTCCTTCGGTCTCAGAAATGAGGGTGCTCTCTTCCTCTGGGTATATGGAGGGCGTCTCTCGCATGAGGGTCTCATGAGCTTCTTCGGGGGACACCGGAGGTCAGCATATCCTTACACTGCTGAACATTGGGCCTTGCCTTTCTATCCAGCAGGAATTCTTTTCTATGGGGTCAGGGTCTTAATAAAACAATGGACACGCAAAGATTCCCTTCAGTGGGAACCTCCTCCTTCTCGTCTCCTCCCCAAAGACTGAAGAAGTCAGAGAAGCTGGTCCCTAGAAGTTAGCGAGAGAGGTGCAGCATTCAGAGATGGAACTGGAGACAATTAGGAACACTCTCCTAACTGGAAAGCTTCGTTGAGCAGCTCCGTCGCATTTCTTGCTGCTTGGGGCTTACTATGAAATGTGGAAGCCGAGGTGTTCATTTTGGAGCAGGAAAGAAACAGATGAATCTTCCAAGTACATTTTTGCCTAAAATTGCAGCGGCTACAGAAAGCAAGTAACATAGGAGGGAAAATAACTGAAATCAGTAAAATGCAAGAAAATCAAGAGATGGGGCTGAAAGCAGAGAGCAGCTTCTTTGAAGGGCGAATTCTGGAGCTATATGCTTTTCCCCCCCTCCCCCCACAGGCTGGCCACTACCCTGCAGACATCAATAGACACGGTGTGCTGGTTTGCATTTCCAGGGATTCTGAGTGAGAACATCCTTATTTGCCAAAATGTAACGGCTTTCTCATGACACAGACTGAGAGAAAATAACTGCAAAATGCATGTCTCACAGAGGACTTGTATCCAGAATACATGAAGCGTTTTAAAAACTCCCTTATAAGAAGGTAAACAGCTTGATTCAAAAATGGGCAGAACATCTAAATAAAAACTTCACCATAGAAGAAGTACAGGTGGCAAATAAATACACACAAAGATGTTCAATACCACTGACTATTAAGGAAATGCAAATTAAAACTGCATTGAGCTAACACTGCACACCCACTCCGTTCCGTCGCCCAGTCCTGTCCGACTCTTTGCGACCCCGTGGACTGTAGCCTACGAGGCTTCTCCGTCCATGGGATTCTCCAGGCAAGAATACTGGAGTGGGTTGCTATTTCCTTCTCCAGGCGATCTTCCCAACCCAGAGATCGAACTCGGGTCTCCCGCATTGAATGGAAGATGCTTTAAGTTCTGAGCCACCAGGGAAGCCCACTAGAAGAGCTAAAACTAGAAAGGTTGACAATGTGTTGGTGTGGAGCTAGCGGAACTCTCACATACCATCGGTGGGAATGGAAAATGGTAACCTCTTTGGAAAAGTTTGAAAGTTTCTTCTAAAGTTAAACATATACTTACTATATGACCCAGTAATCCCACTTTTTATTGTTATTCATAACAACTCCAAATGGGAAACAATCCAAATGTCCATCAACTGGTGAATGGTTAACTGCTTTGTGGTAAATACGTACGTTGGACCATCGCTCAGCAATGACAAGGCATGAACAATTCATACACAGAATAACGTGGATGCATCTCATGAGCGTTCTGCCAAGTGAAAGAAACCAGACACAAGAGTCTAAATGGTGTGTGATCCTGTTGTTGTTGTTATTGGTTAGTTGCTCTGTTGTGTCCGACTCTTTACGACCCCATGGACTGTAGCCCGCCAGACTCTTCTGTCCATGGGATATGCCAGGCAAGAATACTGGAGTGGGTTGCCATTTCCTTCTCCAGGGGAGCTTTCTGACCCAGGGATCCAACCCATGTCTCTTTTGCAGGCAGATCCTTTGCAGCTGAACCACCAGGGAAGCCCTTGTATGATCCTATTTATATGAAATTCTAGAAGAGACAAACCCGATGGTAAGAGAACAGATTGGTGAATGCCAGGGGCTTCAGGAGGAGATGGGGATTGACTGTCAGGGACACAAGGGGACTTTGGGGGGGTGGAAGTGTTCCATGTCCTGATTGTGGTAACAGTAGGCAACTGTGATCAGCTGCGAACACTCAACAAACAGCACAATTAAATGATGAATTTGATTGTGTATAAATTATGCTTTGATAAAGCTAATTAAAATGCAGCTTTCTGAACAAAGATACTTGACAACTTTTGGATAGGACATCAAAGGAGAGACACTTGTCATCCTCCGGGGACCTTCAACCTGGCAGAGGGTGGACACTATCTGCTCCCAAGCACAAGAATCAGAAGCTGAGGCTTGGTGCTCAGAAACTTCCACACCTTGGAAGCAAATACCGAGCTGGGTCAAGGAGAAAAGGGCACTAGAGGCAGGGCCTCCCTGGTGAATTCTTGGTCATAAAGATACATTCCAAAAGATATATAAAGGATATAGCCTCAAAAGGGTATAAACCTCAACTCACTTAAAGATTTTCTTTGTCTCATAATAGGAAAACCAGGCAGCTCACTGGCTATAGGCAGGAAGGAATAAGATAAAGAAAAAAATGTTCGACGTAAAGGAACGTTGAAATGAAGGTACAGAGAGGCAAGGAGGAGGGTCTCTCACCCGCCAGGCGGCATTGCTTTGTACGTGAGAGCTGCTTCGGTTACCCACACGTTTCACAGCGGCAAATATTCCCCACAGGTTCAGCTTTCAGATCTCGGAGGAAGGGTATGCTATGGACGATACCTAGTTTTCTGTTGAAACACACGTTTTCCTTCCCAGGACTTCTGGAAAGGCTTCCTGGAGCCCCAGGGAGAGGTGGCTGCCTTTTGGGTGCGGATGTTTATAGCCGCCTCTCTGTGTCTCCTCTACTGCAGGCAGATGCCTTTCCCCGCAGACTCACTGCTAAGGAGCACTTCAGTGGGAGAGAGATTCATTCTTCTGAACGCCTTGGATAACTCTGCTGCCCTGAGGATCAGGTGGCCTCCGGGTCCCAATCATGTAATCGTCTTCACGCTGCCGCTTCCGAATGGCATGGCCTTCGTGAGAACGAAGAGGGGGGAGCCCGCTCAATGCACAGCACGTGCTTAAGGTCAAGTTCTCACCTTTTTTATTTTTTAAGGTTTTTTAAAGGTTTTAAAAATAATATTCATTTCTTAAAAGTTAACATGTGCCTGATAGGAAAGCAAAAAACAGGAAGCAAAGAACATATATAATCACGAGCAGTTTCCTGTCTGATACGTCCTTCCAGGCCTCGTTTGTGTGTGTGAGACTAGCCTCTGTGGGTGGCATACGGTGTAGTCAGGGTCACTGCCTGTACATCTGGAGGGCGAGCTGAAATCCTTATTTGAAGTGTCTGGCCTTTCCAGATGTATAAAAATACACAACCTATTTTGAAAATAGAGAATTAAGGGAAACACCTTTTAAGTATTTTTTTTCTGTTAATTCATAGGAATAGTTGCATTTTGGGAGTGGAGTTGTCTTAGGTATTTTTGATGTGGGCCATTTTTAAAGTCTGTGTTGAGTCTGCTTCTGTTTCATGTTTTGGTTTTTTGGCCACAAGTCGTGTAGGATCCTAGCTCCTCAACCAGGAATCAAACCAGCGACCCCTGCGTTGGAAGGTGACATCTTAACCACTGGACTGCCCGGAAAACCCCAAATTCTTACACCTTAAACTCAATCTCTCCCCCTCTGCCCCAGTCTCCAGGCTCCAAAGACCGGAAGAGGGTGGGAAATCACGCTAACAGACATAGTTTCATGGCTTTGGAACATAAACCTCACTCGCAAAACATCTGTATCTGCTTGGATCAATTCTCCCCACACTAATAGTATATCTGTACTAAGAACGCTGAAATAAACTTCCTACCCTACTTTAAGAATTATGTGGAAACTCCAATAACCAAATATCTGAATAGAAGATGAATGGTTTTCAAGTTAAATCTGTGTTGCCGTCAGTGTGATTATGTGCAGGAAAACTAGTCAGATATATTTGGGGTTAAATCTTTGCTGCCAGTTCCTGTGTGACCTTTAGCAATTGACCTAACCTCCTTGAGACTTGATTTCCTCTGTACGATGGGAATAGCGTCAACTTTACAAGGCTTTTATGGGGATTAAATGCAAATACCTGTAAAGCACTAAGGCCAGTCCCTGGAATGTAGGGAGGAGGTATTGAAATAACCAGCCGTAAGCTACCTGTACAAGGTGTGAGGGTGGGGCCGGCAGAATTCTGTTTTGTTTACTCTGTTAGCACAGTGGCTGCCTAAATTTTATGCTAAGGTTTAAATATGTGTAGAATGAAAGCCAATGAACCTAGTTATCGCGATCTTATAAGTCTATTTACGTAACGAGCTTTACGTAATCACTGGGTCTAGTAGCTTGAACTTTCAACTCCCGCCTCAACACAGCCTTCTGTGGGAACTTCTATTTGTTTTTCTTATAGTCTTTAGAACCATGGCCTTTTGACACTTCTTCATATTTCCTTTTTTATTCTGCTCATGTATTCAATAAAGATCTATTCAGCACCTCCCTGTGTCAAGCACTGGGCTAGGCAGTAGTGGACAGGGGCAAACCTGCACTCAGGCTGCTCACCATCTAGTGGGCGAAGAAAGTCAGGACAAACGGTGAAAATTCCATAGAGGTGAGGTCAGGGTGCCTGATGGCTCACAAGAAAGGCTGCTGCTGATAAAACAAGTCAGATGCAGAAAGACGACTGCTATATGGTCTCACTTAGACGTGAAATATAAGAAAGTCAAGTTCATAGAAACATTAGAATGGCACTCTCCAGGGGCTGGGAGGTGGAGGAGATGGGGAGATGTTGGTCAGAGAGGACAATGTCCGGTTATGAGATGAGGAGACTCTGGGGGTCCAGTGCACAGGACGGTGCTGTAGTTAAGAATGCAATATTATATTCCTGCAAGTTGCTAAGAGAGTAGATCCCAAATGTTCTCTCTCCACACACGAAATGAAAAGAAATGGTAATTCGGTGATGTGACTGGGCTTTAGCTGACTCTATGGTGGTATCATTTTGCAGTGGCTAAGTGGATCAAATCAACATGCTGTAAATCTTAAAAGCTCATAATGTTATATGTCAATTATATCTCAATAAAGCTGGAAAAGAAAAAAAGGCTACTACCTCATCCTGGGAGTAGGTCAAAGGAAAGGCTTCTAGGAGGAGGTGACACTTAAGCTATCTTGAAAGATGGCAGTCATTAGCCAGGATGAACTGGTCATGGGTATTCTAGGCAGAAGACATTGAAAAACACAAAGACGTGGACAGTAGTTCTTTGATTGGAACATAGGTGTGCATTGGGTTGAGATACGAGATCAGATCTGTAGTAAGGGTCAAGTCATGAAGGACTTGATTGTATCTGAACTCTGTACTGAATGTAAAGGTGAGTCCCTGAGTGATTTAAAGCCTGTAGTGATATAAACCAATGTGCATTTTGCAATTAAAATTCTAGTGGCAATATAAACTAGAAGAGGCAAGATTGTGTGGAGAGAAAGCCAGTAGGAGGAAGTTGCGGTTATTGGTGAGAATTTGGGAAGACCGGGACAGAGGCAGTTGTGAAGGGATGAATTCACTGTTTTAAGAAGCAGAATCTGATGATTAGTTTGGGAGAAATGAGAGGTAGATAAGTTCGGTGGAGAAGTTAAATGGGACGTCCAGGGTTGTGGTTTGACAAGTATTAACAAAAATAAGGAAAGGAGATATTAGAATGAGTGTTTTGGGGGAGATAAACTGTTTAGCCTTGAACACACTGCTTTTGTTGAGTGTGTATAATATCTCAGTGGAAAGCACATGTTGGCAGATGAGTATAGAGACTGCAAAAGAAGATTATAGGTACAGGTTCGTCTGCATTGGCAAGGCTGTTTGTGGTAGAAGAAGCATTGAGGATGGATGGTATTTCCTAAGAAATGTGTGACAGACATGGAGAGGGGACCAGGATGGTGCCCAAGGGCGCACTGGACTGTGGGAGACGAGCAGAAGAGGAGAAGCAGCAGAAACAGCAGAGTGGAGGGCCAGAGGCAGAAGGAAGAAAGGCGGTGTGAAAGCTAACTGGGGAAACGCTTTCAGAACAAGGCGTCTGAGTTATTATACAAAGGGGAGAAACAGGAAGACTTGGGGAAACCCATTGTCCCGTTTCTGGTGGCTAAGTCGTGGTTCTGTTATCACAGGAATTTTAGTGCAGTGGCGAGGAACGACGAGCCTGTGGTCTAGGAGTGGATGGGCTGAGGAGGCGGGTAGGAACGCTGGTCGCTGCTTCAGATGCTTGATCACGAGGACGAGGAAGCGAGAGGATGGGAACTTAGAAAGGACGCCGGGGGGTCACAGGACGGAGGTTGTCACTGCTGGGGGCAAAATCCGAGGACGCGTGACCGTAGAGGGCAGAGAGCACTATGGGAGCCTCACCAGGCCAGTGAGAGGACGGGCCCGCGCTGACCACGCAGTGCTTCACATGGGAGCCTCACCAGGCCAGTGAGAGAAAGGGCATGTGCTGACCACGCAGTGCTTCATAGAGGGCAGAGAGCCCTATGGGAGCCTCACCAGGCCAGTGAGAGAAAGGGCATGTGCTGACCATGCAGTGCTTCAGGCCTGGATATGCACTTAGCATCTGACAGAGAACAACAAGGATCCTCTGTTACAGGGATCCAGGGAGATGCTGAACTCCAGAGGCAAACCTGGTGGATCTGCAGGAACGGAGATTCTTGAGGGCATGTTTTCCTTCTGTCTGTAGCTTCAAGTGAAGGAGCACAGGGCTAAGTGACACAGGACCCTTATTCTGAAAGATGGCTTTCCACCTGCTTCATTGAAGAACTATCTCTTGCTTCATACCAGGTCTGTCTGGGAGGGTAAGGCGCCCCTTGGCTCTGACACGAGATACAATGCTTCCTCTTCTCCCAGCACTGTTTGCAGCACAATGAGTGCTTTTTCCTCTCCTGGGTGGGAGTCCTAAGACCAAGCCGAGGCACCACAGGAAGACAGGTACCCAGAGGCATTCAGGTTTGACTTTGCCTTTGGTGTAACAAAATCCTTGGATGCTGAGCATTTGTTGAAAACATTTCTAGGTTATTATGCAAATCAGAGCTGGTTTTGAGTTTCAGGGTAAGAAATTATTGACGATTACTGGTATTCTGGTTCTGTTTCCATAGCAATCAGAAACACTGAAAATTGTCCATTGTTGCCAAGAATATGGCCTTTAATCAAGCACACTGTTGAAGTTTACTGTCTAATGATGCCATCTACCCAGGGTTCTGGTGTCACTCAAGGTGTGCTGACCAGTAATCTGGGTGACAATGTGACAGTCACAATGTACATGTGATAGTACATTCGGTAAGGGGTAAACATTTAATTGAAAAATATCCTGCTCCTGAACTTCACTGGTGGTCCAGTGGTTAAGAATCCGCCTGTCCGTGCGGGGGACATGGGTTCAGTCCCTGGTCTGGGAAGATTCCACATGCTGAGGAGCAGCTAAACCCTCAGGCCACAGCTACTGAGCCAGCGCCTAGAGCTGGCGCTCCGCACAAGGGCACGGCCCCCACTGCTAGAGAATGCCCATGCAGAGCAACGAGGGCCCAGTGCGGCCGAAAATAATCCATGAATGAAAATTTAAAGATAAGAGTAAAAATATCCTGCTGCTGCTACCTTAAACCTTTACTCAAGTTAAATCTCATATTTGATCAATCATGGCATCAGAAGCCTCTGAAAGTCTTGCTGGAGATGACAATGGGCCGTTCTTTTTCAGAGATATGCTGCCTCCTTTTCAACCTGCCCTCATGCCCAGTGCTTCTGGCTTTCCATCATGCCTCATGGCTGCAGAACCAAAAGAATGGATTTTAGGGTTTGGCGATGGGGCCACCCTGTTGAGGGTGACGGCTACCTTGGAAAGATAAAGAACAGGTGAGCTGAAATAGGGTCCAGGGGAACAGTGTCTAGGACCCCTCTGTGAATCTCTGGTGTAAGTGACCTCTTTCAGTTCAGTTCAGTTCAGTTCAGTCGCTCAGTCGTGTCCGACTCTCCGCGACCCCATGAATCACAGCACGCCAGGCCTCCCTGTCCATCACCAACTCCCGGAGTACACTCAAACTCATGTCCACAGAGTCGGTGATGCCATCCAGCCATCTCATTCTCCGTCGTCCCCTTCTCCTCCCGCCCCCAACCTTTCCCAGCATCAGAGTCTTTTCCAGTGAGTCAACTCGTCGCGTGAGGTGGCCAAAGTATTACAGTTTCAGCTTTAGCATCAGTCCCTCCAATGAACATCCAGGATTGATCTCCTTTAGAATGGACTGGTTGGATCTCCTTGCAGTATAAGGGACTCTCAAGAGTCTTCTCCAACACCACAGTTCAAAAGCATCGATTCTTCGGCGATCAGCTTTCTTCACAGTCCAACTCTCACATCTGTAAGAAAAACGCCGCGGCAAGATAGTAAGAAACGCCGGAATGAGTGATCACAAAGACTTTATTGGGCAATCGCTCTCGGGCAGCACTCCCAAGCGCGAGCAGGCAAGGGCGGGAGTCTGCGATGGGAACAAAGGAGCCTGGCACTTTTATACCCCTGCGACTGGGAATGTGGCAGATCTTTATTATTTATGGTATAGGTTGAACTCGGTGATGGGGGGTTGGTTCTTTTTGACCCTGTGTGGGTTTTTAATTGGCCAACGCCAAGATGCCTTTATGCCTGTCCGTTGACCTGGCAACAGGCCACCGATTGGTGGATGTTTTCCGGAAATACTGACGCTCTTCCGGCCTGTGTATACTGACGCTCTCCTGGCCTGTGTTTCTCGCCCGCGGTCAGCATGACCTTTCAACATCCATACATGACCACGGGAATTATTATTAAATGAACATCAGGTGAGCCTCTTGATGAAAGTGAAAGAGGAGAGTGAAAAAGTTGGCTTTAAGCTCAACATTCAGAAAACTAAGATCATGGCATCTGGCCCCATCACTTCATGGCAAATAGATGGGGAAGCAGTGGAAACAGTGGCAGACTTTATTTTTGGGGGCTCCAAAATCACTGCAGGTGGTGACTGCAGCTGTGAAATTAAAAGTGAGTATTGATGGTGGTTACTCCTTGGAAGGAAAGTTATGACCAACCTAGACAGAATATTAAAAAGCAGAGACATCACTTTGCCAACAAAGGTCCGTCTAGTCAAGGCTATGGTTTTTCCAGTAGTCATGTGTGGATGTGAGAGTTGGACTATAAAGAAAGCTGAGTGCCGAAGAACTGATGCTTTTGAACTGTGGTGTTGGAGAAGACTCTTGAGAGGCCCTTGGACTGCAAGGAGATCCAACCAGTCCATCCAAAAGGAAATCAGTCCTGGGTGTTCACTGGAAGGACTGATGCTGAAGCTGAAACTCCAATACTTTGGCCACCTCATGCGATGAGTTGACTTATTGGAAAAGACCCTGATGCTGGGAGGGATTGAAGGCGGGAGAAGGGGACGATAGAGAATGAGATGGCTGGATGGCATCACCGACTCAATGGACATGAGTTTGAGTGAACTCTGGGAGTTGGTGATGGACAGGGAGGCCTGGCGTGTTGCGGCCCATGGGGTCACAAAGAGTTGGATACAACTGAGCGACTGAACTGAACTGAACTGAACATCAGGTGAAAGTCTACAGAGGTCTCTCTAATCCGTTGCTGCAGAAGTCTTCAGAAGATGGAGGGCAGCTGCAGAGGAGTGAGGAATGACCTCCCCACGTCCATGGAGGAAACACAGTGTGGGTTTTGAAGAGCAGGGAGCTGGGGACGGGGACAGCTCTCCACCACCAGTCCCGGAGGAGGCAGCAAGGTCAGGCAAGGTCAGGTTTCCCCAAGGTGGCTCATCCCCTGTCATTGTCATCAGCCACTCCACTGCCACTTGGTGCCTCTGCTTTCAAGCTGTTACTCAACTCACCTGTTCAAAAAGAAAACAGCCAAAACCCGAAAAAAAAAAAAAAAAAACACTGAAAAGACTTTCATTTGACCCTGTTTTCTCCTTTTGCTGCTGCCTTGTTTCTCCAGCCTCATTCTTACTGACAGTCTTTATTTTGGGTCTTTGCTCTCTGTCACCTTCTTGACCAGTGGCAATTGATTTCTCTCGCCCACTCCAAATCACTGCCCCATTGGAGCTTGGTAGATGCCCTCTTCATTGAAAAGTCTCCCAGGACTTTTCCTCCAGGCTTTCTCCCCCACACCTTTTTCTTTTTAACTCTCCATTTCCCTTTTTATTTTGAAATTTCCAACCCATAGAGAAGTTTAAAGAATAATACAATGACTACCCACATAGACTTCATTAACTTCACCAAATTGCTAGCATTTTGCCATGCTGGCTCTTCTGTTGTGTTTATCAGGACGTTGCATCCAAATATTTCAGCCTGAATACTTAAGCATATACTGTCTAATTTTTTTGTAAGCCACTCATTACAATACACTTGTACAATACAATACACTTGCGGTTGTTGCAAGGCTAGGTCATGTCTGACTCTTTTGTGACCCCATGGACTGCAGCCCACCAGGCTCCCTTGTTATGGGATTTCCCAGTCAAGAATACTGGAGTGGGTTGCAATTCCTTCTCTAATAATCCGCTATTATTTGCAAGGGATTTAACATTGTTAATGTCTTTTGAAGTTTTATTGTCTTTAAATCTAGGACCCAAATAAATTTCCTACATCATTCTTTGTTTTGTTTCTTCAAGCTCCCTTAATCTAGATTTTGGAAAGTTCCATCCTCTTTTGTGAAATTTGACAATGGTTGACATTTTTGAAGAGTTCAGGCCAATTGTCTTGCAGACTGTCCCTCCTTCTGGGCTTGTCTGATTGTTTCCTCATGTTTAGATCCAGATTAAGCATTGTTTTGTTTTGTGTTTTGGCAAGAATACCCCCTAAATGATGTTGTGTACTTTCAGTTGCATCACATCAGGAGGTACGTGTCATTTTGCACCGTTATTTGTTTGGTGACCGCGTTTTCTGCCAAATTTCTCCATTGTAATAGTACTTTTTCCCATTTGTAATTAGCAAGTATTCTTTTGAGACCCGGTGAATATCATGTTTCCAGTAACCTTTCACTCAGCAGTTTTAGCATTCAGGGATTATCCCTGCCTCGACCAACAATTGCGCTGATGGCTGCAGAATGGCCTTTGCTAGCTCCTTCTCTCTCCCTGGCTGGTTTCTTAGGAAAAAGAGCCTCCCCCGCTCCTTTTTTGTTCAGTGCCAGTACAGACTGAAGATTTCTTTTCTTTTCTTCTGCTTCATAACCCATGGCTGTCATTATTCTTCTTGATGCTCCAATCAACACGAATGTGGTCAGCGGGCGCCCCTCTAAGCCAGCGCCCGCGTGTGTCCTTTGACACAGGCCCACTTAGTCTCTCAGCATGCTCCTGCTTTCTGGCCCGAGATGCTTCACGCTGCTCTTGTACTTTTCGGAACCTGGGATTAGTCACGTGGGCAAGAAGCCCACGTTTGTTTCCTTCCTTGTCGTCTCCTAGCTTTCCCTGGAATGCTAGATTTCGTTCGACACAGCCTCCTCCCGGAAGTTCTGGATTCAGAAATGTTTCATTAGCTTCAGTCTCGCGCTACCTTCATAACTGTTCCTTCTGATCCCTGTGTTAGAATCATTCGTTTGGCAGACAGTGAAATGTTTGCTATGTGTCAGGCACTGGGTGTTCGAAGTCCAAAGACAAACAGACCATCAGCCCTGCCTGCAACAAGCTCACGTTCTTAGCCTTCTAGCTGGGTAAACTGGTCATCGATCACCCAAACAGGACACTCTGAAAGTGAAAAGCGGATACTACAAATAATGATACGGGGACAGACATAAGAATCTGTACTTTCCAAGGCACATCAAGAATTATATCATTGGCTCCTCGCTGATGCCTTACCTCTAGGTTTCCATTATCAAATTCACTTTCTTTTTAAAAAATATCTATTTATATTTATTTATTTGGCTGCAGGGAGTCTTAGTTCTGGCGGTATGTGGGATCTAGCTCCCTGACCAGGAATTGAACCTGGGCCCCTGCATTGGGAACTTGGAGTCTTAACCACTGGACCACCAGGGAAGTCCCAAACTCTCATTCTTAAACATAGCTTCCAGTATGTAATCCATATGCCCCCAAATCCTCTGCTCGGTGTTTTTAGGAAGTCAAATCAAGCCTCTTATGAGGCTTCTAAGGCGTTTTTAAACCCGACCCTGCGTCCTCCCGGCTCCCTCCGCACTCTGACACGCGCCCCGCCTGGCTGCGAGGCTCCTGAGAGCAGGGCGCCTCCGAGTCCCCGCGCGCCCCGCCTGGCCTGGCACCGAGCCTCAGCTTGAGTCGCTGTCCCCGGCCGGGTGCTCAGATCCCCGGGACGAGCAGGGAGGACGGCGAAAGCGCCCCGCCGGAGTCCTGCTCTGGCCGCTGCTCGCGGGCTTTGTGAGCTGAGCTCTCCAGCAGCAGTTTCCTCTTGGTTTGTCAAACGGGCTGACAGGCTGCGATGACCCCTGAGATCCATTCCAGCAGAGCGAGTTATGACTGGGCCTCCCATGTCTTTCCTCTGTGACCTGGAGAAGAACCGTCCAGAAGGCTGGCCACGAGAATCAATGACAGGGCACGGCCAGTGGGCAAAATACCACTGTCCCCTCGCCTCTTCTCCAGCCAGAATCGCTCCTTCCTCTTTGGCAAGGACTCTCAGCCAGCCTTTATTATTATTCTTATTTTTGTCCGTGCCTTGTGGCTTGATGGATCTTAGTTCTCTAACCAGGGATCGAACCTGTGCCCCCTGCAGTGGATGGAAGCCTAGCATCTTCACCACTCTTTCCAGATGTGGCCTGAAGTGCATCCTCTTGCCTGGCCTGAGAAGAAGCAGTTGTTTCAGTCACCACGGCTAAGGCCTTTCCTTCGGGTGCACTGGGCTTACTATTCACTGTTCCAACCAGCTCACTGCTTTCTTGTTTCCTTTGTCGTCCCGTCCTCACTCATAGACTTTCCTCCTGGATTCTGAACCAAGGACTTAATTCAGCCTTTGATACCTCCCGACCCAGCGAGCCAGCCCGGATCCCACGTGTCTGCCCTGGGGTCCTGCTTTCAGCTTCACCTCTGCCCACGTGACAGCCCCAGGGTCTGGGTGACTTACTCCTGTGTTTCTCCCTCAGCCTGGGTTGTCAGCCTTTCCTTAGTTCTTAGATGCCAAATGCTCACTCATTGTACATAATACAACCTAGCAACAAAAATCGTGGGATTCTTAAAAGTGATGACTTCAGAAGCTGAGATGTGGCAGATTGTCTCGGAAGCGTATACGGCACTGCTCTTTCTTGGTCTGCTCTCTTCCTGCGGTTTTCTCTACAGAATCAAGGACAGGCGTTAACAAGGTCGGAGGGCGTGTGCTGTGGTCCAGCGCAGTCAACTCTCTTCTCACAAACGTCACAGCACTCTTTGGGTCCACACCTCCTCCTAGGCTCCCGCTCTTTGCTGCATTTCCCCTATACCTTTATTTTTTTCTCAGTCAATTAAATAATTTGACTGCATTGAGTGTTAGTTGTGGCACACGGGATCTGTTTTTTCTCTCTCTTTTTTTTAAATTATGAAAGTATGATAACACATTTACAGAAGACTTGGTAAGTCCAGAACTAAGTTATACATAGTTCCACTATTCAGTTCAGTCGCTCAGTCCTGTCTGACTCCTTGTGAAGCCACAGACTGCAGGACGCCAGCCCTCCATGTCCATCACCAACTCCCAGAGCCTGTTCAAACTCATGTCCATCGAGTAGGTGATGCCATCCAACCATCTCAGCCTCTGTCACCCCCTCCTCCTCCCGCCTTCCATCTTGCCCAGCATCAGGGTCTTTTCTAATGACTCATTTCTTTGAATCAGGTGACCAAAGTACTGGAGTTTCAGCTTTAGCATCAGTCCTTCCAATGAGTATTCGGGACTGATTTTCTTTAGGATTGACTGGTTTGATCTCCTTGCAATCCAAGGGGCTCTCAAGAGTCTTATCCAGCACCACAGTTCAAAAGAATCATTTCTTTGGTGCTCAACTTTATTAATAGTCCAACTCTCACATCCATACATGACTACTGGAAAAAATCACAGCTTTGACTAGACAGACATCTGTTGGCAAAGTAATGTCTCTGCTTTTAAATATGCTGTCTAGGTAGGTCATAGCTTTTCTTCCAAGGAGCAAGTGTCTTTTAATTTCATAGCTGCAGTGATTTTGGAGACTAAAAAAATAAAGTCTGTCACTGTTTCCATTGTTTCCCCATCTATTTGCCGTGAAGTGATGGGACTGGATGCCATGATCTTAGTTTTCTGAATGTTGAGTTTTAAGCCAACTTTTTCACTCTCCTTTTTCACTTTCAGCAAGAGGCTCTTTAGTTCTCCTTCACTTTCT
Source organism: Moschus berezovskii (assembly GCF_049115385.1). Classification (NCBI taxonomy): domain Eukaryota; kingdom Metazoa; phylum Chordata; class Mammalia; order Artiodactyla; family Moschidae; genus Moschus; species Moschus berezovskii. The sequence continues at coordinate 28,687,839 of NC_142487.1, read as the reverse complement.
GCCATAAGGTTGGTGTCATCTGCATGTCTGAGGTTATTGATATTTCTCCTGGCGATCTTGATTCCAGCTTGTGCTTTGTCCAGTCCAGCATTTCGCATGATGTACTCTGCATATACGTTAAATAAGCAGGGTGACAATATACAGTCTTGACATACTCCTTTCCCAATTTGGAACCAGTCTGTTGTTCCATGTCCAGTTCTAACTGTCGCTTCTTGACCTGCATATAGATTTCTCAGGAGGCAGGTCAGGTGGTCTGGTATTCCCATCTCTCGAAGAATTTTCCACAGTTTGTTGTGATCCACACAGTTAAAGGCTTTGACATAGTCCATAAAGCAGAAGTAGATGTTTTTCTGGAACTCTCTTGCTTTTTCCATGATCTAATGGATGTTGGCAATGTGGTCTCTGGTTCCTCTGCCTTTTCTAAAACCAGCTTGAACATCTGGAAGTTCACAGTTAATGTAGTGTTGAAGCTTGGCTTGGAGAATTTTGAGCATTACTTTGCTAGCATGTGAGATGAGTACAATTGTGTGGTAGTTTGAGCATTCTTTGGCATTGCCTTTCTTTGGGATTGGAAGGAAAACTGACATTTTCCAGTTCTGTGGCCACTGCTGAGTTTTCCAAATTTGCTAGCATATTGAGTGCAGCACTTTCACAGCATCATCTTTCAGGATTTGAAATAGCTCAACTGGAACCATCACCTCCACTAGCTTTGTTTGTAGTGATGTTTCCTAAGGCCCACTTGATTTCACATTCCAGGATGTCTGGCTCTAGGTGAGTGATCACATCATTGTGATTATCTTGGTCGTGAAGATATTTTTTGTACAGTTTTTCTGTGTATTCTTGCCACCTCTTCTTGATATCTTCTGCTTCTGTTAGGTCCATACCATTTCTGTCCTTTATCGAGCCCATCAGAGATCTCTAGTCTTTCCCATTCTATTGTTTTCCTCTATTTCTTTGCACTGATCACTGAGGAAGGCTTTCTTATCTCTCCTTGCTCTTCTTTGGAACTCTGCATTCAGATGGGTGTATCTTTCCTTTTCTCCTTTGCCTTTCACGTCTTTTCTCACAATTTGTAAGTCCTCTTCAGACAAACGTTTTGCCTTCTTGCAATTCTATTTCTTGGGGACGGTCTTCATCACTGCCTCCTGTACAATGTCACGAACCTCCGTCCACAGTTCTTCAGGCACTCTGTCTATCAGATCTAATCCCATGGATCTATTTCTTACTTCCATTGTATAACTGTAAGGGTCATACCTAAACTGATTTAGGTCATACCTGAATGATCTAGTGGTTTTCCCTACTTTCTTCAATTTCAGTCTGAATTTGGCAATAAGGAGTTCATGATCTGAGCCATAGTCAGCTCCCGGTCTTGTTTTTGCTGACTATATCGAGCTTCTCCATCTTTGGCTGCAAAGAATGTAATCAATCTGATTTCTGTATTGACCATCTGGTGACGTCAATGTGTAGAGTCTTCTCTTGAGTTGTTGGAAAAGGGTGTTTGTCTGACCAGTGTGTTCTCTTGGCAGAACTCTGTTAGCCTTTGCCCTGCTTCATTCCATGCTCCAAGACCAAATTTGCCCGTTACTCCAGGTATTTCTTGCCTTCCTACTTTTGCATTCCAGTCCCCTATAAAGAAAAGGGCATCTTTTTTTGGTGTTAGTTCTAGAAGGTCTTGTAGGTCTTCATAGAACCATTCAACTTTAGCTTCAGTTCCACTATATGTCACAATTATTTTTGTAAGTGGGTAAATTAAGATTTTTAGTTGGAGTTTGAATATCAAAGTCTCAAAAATTAATAGAGAGAATGTACAGAAAAGTAGAAGGATATAGGAGACTTGAAAAGCACCACGAACCAATTAAGCACAATTAGGGTTTATACAATTTTCACACAGCAGTAAGATACAAATTCTATTCAAGTTCCATAGACTATAAACTAGGAGACACTGGAACATATCCAGGGACATAAAATAGTGTGCAGAAATTTCATGGTCTTAAGGTATTAAAATCATACAGAGTCTGTTTTCTTCTCACTCACATGGGATCTTTTCCACTGAGGCATGTAGGCTCCAGAGTGCACAGGCCCAGTGATTGCAGGGCAGGTATGGCTGCCACATGGTGTGTGGCGTCTTACTCCCCCAACCAGAGGTCCAACCCATGTCCTTGCACTGAAAGGCAGATTCTTAACCATTGGACCACCAGGGAAGTCCTATCCCCAGGCTTTTAACCAAACAATGGTAATCATTTCTCATTTAGCAACAAATCCTAATGGGTCGGGTCGATTTTCCAAAGTATGAGTCACCTATTAGGGGAATAGTCTATAAGTTATCTATTGCTGTGTAGGGCTTCTAGATCGTTCATTGCTAAAGAATCCGCTTGTAGTGCGGGAGACACAAAAGACATGAGCTTAATCTCTGGGTCAGAAAGAGCCCCTGGAGGAGGGCATGGCAACCTGAAGAATCCCATGGACGGAGGAGCCTGGAGGGCTACAGTCCATGGGGTCACACAGAGTCAGACATGACTAAGCATGCACACGCATTGCTGTGTAACAAATTATCACAAACTTATTATAGTAACATACAGCACATATTTATTGTCTCACAGTTTCTGTGGGTCAGGAATCTAGGCCTGGATTAGCTGGGTCCTCTGCTTCAGGAACTCTCACATGGTATGTGGACCAGGGCTTCAGTCCCCTCTGGAAACTTGCCAGGGGAAGGATCCACCTCCAAGCTCCGGTGATGTTGGCAGGATTCAGTTCCTAAAGGGTTCCTGGACTGAAGACCTTAGTTTCTTGCTGGTCATTGGCCAGAGACTCTTCTCAGTTCCTTGCATGGCGCAGTCACAGAAGCAGCGTCCTTTCACCTTTGCCGTAATCCTTGGGTTAAAGCGAGGGGCTGCCCTGGTGGGCCAGCGGCTAAGACTCCATGCTGCCAACGCCTCAGTCCCTTATTGCATCCCTGGTCAGGGAACGAGATCCCACATGCCACAGTGAAAGAATCCGCATGCTGCAACTGAAAGACCCCTTGTGCCACAATGAAGGACCGGACATGGCCAGATCAATCAGGCAGTCCTTAAAGAAGTGAGTCACGGGTCCTGTGATGTTCAAGAGGAGGGGATTATACCAGGACCTGCATATGCGAGGATGCGTGGATCAGGGGGCCATCTCAGAATCTGTCTTCACAGGCAGGAAGAGAGGGTGGTCAGGACTTGAATTTTAGAGCTGCCTGCCTGCTTTCAGATTTCTCACTTTCTAATTAATAAATGCTCAACCATTTAGCGGGCTTCCCAGGTGGCCCTAGTGGTAAAGAACCCGCCTGCCAATGAAAGAGATGCAAGAGAATATGGGTTCGATCCCTGGGTCAGGAAGATCCCCTGGGGCAGGAAATGGCAACCCTTTCCAGTATTCTTGCCTAGGAAACCCCAAGGACAGAGGAGCCTGGCGGGCTACAGTCCATGAAGCTGCAGAGAGTCAGACACGACTGAGTGACTAAGAAGCCACCGTTTAGCATCTGAGCTTCTCAGCGCCTCAGTTCCTGCCTTTGTACGGCCAGGATAACAGCGGAACCTACCTGACAGAGCTGCAGTGAGCGTAAACGGGTTCCCATGTTTAAAGTGTTCAGAACTGCCTGGCTTGTAATAGGGCCCCGGAACTGTGAGCTCTCTTTACTCTTCCTCTTCGCTGATGCTGTTTCTAGAGGTCGGGGCTGCACAAAGTTCATCCTTCTCTCTGAGACGACAGAGGGGCTTCTCAGTCATTCCCACACACATAGCACGTACACTTGCGGTTTTAAGATAATTACAAATAAGCAGCATGTTGTACATTTGACAAATCGCTTCCTATTGATTTGTGTTGGGTTCCCAAGGGGAAAGTGGGATGCCGCAAATGACAAGTGTCTGGAGCCAACTATTCAGACCAAAGAGTCTTTAGGGACAATTTGATACTGTATAAAGTACTTCATCTTTGGAAACGGTGAAGATGGGGCCATCAAATATTTATGGGCCTTTAACAGGGGCTGCTGTCTTTTAGCTGTCTTGTGGAGTCCATTGTAAGTGTTCTGGATGAAAACTATTGCCTTTGAAAAGGTTCTGTGCAGAAGATGGTCTTTAAAGATATTTCAGCTTTGTGACTGAAACAGCAGATGGAATTGGCCCCTGTGGCAGTCTTCAGGTGGAAACTGTAAGAACTTCGTTTTCCAAAAGTAACACGGAGTATTAGGGAAAAAAGGGGTTTCAAATACTACCCCCACAAATCTCACTAAATTAAGGAAGGACAGAGATGAAGTTTTCAGAATTTAAAGAACTGAACTAAGACTTTGAATCAATTGGAATAACCATTGCAATTCACTATTTTCAAGAAGTTTGGCACAACACAGATTCTTTTTCCTATTACGACAGTGGTAGCGCTGGTTTAGGAGGTGTCAGCCAAGACAGATTCAAACACCCGTCACCAGGATAAATGGCAGAAGGACAGAGCTGAGCTAGCATACCTTGAATGCTCTGAGCAAACCCATTAGGACTGCATTTAGCTGCAGGTAACAGAACGTCAGCGTGACAAGACGTAAACAAGTGAGGGGTTTGTTTACCACGTTTGTCACGTGCAGCAGAAGGTCCAGGGGCAGATGATCCTGGACAAGGAAAGCAGTCCCAGATGTCATCAGGGGCCCATTCTGTTTGTCTTCCTCCTCTCCATCCTTCTCAGCAAGTGGGGTTCATTCTCACAGTCTCCAGAGGGCTGCTACACTCTCAGCTGTCACACTTGTTTTAGGGAAAGAAAGGAGGGAAGAAGACGGTTGAAGGACAGCTGAGGAGCGGCACTGGCAGAGTCTGTCCTTTCCAAAAACCCTCCTGAGGGAGCTCCCTGCTGGTGCAGCGGTCAGGACTCAGCGCTTTACTGCCGTGGCCCGGGTTCAGTCTCTGCTCAGGAAGCTAAGATCCTGCAAGCTACGCGGTGCAGCCAAAAACAAACAGAAACTTTCCTGAAAGCTCTGTCCAACAGCTTTTCTTTATTCACTGGTTTGAACTCTGTTACCTAGCCACACATAAGCCTAGGAAAGAAACATTTCCTCTTCCAGCCTCTAGAAGAAGCAACAGACAGAGTTGTGAAAGGTTTTTGAATTTCCAATCCACAGAACCCGCCATAGTAATTTCTGGAATTCCACATGCCCCTTGTCACTCTTGTTTGCATATCTCTGGCTGAATTTTTAAACTATTTCCTTTGTCTATCTGCAGGAAGCCCGTTGGAAATGTTTTTACAGAGTATCAGGGAACTGGGTAATTTGATGCTAATAATCAGCGGAAACGTGTGAAATAAAAAAAAAGACCTCGTATCTGGTCACATCCATCTCAACGGCAGCAGAACATTTCCTACCTGGAAACCCAGGTGTAGTCCTTTGAACAATGCAACTTTTTGTAATTCGTGCCTTACTGCCTAGAGGTCAAGAGGAATGAACATAAACACTGTCTTGCCCACAAGAGCCTGTCCTCATAGAATGGAAGCCATGACTTGGTTTCATTCTTATACTGAAACACAGTTATTAATGGAAACCCCAGCAGCAAACAGCTGGCACAGGGCAGTGCTCAGTCAGAACGTTACTGGGCAAGGGCACAGTCCTCTCCTCTCTGGCTTGCTTCTCTCCCGGGGTCACAGGCCAAGGCTAGTGAAGCAATCCACTTGCATATGACATGAGGATACTGCAGGCTGCAATGCTATTGTTTGGCTTCCACTGGAAGGACTGTATTGTCAATATATCCAGTGTAAATACCTCACTTTGGATCCTGGTAAAGCGCTTGCTTGGTTGTGTGTACCACTGAATTGTCTGTCTTGACATGGGCAGTGCTGGCTAATTTGCTTTGACCAGAGCTGTTCTCATTTTGCACAATCCAGGTAAATTGTAGGGAGCTCTTCTTGAGGCTCAGGTGGAAGGACAGAGAAAAGAGCAGGAATGTGATTTTTCCTTTGGGAGGGCCCGTGATAAAGGGCAAGGGCACCCAAGCATGTCAAAGTGGTGGTGATAGAGGGAGAAAGAGTGGATGCACGGTGGGCTGAGAGCTCGATCTGTAAAGATTCAAGAAATGTCCTGAGTTTCCACCTGAGAAGATGCCAAGTCTTTGAGCAAAATACCGAGCTTGATCATTCAGCTTCCAGAAGAACTTCCCTGGTGGTCCAGTGACTAAGACTCCATCCCCCAGTGCAGGCGGCACAGGTTCCATTCCTGGTCAGGAGGGTAAATTTCACTTGCCACAGCTAAGACCTGGGGAAGCCAAATAAATAAATATTTTAAAAAGGGGAAAAAGCAAGCCTGCAGAGTGTAATGAGACTGAAACTGAACTGTTTACTCAACACTTGGTTGAATCGCTTTGACACTTCATTGATAAGAAAAATAAAATGCTTAACTGAACCCATCCTGTAAATGGAAGGAAAGATTTTTGAAAAAAAAAAAACAACACCTTTTTTCAAAAACACAGTTTTGTCAAAACCGTATGACTTCTCTTGTCCTCTCAGCCTCTGAGAACTCTAATCCTTTAAAGGCTATTGATTTCCTTTTGGTTGATGTAGCAAGGCACGCTTCCACACGACTCGATTAGAACAGCTTTCCAGTGGGCAAAGATTTTGATCACATTAACATTCATGAGATGAGTCTGTGTCCCACTTGATTTTTAATAAAAGAAATAGAATATTATTCAGTTGTAGTGGCTCATCACCCGGGGACATCACTGTTGCAATTCCAGTAAAAGCACTAGCGATAGGAAGGGAAGTGGCAATAATAAAAAATTGTTGCTTTTAGGTAAAAACTAGAAGTTGCTTGTTGTGAATATCCTCTCTTGACTGTCTAATCAAGAGTAGAAGCAGATGTGCTCTAAGCAGCTGGAGATGCTATTGGGGTCCACAAGAAACAGCCGTGATGACTGAGCCAGAATCTTACTCATGAAGGAGGGAGGCACCACGCCACTCTCCTACACCGTCCTCCAGCGCTTCTGCTCCAGCCTAGGAAGGCTGAACGCCCCAGTCACACCTAGCACTCCCATTCCCTTTCCTTTTGGGGGACATCACGTCAGCATTTTGCCCAGATATTTTCTGCACATCATTTCACTGAATTCTCACTACAAGCCTAAGTGGAAGATTGTTGCTATTGTTCAGTCACAAAGTCATGCGTGATTCTTTGTGACCCCATGGACTGCAGCAGGCCTCCCTGTCCATCACCATCTCCTGGAGCTTGCTCAAGCTCAAGTCCGTTGAGTCACTGATGCCATCCAACCATCTCATCCTCTGTCATCCCCTCCTCCTTCTGCCTTCAATCTTTCCCAGCATCAGGGTCTTTTCCAAGGAGTCAGTTCTTTGCATCAGGTGGCCAAAGTATTGGAATTTCAGCTTCAACATCAGTCCTTCCAATGAATAGTTAGGACTGATTTCCTTTAGGATTGACTGGCTGGATCTCCTTGCTGTCCAAGGGATTCTCAAGAGTCTTCTCCAGCACCACAGTTTGAAAGCACACTTCAAAAGAGAAAGGTTTTATAATTCATTTCCTAAACTGATGTCATTAGGCATCATCCAAAGTTATATTGCTAGTAAATTGTGGAAAGTAAGATCTGGACCAGATCCTTATAAGTCACAGAGTAACAGAGAAACACTCTGTCCAAATAAAAAAAAAAAAAAGTAAGAAGTGGTTAGAATCTCCCTGCAAGAGTGAAGAGGGACTTGCGTGAAGGCTACCAATGTGACCGCTGATTTCACACTGGTGTCGGCACGTAGAAACAAAGGTCATGTAGAGACAGAGGGCAGTGGGCCCACCAGGAAATGTATGTAGGCTTGTGCTCCTCCTCCATCTCTTTGATATTTCCCTTATGGAAGTTCTCACTGAGTCTGGCTCCCTGGAGTGGAGTTTAAACTTGAGAAGAACGAGTTCTAGACAGAGGTCTGCATCTTAGCCAGAATGTGCATTCATTAGCCCTGCTTTCCCAGACGACTTCCTTGTCTCTGCCCACACGTGCCTCCTATATCATGACCCCTTCTCAGAAATAAGTTGACTTTGTCCCCTCTGGTGGCCATAACAAAATGCCATAGACAAGGGACCTAAACAGTGAGAATTAATTTTCTTGCAGTTCTGGAGGTCAGAGAGTTCAAGATCAAGGTTCTGGCAGGGTTCAGTTCATGGTGAGGTCTCTCTTCCTGGCTTGGAGACAGTGGATTTCTCTCCTTGTCCTCAAGTGGCAGAGAAGGAGCAAGCTCTCTGATGTCTCTTATTACAAGGGCACTAATTCCATCTTGGAGCCTTCATCCTCGTGACCCCATCGAATCCCAGTGGCCTCCCAAAGTCCCCATCTCCAAATACCATCATGTTGGGGGAAAAGATTTCAACACGTGGATGTCCAAAGGACACAGACACAGTTCAGTTCTTGTGTTTGCATCTGGTTTCTCCTGATTCTCCCCTCAGCTCCGAGGAGAGTTAACAACTGTCTTTCTTGCAGAAAAAGCATCATGTCTCCTTTCTCTGTGTCCTGCTTGCATCTTGCACTGGACTGAGCCCATCTCTGGCAGGAAACGCAGTTGCTGAAAGATTAACTGCCTGGATTTCAGTCCACAGAAGTCGGTTCATCTTGATAAGCTCCCCGCCCCCTGCCCACTCCCATCACCGACCAAACTCATTGCTCGGTCTGTGCACTTTTCCCGTGGGTTGTTTACTCGCACACATTCCTTCTTCTTGGGTTCCTGAGTTTATTATTCTTTGTCTTTCTCCCATTTATACATATGCACTTATACATATGTATTGTGTAAGTATAAATGTGCTTATACATATATATAAGTATGAATTTATGTATATACATATGTATAAATGTGCTTATACACATATATAAATATGAATTTACGTATATACATATGTATAAATGTGCTTGCACGCTCAGTTGCTTCAGTCGTGTCCAACTCTTTGCGACCCCATGGACTGTAGCCTGCCAGCTCCTCTATCCATGGGATTTCCCAGACAAGAATACTGGGGTGGGTTGCCATTTCCTTCTCCAGAGGATCTTCCTAACCCAGGGATCGAGCCCACGGGCCTTTTCATCTCCTGGATTGGCAGGCAGGTTCTTTACCACTAGTGCCACCTGGGGAGCCCATAAATGTGCTTATATATATGTAATTCACATGAAGAAACCTTGTGTTGAATAGACACTCGAAAGGGCAGGGAAAATGTAGTGGTTTTATCCACCCTGTGAATAGGTTTTTATTTAGAAGGCATTTTTTTCATAACCAAAGAACACTTAGTTACTGCATAATGAATAATTAAAAGGCCTCTTCCCGTGATCAGAGTCAGGAGTATTTTTTTTTTTAATGTTCAAGTTAAACCAGCTCCTCTGGCAAAGGAAAAGCCTTATAAAGGATAATATGTACATTGCATTTCTAGTTAATATGAAATCTCAATTTCTATTATTGAGTGGCTCAAAAATGATTATTTTTCCTCTTAAACCGAGTGTCTAAAAAAATGTAGAGGGAGTTATAGTAATGACCTTGGGGTCTTCTTGAGGATAAGAGGCTTCCCAGGAGCAGGTGCCTATGGCCATTTGGGGATCATCTGATACAGTTCCTCAGCACCGAGGGAAAAGGACAGGAGGAAAATTAGCCTGGAACACGGTGCTTTGGCTTAATGAAAATTACTGCTTTCTTACTTATTTAAGAGTTCAAAGACCTAGGGTGATGTCTCTAAACGGTTTCCGCTAACCTGATGCGGAAGGGAAGATGAGAATTAATGGCACCTTCACTGGAAGGTTGAAAGTCCAATTAGCTCTCAGGCTGGCTGAGTTTCGTTAACTCATCGATGGGATTCTGGGAAGGCAGGCAAGGCCAAGGAGGCAGTAAGAGCTAAGTTAGACTGAAGAGTGCAGGAAAAGCAACCAACCAAGGTGATTTGCGCCTTATTCTGACTCACCTGGCACAAAAACCATTACCGATTTGTCACCTTGTTAACAGGAGCTATAAGAAACTTGGAATAGTGGCCCACTTACCCTTCGGATTAATTTTCTATAACTGAGGGTACTGTAAGTAAATGGATTAAAGAACCATTTGATCTTCAAAAAGAGGTTTACAGTTGCTTTGATGATTAAGTACCCAGGGGACGCAATGGATTATCATGGATAATGGATTAGGAAAAGTGGGATATTAAAACTGAACTCTCCTCCCTGGCCATGCGTGGATGGTGCTGAGAGGTTAAATGGGGACTAGGTTAACCCTGTCACTTGCTCAAATGAACAGTCTAGGTAAGCGGAGGGAACAGACTTTTCTCACTTCTGGGAGAACAATTGAGAATCTTGTTGATGGAACTTTGAAGGGTAACCCCATTATCTCAAGATAAATTCTTGGGAAATTCACAAGTACAAGTTCAGAGCTGAAAAAGCACTCTGAGAAAAATGGCCTTCGTTTACCAGGGGCTCACCTCTGCCTCACAGGGGAGACTCCTAGGGCAGTTTCCTCTGTCTCCACTCTAGTCTTTTTTCTCTTGTGCTGGCTCTCCCTGCACACTCGGGTTCGAGCACGCAGGCTCAGTAGTGGCAGCTCTCAGGCTCGGCTGCCCCTTGACATGTGGGATCTTAGTCCACTGACCAGGGATTGAACCCGCGTCCTTTGTGTTGCAAAGCAGATTCTTAACCACTGGGCCACCAGGGAACTCCCTCCACTACAGTCTTTTATCTGTTCTGAGGCCACATTTACTCTGCTTTCCCCGTTGGGAGAAACAGCTGATGATGATGAAGTGTCATGAAATAAGGAGATTTGGGGTTGAGGAGAATAAATATAAACACAATCGCTTAGTAAATACATAAGAGTATGGATGATTAACGCACATTCTGTGCCCTGTGAGTAACCTATGAAAGCCAATTAATAAACCAAAGGTATTGTTGATGCCAATATGTGTCACCACTCAGTTTAATGCAGAAGTGGAATCTCAGTAGGCTACCAGAGCCAGCACAATAACAAACAAGGAAGTTAGGCCAAGCATAAGTGCATATACATTCATGGGCCTTGGTGGAGATTGTGGTTAACTAGAAAGCTTGCCTCTCATAAGGGATGGACCCGATATGCATGTGTGCGTGCCTGCTAAGTCACTTCAGTAGCATCTGACTCTTTGTGACCCCATGGACTACAGGCTCTTCTGTCCCCACCAGGCTCCTCTGTCCATGGGATGCTCCAGGCAAGAATACTGAAGCGGGTTGCCGTGCCCTCCTCCAGGGGATCTTCCTGACCCAGGGATCAAACCCTCATCTTTTACGGCTCCTCCATTGGCAGGCAGCTTCTTTACCACTGTCATCACTTGGGACATGATACAGCTCCAGCTAATTGCTGCCGAGTAGGAAAATGAGGCCCAGTGTTATCAAATTTCCACATTTCTCAAGAGAAGATAGAAACGTAGAGTTTTAAAATGGAAAATCTCACCTCATTAAAATTTTCTATGGGCTGAATTTTTCCCAGAGGGAGTTCAATTTATGATTTTTGCTTAAGGAGTAACTAAGTAAACCACAGCTAAATTAACGATGATAAAGTTATACTAACAATAATTTATTATTAAAAAAGCAAGAATAAGTGAAATATTTAGGTTTATATCTAACAAAATATATAGAGGACTTGTGGACTTATACACTAAAAACTACAAAACACCAAAGAAAGAGATATTCTTGTGCTTATGGATCAGAAGGTATAATTTAAGAAAGATGTCAGTTCTTCCGAAATTGACATACAATTTTAATACTTTTCTTGTCAAAAATCCAGCAAGATTTTTTTGTAGATATGCAGACAAGATTATTTTAAAATATACATGGAAAAGCAAAGGAACGAGAATATCTAAGACAATTTTGAAAGAGAAGAATAAATTTGGAGGAATCACTTTGCCAGTTTCCAGACTTATTATATAGCTTCAGACATCAAGAGTGTGGTATTGGTAAGGGGATAAGCATGTAGATCAATGGAATACAACAGATAACCCAGGAATACACACACACGTGTAATCAACGGAGTTTTGACTAAGGTGAAAAGGCAAATCAATGGGGGAAGGGGAGCTTTTCAACAAATGCTGGTGGAAAAATATGAAGGGAAAATACCTTGTTGTGAATGCAGAATATTTTCAGTACAGCTGTATATTTTCTCACGGATGTTAAATTTAGAAACATTCATAGGACAAGTGTGGTATATAGGTTTTTTAAAATAAGTTTTTTCTAATGAAAGTCTTTGAAATTGAACCTGGGTTGAAGTCACTGCTCTATGTATCTTTTTTTTTTTAATTGGAAGATAATTGCTTCACAGTGTGTTGGTTTCTGGCATATAGCAATGCAAGTCAGCCGTGGCTACGTGTATGGATGTATAGCCTCCGCCCTGAGCCTCCTGCCCCTGGAGGCCTTCGCCGCGCACAGGCCTGGGTTCCGCGGCGGCTCCCCCGGTGGTCTGTTTCACATGGGGGACTGTGTATGTGGCAGAGCGACTTCCTCAATTCGTCCCACCCTCTCCCGTCCCCGCTATGCTCACAAGGCAGTTCTCCACGTCTCCATCTCCTTTCCTTCCCTACAAATAGGCGCGTCAGTCTCATTTTTCTGGGTCCCATATACATGCGTTAGTACGTGATGTCCTGTGTATCTCGATGTTAACCTCGCTGGTTTGTACCGCATGTTTGATTGTGATAAGTGTTAAGCGAGCTCCTGCATGAAGAGCCTAGGGTATTCTTGAGAGCACACTAAATGTAATTGATGTTGGTTTTCTTCCCATTCGCTTTACACTGTTAGCTAAAAGGTAGAGTCCCTTTAGTGAAAAAGAAGATGTATTTTACAAGTGGGAAAATGGATGAAAGATTCAAATGGATGGCAGAATTGTAGTTGGAACAAAACGACCTGCAATAAATACTGAAAATCTGCAAGGGCAACATACCGGGGCAAGAAAGATTCCTGAAAATTGGAGGTGACATAGCAGAAGAAACACTTCCAACTTGAAGTGACCCCCAAACTGACAAGGTCAAAGATTTTTAAAATTACCTCTCCACGGACGATAAACCAGAGATATCTCTCCCAGTAAATTAATCTGCCCAAGTTAAACCACCAGGGCTGGAAATGGAAACACTATTTCATGTCTGAACACACTTTTTATTTTTTCTAATTTGAAGCAGAAAGTCATTTTCTTCTATATCCCTTCAATGTTACTTTTATTTCTTTCCTTTGTTTCTCCCAGTAGAACAACATTCCTATTTTCACACATTTTAGTGTAGGTTTCACCAGGCAAACTAAACCCAAATGCATTAGGAGGGAAAGGAAGTGGGGACAACGGGCCACTTGAGATGGACTTCAGTGAGATTGGTTTTACGCTTTACTTTAAAAAAGTTAACCCAGAGACATGACTAAATAAAAAAGTTGAGTCCATTTAAGACAGGCCATGCTGTCTTTTTCCAGCTTTATTAAGCTTGCTATGCTTGGTGGTTTTGCGCACAGATGTAAATTAAGACTTGATTCCAGGGAGTTAGCGGCAAAAACGTCACCCTGGGACAGGAACAGGAAAACGTGCTTTTGAATTCAACGTATAAAACCACCTCCTGATGTTTTAATCACTTTGTTCTCTTACGGCGGGTTTTTGAAAACTCCTGCCAAGATACCAGTTGATCTTTTATAGAGTAACACGCACTCAAATGAGTGGCAGTTATTCGTCCTTTTCCTCTGTCGTGGTGGGCATGTTCCTTAGAACAGTGAATGTTAAATAAGTGTCTGATTTCACCAGTTACAAACAAACAACGTCACTTCCAACTGCCATTGTTTACACACTCAATTTGTAAAACATTGCTATGAAGCATCTCCCACGTACATGTTAAGGGAAAAACTTGATTTCCCTAGCCATGTGGTTCCATGGAGGGGGACTTCAGCCTCTCCTGGTCCTGGGGCTGAGTGTCTTATGGGCTGCTACTGTGAGACACATCAGAGCTCTCTTCCTTTCTACCTAGCAGAGGTGAAGGTCGTGGCTCTTCCACCAGCCTGCCTCCTGAGTGAGGAGACGTGAGCCCTTGGCTGACTTGCGATAAACATGTGTGTAAACCTGGAAAAAACCTCCAGTGGCTTCAGCTGCACACAGCTTTCTGAGGCGCCCTGTGCACCCAAGCCCGGGTCTTTCCTGAGTTTTGCAAAGCAAACTGTCTCGTTTCTCATCGCTGCCTTCTCTCAGGGCACGTGGATTTATGCTCCCTCCGTTTGGCTAAATGGCTTTCCTCCCTTGGTTCGTTTTTAATCCTCCCAAACTTGGTGGCATCCATTGTCGGCTTTCCTCCCTGCTCCTGCTCTTCGTGTCCTTCTGACTTTATTCTTTTTTTAATACCTTTGCTTATATATTGATGGCGTTTCGGGAGGAGACAGAGATACACTTTTCTCTGTCTGCCACATTTAAACAGAATTCTTAACTGGCGTCTGGAGTCTTTCTAACACTTGATGTCAGCATCGCTCCTGGCGGTGAAGCGGCGCGGAGAGGGTCCAAATCTGGGACAGTAAGGCAGAAGCAGAATGCTATTGTCTGCCAAGGGCTGTATAAACAGAGCTTTAACAGCAAGGGCAGATGAGGGGCCTCTGTTTTCTTTTGGAAGGTTGTTCAGCTTTCCCATTTTTGGAAGATAAAGTAACCGAGTGTCGGTGGCGGGGGCTCCTTACTCGCCTGGGTGAGAGGCAAAGAGGAGAAAACGTGTAGTGACAAACTCAGACTCAGCATCGGGGCACCAGGACTTGTGTAGACAGAACTTTCTACTTCCAGAATTCTGTGTAAATCCATTTTTAAGTTATTGTTAGAGAGGGGAAAAAACCCTTCAACGAAAACTGACCAAAACTTGACAGGGAAGAGAAGATGAGCTAAAAATGAGGAAATTGGACTCCGTGGCTGCCCCGCGCTTACGAGTCCTTGCTTCACCGCCGGCTGAGTGGGTTTGATCCCTGGACAGGGAACTAAGCTTCTACAGGCCGAAAAATAAAAGAGGTTATGGGCTCATGTCTGTAGTTGACTTTGAAATACATAAAGATTATGAAGAATGCATAGAGGGATGGTTAGGGGACAGATATGTGAGAAGGCAAGCAGAGTGGAACATTAAGAGTACAATCTAGGTGACGAGTATTCACTAAAATTCCTCCAGTTTTACTGTGTGTTTGAAATTCTTCATAGTACAATGTTGGAAAAAATGAGGATTGTGGTGATAAAGACAGAAAGAAAGAAAATAATGCTTCTAGACATAAATTGATTAGCAAGACAAGCCCAGGAAAGGCATTGTCACTCAAATTTTCTTGGAGAAACATCTTTGTGTGGGCTTTAAGATTTCACCTAAAGACTCTGAAGTTGTTGCTACATCCTTATAGCTATGGGTACACTTGGTTGCCTCTTTCTGATACTTGCCCCTCAAACCTAAAATTAAGACAAGCTCTAAATTCAGCTCAAAACTAAATGCTCCCAAACCATGGCCTGGATGCTTAACAAGGAGGAAATGATATGGATTCTGATTGCCATAGCAGAAGGTCAAATTCCTGATAGGCTGATCAGAGAAGATGTGTTTTGAATTGTCCACTTTATCATCATATAATATCTAACTTCATAGTTTCAGTTGGCAAGTTCTGATGAGTAGAGCATGGTGCTAATGAAATCCAGGGACTGTTGGCCAAACGGCCTTTAACCTAAGTGGTATAATTCTGACTTGATATCAGAATTATGGGTCCAATCATCACCCAGATCAGTTGCTTCATAGGAACCATTATCCAATGGCCAAAAATACAACCCTGATCCTAGAGCTATCATTTGCAGCTGTGTCCTTTGTGACAAAGGGGAACTGAGAACAAGTCTATCTAAAACATACATATCACCACTTTAGGAAAAAGCAGTTCACTTATGGCCATAGGAGATATTTAATAGCATTAACCTCCCAGGTTTATATGAGCTCGTCTGGGTGGTAAACAACATTCTTTTTTAAAGGAGAATATTTAATAAAACGTTTGAAAAGTTGACAGTATTTTTTTCCTCTCTAAACTTTTTATCTTGTATTGGGGTAGAGCTGGTTAACAAACAATGCTGTGACAGTTTCGGGTGAACCGAGAAGGGACACAGCCATACGTATGTATGTATAGTCCATGGGACTCTCCAGGCGAGAATCCTGGAGTATTCTTGGGTAGCCCTTCCCTTCTCCAGGGGATTTTCTCTACCTAGGGATTGAAACCAGGTCTCTTGCATTCTGGGCAGATTCTTTACCATCTGAGCCACCAGGGAAACCCATATACGTATCTATCTTCCCCCAGTCTCCACTCCCATCCAGGCTGCCACATAACGTTGAGCAGAATTCCCTGTATGGTAGGGAATGCAGAAGGCCCTTTCTGGTTATCCAATTTAAATATAGCAGTGTGTACCTGTCCATCTCAAACTCCCTAATATCTCTTCTCCCGATCCTTCCCCCCAACAACCATAAACTTGTTCTCCAAGTCTGGGAGTCTCTTTCTGTTTTGTAAGTTCATTTGAGACAGTTTATTTGAAAGAAATCAGAAGTATTTCCAGAGCAAAGACTCTATACAATTAGAAATGTTAAGTGTGTTCCTGTCTTGTATATATTCATCTGTTCTCATGCTTAAAGACGCTGCTGCTACTGTTTGGGATACTATGTGTGACATGTAACAATCTGTATCATTCAGTGCTGTAATTAAGGGCTGCAAGAGACACCGGAACTGCTGGCTTGATGTTCTCACTGATAGGGACGCTATTCATTAGAGACTAACTTCACAAGGATCATCTAAACGTGTTGATATCTGCCAGTCCACACAGATAACTCTTTCATCTTTCTTGAATTCGATTTTTTTTCAGACTTCAGGGAGGCCCAATGAATTTTTCAAAATGGTTTAGCTTTCAAACATAACATATTTTGAAGGACCTTTGTGGCTATTTTAGACATTTATCAGAAGGAACCACTTGTTGGGTTGGCCCAAGACTTCATTAGGGTTTTTCTATAACATCTTATTTTATAAATGAAGAGATGGAGGTCCAAGGATGTATGTGACCTGTTTAGAGTTGAGGGAGTCAAGAGTACAGCACAGGTACTGTATTCCAGTTCTCTGATCACAGATGGGCAGTTCTTTTGTTCATGGTTTCACCAATGGTGCTCAAGACAGAATTTCTCTCCAGGTTCAGATAATGTCTCTGCTGAGCTGTTAATTGTTTGGCAGAGTTTTCTAAGCTCCCAAATTAAAAAATAGTTTTGTTCATACTTGTTAGAAAAAAAAAATTCAAAAAGTAATGTTTACAATACTAAGAAGACAAACTTTGGTTAAAAATAGGCCAAGGGTTTAGACAGAGCTTTCATAAAATGTATGAATAGTTAACAAGCTCATGAAAAGATATTCAGCATCCTTAGTCATCAGGGACATGTAAATAAAAGCCACAGTGAAACATCACTACACACCCACTCAAATGGTTTAAATTTAAAAAGACTGACATTACAAGCACCACGTTTGGGTTAGGGTGTGGAGCAAGTAGAATTTTCATGCCCTGCTGATGGGAGGGAAAATAGTGCAATCAGTTTGGGAAAGCTCTTGGCAGTTTTGTTTAAAGTTAGATCCACACTTAGGCAAAGCACATTTAACCAAAAGGAATGGACACACATGTATGTAAAGGCTTGTACACACGTGATCATAGCTGTTTTATTAGAAATCAGAAACTGAAAAGAATCCAGGCATCCATCCGCAGTGAGGAGAAAATGAGAGTGTGACGTGTCCAGGCAAAGCTGTGTCCCAGGCCTCACCCCGGGCCTGGGACAGTGACCGAGCAAAGAAAACGCACATTGGTCTCTGCTCAGGCTTCTGGCACAACGCTCCCGAAATCTTTGTAATTTCCCAAGTGATAAGAGCCCTGGGTGGGGGGAGAGGTACATTAGGAGTTTGGGATTAACAGATACATACTGCTATGTTTAAAATAAATAACAAGGAGCTACTGTATTACACAGGGAATGATATTCAGTATCTCGCAATAACAAATAATGGAAAACAATCTGAAAAATAATATATATATCATAATTCAGTTAATACATACACATATTACCCGAATCATCTTGCTATGCACAAACACAGAAAAGAAACAGTGGAACATCTTCTTGCTTTTCTAATGAGTAGCCGTGTTTAAGAGCAACTGGACTATATGATGATCCTTTACTTTTATCTAGTTTGTTCACTTTTCCTATTTCACAATCAGTGGTCCCATTTCATTTAGTTTATGTTTTCCAATTTCTCTGTCTCTTTTTTGCTGTGTTCTTTATCAAGTAGTAGAAAATCTTTCGTATATATATAGTATGTATAATATATTAAAAATGGAGCAGCTTTTGTTCTACTTGGTCTCTGACCCAGTTCCTGACACAGAGTTCTGAAACCTCTTGGAATTTCCTGGACAATCAAAATGTCTTTTGCTCTAATGAGGTGACCTGGGTGGGCTTCTGGATTGGGGCTGGTTACAGAAACCCCAAGCCATCCTCAGAAGCCTAGAATTTTCAGCCCCATCTCTCCATCTCCAGAGAGAGGAGCTCAAAATGGAATGGATAATCAGCCATTCCTATGTGATGACGCCCCCATAGCAGTCCCCAAGGCACAGGGTTCAGGGGGCCCCCAGGGTGCTGAGCACATGGAGGGCTGGGGGAGGGGTGGAGACGCCTGGAGAGCATGTGGAGGCTCCACCCCCTTTCCGTACCCTTTGCCCTCTGCGTCTCTTCCACTTGGCTGTTCATCGGTATCCTTTGCTGCATCCTTTTATAATAACTGATAAAGAGTTAGTAAATGGGGTCCCTGAGTTCTGTGAGCTGCTCGAGCAGCTCTTCAAACAAAGGAGAAGTCATGGGAGCCTTTTTTTCAATGGTTGCCCGAGTCTTCGTTCCCTTACTTGGGTTTTGTCCAGCTGCGGCAAGCAGGGCCTGCTGTCTAGCTGTGGTTTCTCTGGTGGTGGAACATGGGCTCAGTAGTTGGGGCACACCAGCTTAGTTGCCCGAGGCATGCAGAAGCCTCCCAGACCAGTGAGCGAACCTGTGTCCCCTGCACTGGCATTGAACTACCAGAGAAGTCCCTCACTGGAGCCTTTGACTTTTAGCCCGTTGGTCAGAGCAGAGGTGGTGGTCTGAACCTGTGATTGGCATGTGAAGAGGGTGGTCTTGTAGGACTGACCCTAACCTGTGGGATCCAGGCAGAGAGTGTCAGAATTGAGTGACACTGTGGAACACCCAGCTGGTGTTCTGGAGAATTGCTTTTAGCAAGTAACACCCCCCCCACACACACACACCTGCTGTCAGAGGTGTGGTGAGCGTGGGGTCGTGTCAGAAAGGAGAAACAGGAGGAGAACTGGGATTGGGTGTGCAGGGAAAGACTGGCCCTTGAAACTCCAGAGGGATCCAGGTCCCAGGGACACCTTGACCTAGGACTTCTGGCCTCCAGAATTGTGAGAGAAGGAATTTCGTTGTTTTAAGCTTTCCCGTCTGTGGGAATTTGTTGCTGCAGATCTAGAAAACCATATGGTTCCGTTTATGTAAAGAATATGCAGACTAATCTGTAGTAACAGAAAGCAGATCGGTGTTTACCCGAGCCTAAGCATGGAGAGCGGAGAAGGCAATGGCACCCCACTCCAGGACTCTTGCCTGGACAAGCCCATAGACAGAGGAGCCTGGTAGGCTGCAGTCCATGGGGTCGTGAAGAGTCGGACACAACTGAGCGACTTCACTTTCATTTTTCACTTTCACGCACTGGAGAAGGAAATGGCAGCCCACTCCAGTGTTCTTGCCTGGAGAATCCCAGGGACGGGGGCGCCTGGTGGGCTGCCACCTATGGGGTCACACAGAGTCGGACACGACTGAAGTGACTTAGCAGCAGCAGGAGCAAGGATGGAGAGATGGGTGGTCTGCAAAGGGGCCAAGGAAACCTTTAGGATGACGGAGCTGTTCTGTGCATACATGTGGTAATGACTTCAGCCCTGGAGGGAGGGCACGGCAACACACTCCTGTGTTCTTGCCTGGAGAATCCCATGGGCAGAGGAGCCTGGCAGGCTACAGTCCATGGGGTCGCAGAGAGCCAGACGCCTGAAGTGACTTGGCAGTGGTTTCACAGGTGAACGCATTCATCAAACTGTACGTTTTAAACAGGTGTATTTTACTGCACGTAAATTATATCTCATTTATTGAGATTTAAATGGCTATTGCCTAAACCCAGATGATCTTTGTAAGTAGAGAAGATGGCTTTGAGACCACCTGTGGGTTCAAGTTTTCCTTGATCAACTCTTTCCAGAGAAACATGTGTCAGTGCAGTTTGAGAGTCAGACTGTAGTTGTGTGGTAGCTGCCTCGGCGTTGTCCCCTGCAAGGACGTTGAGACCGTGACAGTAAGGAAGGCGGTTTGGGGGTCTTCCCTGGCAGTCCTGAGGTTGAGACTGTGCTTCCACAGCGGGGGGCACGAGTTCGACCCCTGGTGGGGAACTAAGGTGCTACGTGCTGCGTGCTGTGCACCCACAGAAAGAAGCCTTAGAACAAAAGGGAAGAGGTTTTGATAGATTATTCACTTTTATGTTTTTCTTTCACTTTTCAAAATTCAGAGCCAAGGTTGGAGCATTTTTTAAATAAAGAAAAAAGAGCTATGACGTTTTTCGCATCAGTTCCCGTGAGTTTCCCCAAATAGAACAGTACTGCTGCTGCTGCTAAGTCGCTTCAGCCGTGTCCGACTCTGTGCGACCCCATAGACGGCAGCCCACCAGGCTCCCCCTTCCCTGGGATTCTCCAAGAACAGTACTGCTGCTGCTGCTGCTGCTAAGTCACTTCAGTCGTGTCCGACTCTGTGTGACCCCATAGACGGAAGCCCACCAGGCTCCCCCATCCCTGGGATTCTCCAGGCAAGAACACTGGAGTGGGTTGCCATTTCCTTCTCCAATGTGTGAAAGTGGAAAGTGAAAAGTGAAAGTGAAGTTGCTCAGTACTACCTGGTGCAATTGTGTATGTGTGCGTGTGTGCATGCGTGCCCGCGTGTGTGTGCGCATGTGTGCGTGCATGTGTGCGTGTGTGCGTGTGTGTGTGCGTGTGTGCGCGCGTAGGCTCGTCTGAACATTCCCCGCGGATCACGGAGGAGGAGCGTGTAGACCCCGCTGGGCGGGGTCGCCATCACTGGATCCTCAGTAAATTCCCGGGAGGACCCTTCCGCCGCCTCCCCGCCCTCCCCCTGGGGCTCCACGCAGTGAGCTGCTTGCCTTTCCTCAAACCTGCCAGAGGATGTGATTCAGGAATCTGACTTTTAAGGAGCTTCCTGGTTCTGAGGTGTCGAGGGCTGGGCCCTGGAAACAAAGACCCTGGGGGAGCTGAATGCACACGCCCGCCCGGCTTCGTCCTTGGGACGCGGGAGCTCACCGGGCACTCTGCCTCGGTTCCACCCTCTGGGGCTCAGCGAGCCCTTGCAATCTGCTGACTCGGGTGCTTCCTCAGACAGGGAGCTGTTTTCTCTACCACCTATTGATCATTAACCCCCTGCTCTCCGTTCCTTCTCCATCTAGACCTCCTCTTCTCCACATGCAAGGCCTTCTGGATCTGCCTGCAAGTTTCTGCGTTTTGTCCTGTCATCTCTGTCGTTCTGAGTTTGATCTGTGCCACGACACGCTCCTCTGAAGTTACTCTTGACTGGGATCATTCCCTGCTACAAGTTGTTAAACGGCTGAGTGTAAAATAAAATGAAAACGTTTAGTTTTCAAATGAAAATTCATATTATGTGTTTTTGGTTCATGAGTCTGTTCCTTGCCTCCTTGGATCTCCTCGGGGACTCTAGTTCCTGCTCTGTTGGCGTTCCCATCTGCCTCTTTCACCAGGTCTCCTCCGATGGGAACTGCCAGGGACGGCGCTTTTGTCTTCCTCCTCTGGGTACTAAACATGCTCATCTTCCTTCCCCTGCTCAGGGTTCCTCTGTTCTTAGAAATCAGGCGAAATTCTTGGGGTCTCTCAAACAATGTGATCCCCACCCTCCTCCTCCCTGAAATTCTCTTCTGAGAAGCTCTGATGTGGCCTCAGGACACGGTTAGACCATGGTGTGGAGCTGTGAGGCAGCAAAGACACCAGCAGCAGTGCAGGCTCTGGCGTTGCTGCGGCGTGCCCTCTCCTGCGTGCTGGACTCTGGAGTGTCTGCATGAATGCGTCTGTCTCCGGCGTCTGTGTACATGTATGTTGGCTATTGTTCTTAATTCTCTATCCCGTCTCTATACACACTGGTGGTAAAGAATTGGCCTGCAAGGCAGGAGACACAGGGGTCATGGGTTTGATCCCCAGGTTGGGACGATCCCCTGGAGGAGGAGGAAATGGCAGTCCACTCCTGTATTCATGCCTGGAGAATCCCATGGACAGAGGGGCCTGGTGGGCTATAGTCCATGGGTCACAAGGAGTCGGACAGGACTGAGCATGCACACACACTTCCATATACACAACACAATACGCTGTATCTCTATTCCTACCCACTTCTTTTTCTTAGTTCTATGCTGGACCTGGGACTCTCTGTACTTGGGAGGACACCTGCTCTAAAAGTCTTCATGGAGGACTTAAAGAGAAAGAAACATACAGGATGAATGGAGCTTAAGTCTTCACGTGGCATGAGCAGGAGCGGACTTCCTGCTCACTCACGGTCCCAACCAGCCCATCAGACTGGGAGGCAGCTGTGGGTGTGAAGCCGGAACCCCGGCCGGCAGTGGTGTGCCGACCGCAGGCCTATCCCTTCCGCACAAGCCTTCAGGAACTTGCACTGCAGTGGGCAAGACTCGAAGACCTGACTCGTTTTCTCTGTGCTCCACCAGGCAGCGGTAACCAATCCAAACATGCGTTCTTCATCCTGTTCAAAAGAAGTCATCCTCTCCAAGCTTCCTGGAGTCTCTCAACAGCCACGCAATTCAAATCAGCTCTGTGGGGAGAGGAGCTCTCCGGTACTCACTCCCCGGTCCACAGCTCAGGGTCTCACTACAGGACAGCAGGAGAAGAAATACACAGAAGCAAGGTGCTCGGAGCTGGGAGCGAGCTTCTTGGAAGAGAGAAGCGTGCACGCGTGCTCAGTCGTGTCCGACTCTGTGTGACCCCGTGGACTGTAGCCCGCTAGGCTCCTCGTCCGTGGGATTCTCAGGGCAAGAATACTGGAGTGGGTCGTCACTTCCTCCTCCAGGAGACCTTCTCAATCCAGGGACCAAACTCTCTTCTCTGGTGTCTCCTGCACTGGCAGGTGGGTTCTTTGCCACTGGGCCAGCTGGGAAGCCCAAGCGGGTAGACTGGGCCTGATTAAGTCCAGGTAGAAGCCAGGTTTTCCTCAATCTCATTACACAGCTGAAGGCAGGCCGGTGAACCCTTAATGCACAGCTATAATTGCTAACTGTTGACCTGATTGTTGCATGAACCACAGTTCTGTTTCCAAAATAGAACACATCTGATCACTGTGTAAACCTGGAGGCTGAATCAGCAATTATACAAGGAAAACAGCAGGGTCCTCTTTTGAGCTCTATTAATAATTTCAGATCAGTGTAAGATTTTTACCTTTTTAACCAAAGAAAATGTATGCCTGCTCCTCAATTCATCACCAGCCTAGAGAGAGGACTTCTGACCCAGGGCTTTCTGAGTGTTAACCTTCTAAAGAAATGCCTTTTCTGCAGCTACTTTTTCTTGGTTCAGCAGCTGCTTGGCTTGCTGGATCCCTAGGCTTCTGGGAGCTGGTATGTCCTGGAGAGATGAGTAATAGCTGTGCTGACTACAGGACCCTGCTGGCTCCCTAGACGCACCGATGAGAGGAGAGGGAGATGGTTTCTTCTTAATTAGAATGTCTTTCTCTTGTTTACAGGGAGCGTGTCGAAATCCATATGTGTCAAGGTGTCTTATGAGCTTCACACTAGTTCCATGAGGTATATATAGGGAAAGTGCGTGTGTGCTAAATCGCTTCAGTCGTGTCCGCTCCCTGCGGCCCCATGGACTGCAGTCCACCAGGTTCCTCCATCCATGGGCTTCCTCAGGCAAGACTACTGGAGTGGGTTGCCATTTCCTTCTCCGAATAGGGAAAGTAATAGTTCTGTTTCACAGATGAGGAAACTGAGGCTTAAGGACTTGTCTGAATTCATGCTGCTGCTTGGAGGCGAAACTGGGAGTCTAATCCAGTCTCTTGGTTCCTGGTTTCTACCTACTGGAGGCTTGGCAAGTTGCCTAGATCTGCTAGGGTATCTCTTCCTAATTTTTCTCTCTCTCTTTTGGCTTTGAAAGATTATTAACCAGTGGTACCAATATGAGATGCTATAAAATTTCCTTCCCTAATGTGTCAGGAATATAATCCCTTTTGTCTGTGATCAGAAGGGCATAATGATTTGAATCTCATGTGAAGCAAGCTTGTAGGCCTGGCCTGTTCTGCACTTAATTATCTAGCTTTCTGAGTAGCAATCTGAGGGCACCCACATGTCCGACACGCTTGCATCCTCAAAGTGCTGGCAGGGTTTAGGTAGAAGGCTTACAGCCCTCTGAAAACCCTCAAGGCCGGTGATGCTCGCTGCTCTGAAGACGACCCCTTTTCTAGATATTAGCACCCATTTCTGTGGCTCACCTTCTCCAGTGAGATGCTGGCTATTTTTTGGAATTTTGTTCTTGGCTCAACTCTAGCATGGGCTTTATATAGATGGAAAAGTGACCTCAAACTTGGATTGCTCTGCTGACTTTTCTAAGTCAGATGGCAACTTCCACAAAGTGCAGTCCACACCTCTCAGTCTCTTGGTCCCTTCAGTGGCCATGTGACCATCAAGGACAAAAGCTCATTGCTTCTCCGGCCGGTGACGGGTAACTCCAGACTGGCCAGGGGCCTTATCTGTATCTGTCACTGAAAAGCGAAGGTGCTAAGCGTCAACTCCTGTGGACCGATTGTGCTTTAGTCCTCTGAGTCTGCCTGGCTAGGGCTGCCCGCCCAGCTTGAGTTGCCCATGGGCACTCAGTCACAGGAGAGAAGGGAGAGGATTTACTCCAGAGGACAAGGAGCCAGGGAGCCAGCATGGACCTGGTCCCGGCACCTCCCTGAGCCCATCTGAAGCAAACTTCATAGATGGACTTCATGGTCAGGGTGAAGGAGCGGGAGGAGAAAGTTCAGCTTGCAGCTGTGGGTGTCTCAAGGGGCACGGGGAGCTTTGTCAATCCAGCACTAAGTGCGGATTTTGCAGACTGCCTCTGTCGGGATTTCGTTAGTGGCACATGCTTTCAGGCCTTCAGAGGTGACTCTGCAGGGGTGTTCCTCCGCTGGCTCTGCCTCTAGCCCCAGACCTATAAGGGTGATGAGTGACGACACGTGGCTTTAAGGCATGTGGCCTGTGCGCGGACAGGAGTCTAAGTTCAGGATTCATCTCCCGCACTGTCTCAGACGAGTCATTTGTGTTTCTCGGTTCTCCACTTCCTTTCCTGTGAGATGGAAACTTCCCTTCGACAGCTAATGCTCTCCGTCTCAGCACTGGCCCTCCAAAGGATGTGTGTGTGAGTGCTCAGCCCCTTCTGTCGCGTCTGACTCTTTGTAACCCCTCCAGGCTCCTCTGTCCCAGGGATTCACCAGGCAAGGACACTGAAGTGGGTAGTCATGCCCTCCTCCAGGGGATCTTCCTGACCCAGGGACTGAACCTGCATCTCTTATGTCTCCTGCATTGGCAGGCAGGTTCTTTACCAATAGGGCCACCTGGGAAGCCCCAAATGGAATCTACTACAATCTTACTTCATATGTGACCTCAACTTTGTATTTCAACAGGCGGTTTCTTGAGTGGATTGAGTCGAAATTGTCAACTTTGTAGAACCAAAAACAGCTTTGCCAAACAATACATAAATTTTTAAAAATTTTATTTTATTATTTTCTTCCTGACTTATATTTGAAAAAAAAAAAAAATGCCAGGGCTGAGCTGGCACTAAAAAAAAAGAAAAGAAATGGTCAGGAAAAATTCACTGAACTTTTCCCCTTTGCCCTCGCTTATTTTCGTGTCTTAGTGTGTTTCAAGGTACAACCAAGTTGTTAATGTTTTCTGTTTAATAAACAGAACATCTGTAGCCTCTGCTCCTGTGGTTCTCAATCAGCTTGGCTATTAGCTAACAGGGAACTAGTTTGAACTGCAAAACTCAAGGTCACTTTCACCGTTCTTTCATTTGCATTCTCCCTGTAATTCACTGTGCTAATGCTCTCTCTGAAAACACCCTGCCTTAAATATATCATGGCTTTCTCCCTCAGGCCCAGAACAAATAATACAGCCCACACTGCACGGAGTGCCGAGCTGGATTAGCACAGTGATTCATATTTGGGGAGCTGTGTACCTGGGGCTCAGAGAGTGACATTCATTTATACCTTCCAGAATAATCCTCTGAGTGCTGATAAATGAGTCCCTGGGCTTGGCTGGCTGCTGGATGACCTGCTTTGGCACCTAGACCTGAGAACTGCGGGGGTCTTAGTGTGACCTGGGCTTCCTTCTGAGCTTCAGTGGGTCCTGGGCTGCACGGAGAACACACTGGTTCTGAAATCTTCCTGAGAGGGACATCTCGAGAGGCAAGAGAGAGCTGGGGGGGACTTCGCCATCAGCGCAGCTCAAGCTGTTCCCAGAGAGACTATTTTGCACAGTTATCCCTGTTTAGTCACTAATACCTGAAGCGGGATTGGCAAGCGATCCCGACTTCGAAGCCGTCCTCCACCCTTTCGAGGGGTGACAGCTTCGTCCCCAAGCTTCCCACCTCCCCACCCCCATCATCCCTTAGAAGGAGTTGTCCCATCGTTACTCAGTCTATACTTTTCTTCTGAAGTGGTTTTGTTAGACCATTTATTTTTCCATTTTTCTTTTACATGAAACTGTTTTCAGTGTTATCCTGTGGGTTCAAAGCTTCCAGGAATTAGGACTTCCCTGACAGTGCAGTGGATCTGTCTGCTGATGCAGGGGACATGGGTTCGATCCCTGGTCCAGGAAGACCCCACGTACTGCAGAGCAGCTGAGCCCCGAGCCACAGCTGCTGAGCCTGCCGGAGGCCTCTGCTGAAGCTCGTGCCCCCAGAGCCTGTGCTCTGCAGCAAGAGAAGCCGCCACAGTGAGAAGCCCGTGCACCGCAGCCAGGCGGAGCCCCTGCTCGCAGAACTGAGAAAGCCTGCCCACAGCAAGGAAGCCCCAGCGCAACCAAAAATAAATAAAATTTTAAAGATTCAAGGAATTAGTAATAACAACTGAATCCCTTTTCTAAGGCTTCCCTGGTGGCTCAGATGGTAAAGAATCTGCCTACAATCCGGGAGACCTGGTTTCGATCCCTGGGTTGGGAAGATCCCCTGGAGGAGGGAAAGGCTACCCACTCCAGTATTCTTGCCTGGAGAATCCCATGGACAGAGGAGCCTGGCGGGCTACAGTCCGTGGGGTAGAAAAGAGTCGAACACAACTGAGCGACTAAGCATAGCACCCAGCACCCTTTTCTAAAGGTCTTCCCTTTTCTGATTTTCCGGAGTCTTCAGGTTTTCATACGAGTTCACCTGGAGGATGTATCATTATCAATACCCTCACTTTTGCTTCCACATAAGCAGGCACATTATTGGTTATTTTCCTTAAAAATAAAAGTATGGTGGAAAACTTTAAATAAAGAGCTACAAGAAAGTAATATGCTGGTGACTTTGATACTTTAAGTAGGACATGTAAATGGACATGAAATAGTTAAGCCCTAAAAGAACACAAACAAAAAAATCACGGCTCACGGTTGGTGCGGATGGAAGGATTTAGGGTAAAGGGGAGGGTAATATTGTGGCAATACAGGAAGTAAACACAGGCTGAAGGTCATGGACGAGGCAGGAGAGAAACTTTAATATGGCCTAGAACCTAAATTAACTCTTCCTAACCTTGGTTTCCCTCCGTTATCAGTGAGTTTAGGCAAACATGCAAGCGGCTAGTGAGAGGCTTTGGAGACTTTGATCCTCCGTGTGCAATCTAAAGGTTGAAAGATGATCTTTTCTCTCTCATTAAATTTCCTCTAACCTTGTATCACGTGCTTGCAAGGTGAGTAGGCAAAATCCAACCTGCTGGGTGAGGTAGCTTCCCAGAGAGACTGGGAGAGGCCACGTCCTGCCGAGGGAAGACCTCTGCGGTCCTGGTTAGCACCAGGAGTTACTGAAACAGCGGCTACCTGTTTGTATAAGTGATCAGCGCCTGGCGGGGAGGGGAGTGTGGGTGAGAATGGATCCATGTATGTGGGCGGCTGAGTCTCTCCGCTGATCATCTGAAACGATCACATTATAAATCAGCTATACCTCAATACAAAATAAGAAGCTAAAAATAAATATATAGGTTCGCAGAGGCAGAGAGTGAAACACATCGAGTGTTTTTTTCCTGAGATGCCGATGTTGATGTGAGAAGCCCAAGAGCAATTTCAGTCTACTAGCTGGGTGTTCAGTCGCTTCAGTCGTGTCCAACGCTTTGCAGCCCTGTGGACTGTAGCCCGCCAGGCTCTTCTGTCCACGGGATTCTCCTGGCAAGAATACTGGAGTGGGTTGCTGTTTCCTTCTCCAGGGGATCTTCCCAACCCCAGATCAAACCCACGTCTCGTACGCCTCCAGCATTGGCAGGCAGGGTCTTTACCACTGGCACCAGCTGGGAAGCCCAGGTACATCTACAGTTAAAAGGACCATCTGTTGGCAACCCATGTATTTCAGAGCAGGCCACTGTAGGCGCAAAATCACAGTATGACTAAAGCCCTAGGTAACACATGGGTCTAGGCATTTATGTGAGCTAGTTTGTCTTGGGGAGGAGGTACCCAAGTTGCCAAAGGTTCTTCATATTCTCCTCTTTTCTCTTCCCTTTGGTCTAAAGACCATTATTTGCTAAAGAATTCTATGCTTGGGACCTTGAGGGTATTTTGTGCACCCAGTTCACTTGGAGGAGATGACTGTCTCAGAAGGTCACCTCCTCCCCTCAAGATCGTGCAGTTAACTAGCAGCACAAAAAGACGACTCCTGCTGCTATTTAACAATTGTTTTGCTTCTTTATTCTGTTAATATTCGCCGCACCGGGCGCTGCCTGCAGCTTCTTTATTTTGTTAATATTCGGCCGCACCAGGCGCTGGCTGCAGCTTCTTTATTTTGTTAATATTCGGCCACACCAGGCGCTGGTTGCAGCTTCTTTAATTTGTTAATATTCGGCCACACCAGGCGCTGGTTGCAGCTTCTCTATTTTGTTAATATTCGGCCGCACCGGGCGCTGGCTGCAGCTTCTTTGTTAATATTTGGCTGCAGCGGGTGCAGCTTCTTTGTTAATATTCGGCCGCACCGGGCTCTGGCTGCAGCTTCTCTATTTTGTTAATATTCGGCCGCACCGGGCCCTGGCTGCAGCTTCTCTATTTTGTTAATATTCGCCGCACCGGGCGCTGGCTGCAGCACGGGGGATCCGCGCCGTGTCAGGCGGGATCTTTGGTTGCAGCACACGGGCTCGCTGGCCGGGGCACGCGGGCTTAGCTGGTCCGAGGCGGGTGGGGGCTCAGTTCCCCGACCCGGGACCGGCCTCTCGTCTCCAGCCACTGGCCGCACAGCCCGGCCCCGCCCGCGTGCCGAGGCCCGCACCAGGAGCGCCGCCGGCTGAGCCCGCGCTGCGCTCCTCCCGCACCCGCCGCGGTCCACGCCCGCGAAGTGGAGACGGGGAAGAACGTTCTCGTGCCTGAACTAGTTCTTGCTTTAGGGAGAGGGAGGGAGCCTGGGGCAGTAGAGGAAGGCGCCCCTCCCCCGTGCGGTGACTGGAGGGGTCCCCAAATTACCACGGGCATGAGCTAGTGACCACAAACCTGGTGGCTTAAAACGGCGGGAGATCTAGTCTCACAGTTCAGGAAGCCGGAAGTCTGAAATCCAAGCATCCGGAAGTTCTAGGGGAGAATCCTTCCTGCCTCTGCCCAGGTTCTGGCGGTTGCCCACAACCCTCGGATCCACTGGTTTGTGGCTGCATCACTGCAGTCTCTGCTTCCTGGGTGTCCCTGTGGGGACTCTTCTGTCTCATTGAACGTAGGGCCCCCTCAAATCCAGGATGATTTTAAGTCAGCTCCTACGTTGATTACATCTGCAAAGACGCTGCTTCTTTTCTTAGAAATTTCTTTATTTTTAATTGCAAGACGGTTGCCTTGCACTCTTGCGTTGGCTTCTGCCACGCATCAAGCATGAGTCACCACAGCTGCCCGCATGTCCCTTCCCTCCCGCCTCCCGCCCCCTCCCACCCCCCAGGGTCCCTGTTACCCAGCAACGTCCCATTAGCTGTCTGTAGTATTTTACATACGGTAATTCGGACATTTCAATGTACTCTCTCAGTTCTCATCTCCTTCTCCTACCCCTGCTGTGTCCATAAGTCTGTTCTCTATGAACAAAAACTGTTTCTGAATGAGGTTGCTATCTGAGGTTGTGGGTGGACTTGAATTTTGGAGGGACACTATTGAACTCACTAGATCATTTATTCTAAAATAACAACTAATAGCTAGATACTAAATTGTAAGTTTTATATAAAAATGAGGAGATCTTTTTTTTTTTCTAGTTAAGAAACCTTGTGATGGTCCATTGCAAAGCTGAAATTCTGAAGTTAAAACTCCCTAGCGAAAGTCTAGAAGGTAATTTTAAGCACTCAATAAAGTTTTAAGAGAATAATATATTTTTAGTGTGGTTTTCTGTGCCAAGCATTGCAGTCAGTGATTGACTTGGACTATTTCACTGAATCCTTTTAAAATCCCTGGAAAGCCTGTGCCGCCACGGTCCCCACTCTCCTTGTTCGTGTCCACAACTGCAACCCCAGGGACCGCAGCATGCCAGGCCTCCCTGTCCATCACCATCTCCCGGAGTTTGCTCAAACTCATGTCCATTGAGTCTGCGATGCCATCCAACCAGCTCATCCTCTGTCAGCCCCTTCTTCTCCTGTTCCCCAATCTTTCTCAGCATCAGGGTCTTTTCCAAGGAGTCGGCTCTTTGCATCAGGTGACCAAAGGGCAGGTTAGGGAACTGATGTTCAGGAAGCCTGAGCACGCCTGCCCGTCTTGTGCAGCCGAGCTCTTGGCCTCTGTGTTGGCTGCTGCAGGACTCCTCATGTCTGCGTCTCCCTGTAGAGAAGTGGATCTGTGACCGCTGGATGTTGAAAATGATCAGCCGTAGGGGTTCCAGGTGTGATGGGGCTGACGACTTGAGGTGGGGACACTGAGGGGGTGGGGACACTGGGGGAAGGGCCGATCTTTGACGCAGACCTCTGAAGTTCAAATCCCCAGTCAACACGTTGCTGATAATCGCTCTGTGTGTCCGTTTCTCCTCGCTGCGGCAACAGGTTACTGAAACTTGGTGTCTCAAACAACACTAGTTTATTATCTTTTAGTTCTGGAGTTCTGGCAAATTGGGGAACAAAATGGCAAAACTGGGGAAACAAAAGGCTTTACAGCTCTATTGAGACCATTTTCCTCTTGTGCCTGAAAGCATTCTGAAGATTTTATGAAAAGTTGAGTGAAGCATTTAAGCTGAGAGAGACCCCTTCCTGGAGGTCCCCCAAAGGTTGGGAACAATTGAATTTAGGAAAAATCAAAGGATGCCATGAGGCCTTCAAGGAATGCCCCAGGCTTGAAGCTTTAGTTCTCAGCATATTGGCAGCCTGCTAGCGCAGTCTCTGACTTCTGTAGCTGGAGCAGATATAGATTCTCAGTGCATGGGCTCCACTGAGCCAGACAGCCTGCAAAAGAACAACACTGATTGGCTAGTTTATCTAGATGCAGACACCGGCTCGGAACTGAGAGGACCTGCCCCCAGCCCCCTGCCACCACCGCCATCATCGCCGTGAGCTCCCTTTGCCTGTAAGTGGCTTGCGTGGCATGATTTATGCAGAGAAGCGTCAGCCCCCCACTCCCACCCGCCTCCCCAGCCCCTCACTACGGGCTCCTTCGGGTTAAGTCTTCCAGCCTCCAGAGAAGCCTTGCTCAACTGCAAATGCCCTTGACAGAAGAACACTATTGGGCTCTACAGGAGACTTAAAAGTTCATTTCTTTCAATATCATCATTTAACTGAGGAGGAAACAGAAGAACTCTGAGGATTTAGATTACAGGAGGCAGTTATCATCCAAGACCACCCTGCGCTTCTGACTCCAACTGCAAATTCAAGGGGTTCCCAGTCACCCTGATTTCATCATCTGCTACAAAGACTTGCAGAACTCACAGAAAGCTATTATTCTCATGGTTATAGCTGACTATGGAGAAAGGATACAGATAGGGTATAATAGTCAAAGGAAGAGACACGTGGGGCAGAGCCTGGGGGGTTACAAAGGCAAAGTGTCTGCTGTTCTTTTCCCACAGAGCTGACACTTCCATCTCCTGGTACCGATGGGAGACGATACACACGGTGTATCCCTCCCCAACCAGGGACGCTCATCCAAGTCTTGGGGTTCGGAGAGTTTGGGGGAGCCATTACCAAGTTATGATTGACAGCCCATGTTGTGGACCTCAGTTTCTTATCTCCAGATCCCCCCAGGTGTGACCCAGAGCCCCCACCCTAAATGACATCAATGGTCTTTCTGGGATGGCCAGTCATCACTTTAAACAAAAACACTGCTATTAGGGATTACCTCCTAGAAGCCAAAGCTGTAGTCCAGATCTCTTTAAGCAAGGTTAAATTCTATCTTACATTATCCTGAGAAGTTAAATGACTAAATCCAAGTCATATGGCTTAGCCAAAATATTTAAACTGTTACAACTCAGTAATTCTTCATAGCCTTTAATGATCAGTACAGAAGCAGTCTTGAATAGTGGTTAAGAGTTTGGATTCTGGAGACTTCCCGGGTGGTCCAGTGGTTAAGAATATGCCTGCTAGTGCAGGGGAAGAGGGTTCCACCCCTGGTCAGAAAGATTCCACATGCCGCAGAGCAAGTCAGCCCATTTACCTCAAGTACTGCAGCCCACGCTCTGCAACACAGAAGCCAGCAGAGTGAGAAGCCTGGGCCCCAGGACGAGAGAGTAGCCCCCACTCGCAGCAACTAGAGAAAGCCCTCGGGCAGCAGTGAAGACCCAGCACAGTCAAAATAATAAGTAAATAAAATAAATAAATAGGAGTCTGGGTCAGGAAGTGGAGTACAGGGTCAGGTTACAGCCCTGCATTTACAGCTGTATGACTTTGGGCAAGTTCCCACTTTCTTTGTCCCTCAGTCCCTTATTCATAAAATGGGGATAGTCATAAAACCTAACATAGAATATGCAAAAACTTACACCAGTGTGTAGCACATATTAAATCCTTGATTGCTTTAGTTTTTAATATTATTAAGCAGCAAAAACATGCAAATAATCAGAAAGTAAAATGTACACATAATCTTACTGTCTTTCCACCTAACCGATACCTGTCTGAGCATCTGTATTTCCAAACCTTTTCTACTCCTAAACAACAATAAACAAATTATACTACACATAGTCTACAATTTCATTTTTACCTAAGATTTTCATCAACCATTTTTTTTTCCTTACTCTGAAGTCAATGAGGATTTTGGAAATTACGTAATTCTTGAATGAATGTGGAAAAGCTAAACAGCACAACGACAGCATTTCTGGTTGTACAAGCATTTAATCTAATACGTGAGCAGCTGAAAGCCTCTTGGCTTAAAGAGACTGAAAAGTTTTTTGATTTGTGTAAAGGCACACTGACCAGTGTGTCCCCCACACAGTTCTGCTCCGCGTCTCTGGTTCTTTCATCACATAGGAGAACAGTATTTGTCAGGAAATGCTTTCTGTACGTTGAGGAAGAAAAACAACCTTGTGGAAATGTCTGCCCACCTCCGTGGCAAATTTCCAGTTTTCCGGTTGCGCAGTTGCAAAATATTGTCTTTAGCTGTTATGACCAGAACTGAAAAGAGGTATGTAAAAAAACCAAAAAACAGAGAGAAAGAGACAATTAATGTTCGGTCAAGGGGAAACGTGATTAAGGTCCTACCATGTGGTGGGCGCTGGGCTGGTCCACTAGAGAGAGACCAAGTCAAAGAAGACTTCACGTTGGTGGCCTGGGTCACCCAGCCCAGCAGGACATGAAAGCACAAGGCCGGACAAATGACATGCTGAGGAGATGCGTGTCCAGGGTGTGGGGCTGGGATAGAGGAAACATTTCATTCTGACTGGGTCACGTGAAAGTGAAGACCCCTGGGATCTGCCTTTGAAGATTTCTGGGGGCACCCTGGTGGGGGAGGGCACCCGCTCCATTAAGATGAGAGCATGTCACCAGAGGCGTCTCCGAGATCGGTGTTTTTGAGAAAGCTGAATCAAGGCTGGTGAGATATGCTGCCCTCCGTGGAAAGTCACCCAGCATAGGAGTTTTCCTTCTCACCCATCAGAGAGACGTTAACCTGTGCCTTTTGTGAGCAGGCAGGTGGAAGCATCCTGAAACACTGTCCTCTGACAAAAATGACTCTTTCCTCGCCTTCCATTTTTGATGGAGTGTGGATTGATTAAATGAATGATATCAGGCATTCACAGAGGTGCTTCTTACCTTTCACAGATGGTTAGGGTCATCGGCACGAGCAACCTTGAGGGAAAGATCGGGTGGGTGACGTAAAACCCAGAGAGGACAGGGAGGCCTGGGTCACGGCTGAGCTACAGCCCTCCTACTGTTCCTTGTACTTCATCTCATAAGCCCCCAGCTTTATGGCTTTCTTCTTTCTTTTTTCCATTTTTTAACGGGCAAGAGTCCAAATCTCACAGCGCACTGGCACCATTTACATTTTAAGAGGCTTAAATTTTTAATTTTCTTTTCCACTTCATTGGAACATTTTAGAAAGTTGCACTGCTTTTTACTGCATCAAATTCTGAACATATCTTCCCACTTTGATCCTCACCCCTGCAGAGCCTGGGTAAGGCTGGACTTTGAGGGAATCAGTAAAGGTAACAGGAAGGAAAACAGGTAGAGAATGTTCCAGTGAAAAGCGGGCCAAAGACTCCTGACTTGTGACACCCCATTACATGAAGGAGACGGCGGAGGGTGGGTTTGGATTATTGGATTCCAACAGGCCAGGCGCTCAGAGTCTACCTACCACGCCCTCTGCAGCTGAAGACACCTCCAACCTTCTGTCCCCCAAAGCATCATGAAAGGCCTGCCTTGTCCCTGGTCTGGAATAGCTGAATAATGACATTCAACTGCAGACCCTGCATTCCATGACGGACACTGATGCAATCTGTCTGCTGGATTGCCATATGAATGTCGTCCTCCTTAGATTTCAGGAAGAACAGTTAATGGCTCCATTCTAATTTCCTACCTTATCTTGGTTTCCCCCTTAAGCAACTGCTTAATTGACTTGCTTCCCCTGAGACCAAACATTTTTCTGTGGTGGGAGCAGAGAAAATTAATAGCTTCTGGAATATAGAATAATTGGGCCAGGATGTTGGAAAGCAATCTACCTTTTCTAAGGTTCTTCTTGGAAGAGAATCTTTGTTATCACATTAGTGGATCCGAGACCTGCCTCCTAAACATTGCCTGATGTTACCACTGCTGTGGTCCAAGCCTGTTGTTTAAAGAGGTGAAAAGTAAATGAGCCACAAAGTCAACGGTTAACAAATGTGAGATCTAAGGTGCTAGGCCAGCACTCCAAGCTCAAGCAAAAACAGCCCGTTGTTCCTGAGAAGGCCCAGAAAACACACAAAGCAACACCGTGTAGACATCCAAGCAGCCATTTCCTTGTCCCTGTCATCAAATCACCTGTTCTTTTGAGTTTACAAATAGGAGGAATCTGCACAGAAAGGATTTTTACCTGTGAACTGTGATGACATTCCTCCACTTTTTTTAAAAAACAACATTTTTTCCCTTTCTTCTTTTTTGGCCATACCCTAGAGCATGCTGGATCTTAGTTCCCCAACCAGGGATCGAACCTGCTCGCCCTGCATCGGAAAAGTGGACTTTTAACAACTGGATCACCTCTGAAGTCCCAACATTCCTCTTTTAAATCTCTGTTGTGAGTGGTATGTGTACTAAGTCACTTCAGTCATGTCCGCTCTTTGCGACCCCATGGATGTAGCCCAGCAGGTTCCTCTGTCCATGGGATTCTCCAGGCAAGAATACTGGAGTGGGATGCCATGTCCTCCTCCAGGGGATCTCCTGACCTAGGATTCAAACCCAGATCTCTTATGTCTCCTGCACTGGCAAGCAGGTTCTTTGCCACTCGCCACCTGGGAAGCCCTGTGAGTAGTATACCCGTTAGTCTGCAGAATTTCTGTTTTAAATAAAAACACTTAGCTTTGCATTTCCCTGCACCTGTTGACAGCTTGTTAAAATATTGTCTCCTCTCCCAGGACAATCATTATCTTGGTGGTTAAGGCTCAGAACTGTCCATCCCTGCCTCTTCTTTCCTCATTTTCAAGTCAACCGTGCACATCGATTTGCTCAAATGTTCAGCGTGTGTTTGCTGACTCCCTCTGTGTCACATGAGAACTGAGAAAGTCCAGGGTGACTGATAAGAGGAAGCAGGGGTCCCGCGGCCATGCGAGGACTCTGGAGTTTCCATAAGTGAACAGTTAAAGCCTTGCAGTGCAGTGAGATGCAGTCAGGCTGAAAAGGCTCCGTCCAACATGTGAATCGATTTGAGGAAAACGTGTTGGCTGCAAACATCGAGTGCCAGAGCAGGGAGGGGGAGGGATTCAAGTTCTGTCTTGATTGGAGAATTGACGGGACCTGTTGATGGACTGGATGGGAATAGCAAGGAGGGAGGTATAAAAATGACACGTTCTTCCTCCGATTTATGCCCTGACTGATTAGTTAATTTCGCTTTAGGTGACCTTTCTCCTCTGGCTGCGTAACTTGCGTCACTCCCAGGCAGAAATGAGCTGAGCTAGTTCTTTCCTTCTGGGACCTGACTGGGAGAGGCAGGTCAGCTCCACAGGAGGTTTCTTTGGCAGAATAATTACCTGAGGATTATTTTTTCCTTTAATTCAAGATCTTATAAAAACAATAAAATAATTTGGAAGTGGCTGGAGCCACACTCCCTAACAGTGATTAGTTACAGGTTTTATATTGTACTTCATGAACTCTTAGAAATATAAAATGAGTTTGGTTATAAATAGCAATTCCTCTTCATGAAAGAATTGGCTTGAACTCTCTATTAGTATCAACAAGCAAAGGGTGCTGGCTTGGAATTTGTTTCTCCTCCAGGTCTGGAGATATTTTTGTCTGTTTGGTTGGAGGCACCATATTGTCTTGCCCCAGGACATCTGGGGAGGAATATTCATTTCCTGGATTTTTGGCCTGGTAGGAATGATTCTTTTCTTTTTGCTTGGGCAGAGACTGTCAAGTGCATTTTAAATAATGGATGTTTGTCAGTTGACCTTCACAGGAGGCTTTGTTTCTCTTCAAAATTCTTTTAGGATTTCCTTGTAATTATTTTATTAGTAACTAATCATGTATGGATGTGAGCATTGGACTGTGAAGAAAGCTGATCGCCGAAGAATTGATGCTTTTGAACTGTGGTGCTGGAGAAGACTCTTGTGAGTCCCTTGGACTGCAAGGAGATCCAACCAGTCCATTCTAGAGGAGATCAATCCTGGGTGTTCATTGGAAGGACTTATGCTAAAGCTGAAACTCCAATACTTTGGCCACCTCATGCGACGAGTTGACTCACTGGAAAAGACTCTGATGCTGGGAGCGATTGGGGGTAGGAGGAGATGGGGACGACAGAGAATGAGATGGCTGGATGGCACCACCGACTCGATGGACATGAGTTTGAGTGAACTCTGGGAGTAGGTGATGGACAGAGAGGCCTGGCGTGCTGTGATTCATGGGGTCGCGGAGAGTCGGACACGACTGAGCGACTGAACTGAACTGAATCACAATTAATAACAAATATAATAGGTACTACATAGAAAATGCCAAGAAACTGTTTGTGTCTTTCATCCACAGTCATGAGGTTGCTTAGTAGGGAGACAGAGTCTGGACCCAGATGGAGCTGGTTTCAAAGCCCGAACTCTTCCTGTTTGTGCGTTTCTTTTTGAAGTATGGCTGAGTTACAGGGTTGTGCTCATTCCTACTGTATAGCCAAGTGCCTCACGCGGGCGTCTGCACTCCTTTCGTGCTGCTTCCCATCTGGGTTTGTTACGGGCGGTTGACGGTGTGCCCTGTGCTGTATATATCAGGCCCTGGTTGTTTCTCCAGTCTGACGCACCAGCTTGCAGCTCTAAGCCCAGACCCCACTCCTAAGCTCAGCCGGCTCCCTGCCGCCCGGCGACCACAGTCTGGTCTCTAAGCCTCACTGTGTCCACGTCACACGTCAGACCCCACACGTGAGTGACATTGCCCGGTGTTTCTCTTGCCACCTTACGTCACTTCCTGTGACAGGCTCTAGTTGCGTCCTTGTTGCTGCAAAATGGCATTGTTTTGCTCTTTTCTTTTTTTATAAAACCCTAGCTCTGGGCTGTTGCCTCGGGGTGGGGGCTGAGGGAGGCTCCCAGTAACCTGAGTCCTCTGGGCTGAGGTTTTCCGTGGTGGCCATTCTCCTCCATGGTCTGTGATCACCATGTGCTTTGCCAAGTGGAGGGACATTTTAAACCACCTAAAGAGGAAGCAGTGACTTCCTCCTTGGCACCCCAGTTGAATTCAGTCTCTTCCAGGTCTGACATCCTGTGTATTACTACACATCCTCTTTGATTTTTTTTTTCTTTGTAGCCTTCCTCAGTTACATCAAAAAAGAGATCCTTTTCTTCCTCACTTTGTCTTAATCATTCCCTCTCCAAGCTGAAATGGATAATTGAGTGATCATAACTGATAAAAGAGTCGAAGAAAATAATAATGATAACAAAAAGTAAGAGTCGGTGAAGCAGTTTTATTAAAAAAACAAGTCTGTTCTAGACTTGGCTCTGCCAAATTATGGATTGCTTTCAAAAACAGTTTTGTTTGGTGTGTTTTATATTTTTTATCTGCACCTCTCAGAATGTGGGATCTTAGTTTCCAACCAGGAACAGACTCGAGCCTCCTGCTTAGAAGCACAGAATCTTAACCACCGGACCACCAGGAAAGTCTCTCTCATTCCTAATTACGGATATTATCTTAGATAAACCAGTAATTGCTTCTTCGTTTCAAAGCACAGTGACTGGTACAAAGTAGCTGTTTAATCTATGATAATTGATTATCTTAATTAATCTGTCTTAATCTCAGTAAAAAGAGGTTAAGTGTTCATTTACTCAACAAACCTGTATTGAACACATATATCCCTTCCTTTTTTCATTTTATTTTTTTTAATTGGAGGATAATTGCTTTACAATGTGTGGGTTTCTGTATATATATAGCTGTTTCACTTTGCTGTACAGCAGAAAATAACATGTTATAAAGCAACTATACCCCAATGGCACCCCACTCCAGTACTCTTGCCTGGAAAATCCCATGGATGGAGGAGCCTGGTGGTCTGCAGTCCGTGGGGTCGTGAAGAGTCAGACACGACTGAGCGACTTCACTTTCACGCATTGAAGGAGGAAATGGCAACCCACTCCAGTGTTCCTGCCTGGAGAATCCCAGGGACGGGAGCGCCTGGTGGGCTGCCCTCTATGGGGTCGCACAGAGTCGGACACGACTGAAGTGACTTAGCAGTAGCAGTAGCATACCCCAATAAATTTTTTTAAAAAATGAGAAATATGCACTGAAGGCCTTCTATGTGCCCAGCCCCACGCCAGGGACTGGGATGCAAAGATAATGCTGAGACTTAGAACATCCAGGATCATCTCAACTTGGGCTCAAATCTTGCTCTGCCCCAACTCTAATTGTGAATCTAGGCAAATTACTTTATCTCTCTGAGCTTCAGATTTTCCATGCGATACTTAGGCTAATCAGAGAACTGTTAGGACGATTGAACGGGGGTGCACACACAGCCCTTAGCACAGTCCTGGCACATTGTAAGCCCTCAGGACACGCTTCCTGGGATGAGTGGTGGGCTCCCCAGGCGGCTCAAGCGGTAAAGAGTCCTCCTGCTGATGTGAAAGCCACAGGAGATGCCGGTTCGGCCCCTGGGTCAGGAAGAGCCCCTGGAGTAGAAAATGGCAACTCTCTCTAGCATTCTTGCCTGGGAAATCCCACGGACGGAAGAGCCTGGAGGGCGGCAGTCATGAGGTGGCAGAGTTGGACAGGACTGAGCGACTAACACCCACACACATATTCACAAACATACACATCTGTGCAAGGGACATAGTGATTTTCAATGTTGGGGAGAAGAAGGGTGAATATATCTAAAATTATATTTAACAAACTAAAACATACATCTTCTATACAACCCAGACCGTGGAATATCTCAGTAATGGATTTGCTGCTGCAGACAAGGGCAGGGATTTCCGATGGAAGCAGGAGAGGGTGCCGGCCGTGTAAGACGGTATCTGGAGATTAAAGCTTCGACTTGTCAGCAGGGAATCAGCAAACTTGAACCAGAGGCCCTCAATGTCCTGCAATGTTCCCATAGCGTGTGAATCTGTTTTAGAGAAGGACAGATCTCAGTTCTGATGTAAATTTAGACAGCGCTGCAACCCAGCAGTAACTGGATTTTCCTCGTGAAGGTGACCGTGGCCCGGTGGATGCGGGCAGGGAAGCGGGCCGTCTGCGCTGATCCGGTCACCGTGGCGGCCTGGCCGTCTGGAGGGTGCGCCTCCTGGACATGGGCTGAGGTCTGTGCGGGGTCCAGGCGGGGCAGCGCGTCTGAAGGACAGTGCACGCCGAGTCCTGGGCGCTGGGCGTCGGGTGAGGGGGTGGCCTGACCCCAGCGAGCTGGACGGTCGACAGCAGGCAGGGCAGATGGGAGGGCGCCGAGTGGGCCTCCAAGTGCAGCCAGGCGGCCGCCCACAGGGACAGCAGCTGAGCGCAGACCCCACCTCAGGCTGAGGCTCAGGGGAAGGCCTGGCGTGGCCGGTCTGCTTTGCAGACCTGGAATTTCCGTCCCTCCAAATTTTGGGTCTCTGTGGCCACAGCACAGAACCTGTCAAGGTCACTTAAAAGGACCCAAATACCTCTATTTAAGGGCTTTCCAGACTGGAGGTAGAGCCAGACCTGGAGGTAAGGGTCACGGGCCACTTTGCTGGGAGAAAGAGAGAGTTTCAGAGGCTGGGAAACAGCAGGAGTCCTTCTAGAATCTGCACAATTTCTACTCTTATCTCATCTTCCTCTTTTCTAGTTGTTTTTAATTAGTACTAGTACCCCGTATTGCTTTGCTTAGTAAAAACCCAGAAATCCAATACACGCTATTAAAACTACCCTCTGTATCTACTAACCAAAATGATCCCAAACATCTTGGGCAGTCCCGAGCCTCAGCTGAACTTGGTTTTTTGGCTTCCGTGTATTGAAAACATTATACACAGAAGACATAAAACCAACTCAATTTTTAAAAATAATTTTTATGTGCCCTTTCCTATAAATTGACAAATTGAAGACAGTCCTTTGCCCATTTTCCACTTGTGGGTTTGGAAAGCAGTTCCTGTTTTAGGGAGTCTTGAAAAAGAGTGTTGTTGCGATGGCAAAGTGCTCACATGGGTGAGCTGTTTTTGTAATGAAAACTGTATTCCAAATTACAACAGCCACACTGGAAGTTCCTTCCAGACAAGATCTATTTGGAATACACCGTCTCAAGATACACGGAACCTTTGGTGAAATGGTGTTCAAGCAATGTCAAATGCCTCCCCCAGACTGGAGCCACTGAGCCTTGGAGGTACTTTATCCTTGAAACCAAAACAGGACCACCTTGCCCAGGTCAGGGCCACTGGCCTCAGATGGTTGGCTTTTCTAGTCGAAATCCCTCTCTTCCTTTGAACAGGACTTCCCTTGTGGCTCAGATGGTAAAAGAATCTGCCTGGCATGCAGGAGACCAAGGTCAGATCCCTGGCTTGAGAAGAACCCCTGGAGAAGGGAATGGCTGCCCCAGTATTTCCACCTAGACAATCCCATGGACAGAGGAGCCTGGCGGCTGCGGCCCACGGGGTTGCAAAGAGTTGGACACAACTGAGCGACTGACACACTCTTCCTCTGAACAGTGTGCCCTGCCATGAGACGAGAGGTCCCCTTAATCCCATCAAGCATTTGCCCAGCCTCACCTCCACCAGAGGGAGCGTGTGTGACCGGGAACTTCCCTGGTGGTCCAGTGGTGGAGACTCCGCGGTTCCACTGCGGGGCCGTGGGTTCAATCTGTGTGAAATAAAAGAAGGAAATGTGACTGAGCCAGTGTGCCGCCTCTGCTCACCCCGCCCCCCCACCCCTCCTGCCCACATTCTCTGTGCCGGGAGGGGCATGAACAGCCGCCTAGGTGCTCACGTCCGACTTCCCAGTCAGCCTGCTCTGTGAAAAGCTTTGCCTTGTCAAGGGGACAGCCTTCTGAGTGCTCTGGCTCCACGGGACAACTGCGGAGCGCTGTGAAAGGCACGTGGCCACCGGAGCGCAGCCTGAACTCTGGGCGAGCCCGGCCTGTCCCGGCTCGGGACCTGCAGGACCCCTGCCCGTGCCCGCAGCTGCGCGCCCACTCCAGTGGCCCTCCTCCCTAAGTCTGTCTGCTTCTCAGCCTCTCCCCCGAACCAGTGATAACATCTGGCTCCCTCTTGATGAGTGGAGTAAAAGCTTTAGCTTGTGTTCATTTTGTGTCCTTGTGAGTCATGACTTTACCTTTTTTTTAAACTTATCTCCTAACACCAGCTTCTTCTCACTCGCCTCCTTCTTGGCCTCCACTTTCTTCCCTCTGTCCTCTTTCCAAATGTCTCTCAGTATGTCTCTTCCCCTGAGACCCTTGCGGTCAGTTTTCACGGTGATCGCTGGAACTGCCTCCCGGTTGACACTTGTCTCCAACCTTGGGTCCTCCCCACCCCGCCCAGGGCTTCCCTGGGGCTCAGATGGTAAATAATCTTCAGAGCAGGAGATCTAGGTTCAGTCCCTGGACTGGGAAGATCCCCTGGAGAAGGAAATAGCAACCCGCTCCAGTATTCTTGCCAGGAGAATCCCATGGCCGGAGGAGCCTGGCGGGCCACAGTCTATAGGGTCGCAAAGAGTCGGACCCGACTGGGAGACTAACTCATACACGCGCACACATTCCTCCTCACATGGTGTTCTACTATAGCTCCCTATAGTAAAAATATAGGGAATCCCAATCCATTTACCCATTTCCTGCTTAAAACTCCTCAGAGGCTTTGCATCCCCTTCGCTCACTGGTCACGTTAAAAAGCTGGGTCTTTGAGACACGTGCGAGCACCGCGGGATCCCAGTCCCCCGACCGGGGATCGAGCCCGAGCCGTGTGTCTGCTCTTGTGCTCTCTCTTCCCCATCTGCTTTCTCTAGGTGAGCCCCTAGGTGTCCATGATCTCTCAGCTTAGACGTAAGAGAAGGAAAAAGCCTTTTTACTCCACCCTCCTAGCTTCCATGTCTAGGGCCTGGGAAGCAAACTGAAAAAAGATTAGAGAAAAGCAATTTTAATTCTGTACCTTGCATGA
Source organism: Moschus berezovskii (assembly GCF_049115385.1). Lineage (NCBI taxonomy): Eukaryota > Metazoa > Chordata > Mammalia > Artiodactyla > Moschidae > Moschus > Moschus berezovskii. The sequence continues at coordinate 28,644,441 of NC_142487.1, read as the reverse complement.
AGCTTCATAGAGAAAATGGGGCTCAAGAAGGTGGTGGGATAATTGGGGGTTATAAACCACTTTAAGCTAAACAAAGGAGAAGGGGTTTGGGGCTTCTGGGCTGGGGAGCAATGGAGGGGGAGAGGAAGTTCGGGGTGAAAAAGGAGCTTCTTGTTATGCAGGTAGGAGCTGTTTCCTGAGTAGCTCTCTTCCTGGCACAGGCATCTTTCCAAATGGAAATTTACATGATAAATGTGAACTTCCTTTTCAAAAGGGGAAATTTATACCTTATTTTTAGGCAGCTGCGGAAGATAAAGAGCTTTTCCTGCATCTGCTGGTTCTCAGTTGCCTTTAGCTCAAAATAATCCGAATGCCAAAGGGGCGTATTTCGGGGTTATGTGTTTGACGTCATTTCCTATGGAAAGACTTGTCCATTGTGAGTCTCGTTCTTTCTCTACAGGGTATAGGACGTGGGGCCTAGGCCCTGAGGGTGGCCTAGGAAAGCAGTGGTAACTTTTTTTCCTACGAGGATTTTGCAATAGTTTTAAGCTGTAGAGTTTTACAGCATCCAGGGACCACCCTCCACCACCTCTTCTTTTAAACAGGTTAATCTACACCCTTGGAGCCCACAACTGGTATCGTAGCTTGGCTCTGAAAGTGTAACCAGCATGACCTGATTTCTAGAGTCCTGCTACTCAAAATGTGGTCTGTGAGAACAGCAGCACTGGTATTCCTTGGAGCTTATTAGAAATGCAGAAGTTCAGGCCTCACCCCGACCTTCTGACTCATTTTAATAAGATGTCCGGGTGATTCAGATCCACATTAAAATGTAAGGATCCCATTTTACTAACCTAGTGACCTTGGACAAATGACTTAGCCACACAGATACTTGAACTTCGAAGTGGGGTTTCTACTTTACTTGTCCCTTAAAGGGATGTGGGAAGAGGAAAAGAGTCAATAAACATGTAGAGCCTAGAATCACAGCATTTAGTAAGACCTTGACGAATGTTAGCTTTTGATAATATGACACCAGACTCAAGAGTAAGACAGTCACTGGGATGCCCGGCACCTGTGTAAGGGCCGGCTCAGAGACTGGTGAACTCTTGGGAGCCAAAGCTTGCAAATCCAGTTCGGAGGTTTATTTCAAAGAGTTGATTTTATTAATGTTTGATTCTCTCACTTAGGAAAGATTCTTCTATTTGTGGTCATCTTCAAAGAGGGCTTGAAGACTAGAGTTAGGAGCAGTTAAAAGACAGACTCAGGTCATCTGGCCTTTTTGAGAATTGTTCTGTATATAAACACATAATCCTGTGCTCTTTTGCCTTGACTGCTGTCTGAATTTCTCGTGGTGTCACATGGCTCCCTCTGCCTGCCTTCCGTCCGTTTCCTCTCTTGCTTCTATGACTCCTCCGTTGTCTGCTATCGCCCTCTCTTCACCAGGTAGCCCTTTATCCCATTCCTTGTAGACTGAGTGTTTCCTTGTCAGCTGATTTAAAGGCCTTCAGATTGGGATGGGCACCCGCTGCAGCACCAGTGAAGACCACTGAAGCACCAGTGAAGACCAGTGAAGAACCAGCCACTGGCTGCAGCACCAGTGAAGCCGAGCCAGACCGGACTCGGGTGGCGGTTCCTGTGTCCGTAGGTCTTTGCTTTCACCAAACTCCCTTGTAGTTGGCTTTGAGAGTAGACGCAAGCTGACCTTGAATCAGGATAAAGCCACATTAACCTCTGCAGCTGCATGTGGTGGGAGAAGGCGAAGCCCTATAAAATCAGCAAATGGCCACTGGACTTCCTGTGATGTCTGCCACTGAGCTAGATCTGGGGAATACAGAGGAGAAGGTCCCAGATCATGACTTTGAAGAGCTTGCCCCATGATCTGTGACTTAATGTGGTGATCAAAAGACAAGTGATTTTATGCAAAGTTCTGTACCGTAAAATGGGGCTTCCCAGGTGGCGCAAGTAAAGAATCTGCCTGCCAATGAAGGAGATGCAGGTTCGATCCCTGGGTCTGAAATATCCGCTAGGGGAGGAAATGGCAACCCATTCCAGTATTCTTGCCTGGAAAAGTCCACGGATAGAGGAGCCCGGCGGGCTACAGTTCATGGGGTCGCAGAGTTGGACATGACTAAGCAACAGAACACACACACACTACCATAGAACAGTCACACACACGCTACTGTAGAATAGTACAGGAAAGCTGATAATCCGCTTAATCTGTTGGTGTGTGTCACTCTATTCTACTAAACTGCCACCTGTTTGTCTATCTTCATAATTTTTACATAAATAGACTTATTACATATGTATATCTTATTCTACAACT